>NW_007360987.1:1397362-1416410 GCF_000409485.1 Glarea lozoyensis ATCC 20868
AGTGGATTGGGTGTTGAATGTAGTGGAGGAAATTTGTTGCTGAGAAGGATATCACGGGGAGCGAGAATAAGGATAAGCACTTTAGAGAAATAGATTCCAATTGACGCCCGCTATGATATACCTACCAAACTCCCGCTTCCCAATAAAGGTAGGTGAACATCACGCATCCGAACCAGATTGAGCCCACCTCCTCTTAACCATCCTAACCCACCTCCGTCTCCTCCACTCCCCTCTCCGTCCCCTCTCTCCATCCCCCTCACTCCCCTCCTCCCAACTAGGCAAAACCCTCCTCTTCCCCTCCTTCCTCGGCGTCTCATCATCTCCCTCATCTTCCCCCTCCTCACCCTCGTACCTCAAATCATACACCCACCTCTCCCCCTCCGTTTCAACCTCCACGCCCGTTATAATCCGCTCCTCAACCCACTCCCGACTCCACAGATCCAACGCCCACTTCTTCTCACTCCACTCCCATTCCTCGGGCGCGCGCACATCCTCAAAAAACCGCGTCCCCTTCGGTCGTTCGCTGCGTATCCGGATCTCGCTAAGTGGATCATACGGCGACGCGCTGAAGAGCCAGGCTTCCCATTCGCCGCCCGCGGACAGCTTTTCGAGCTCGAAAATCTCGACTTCGCGCGTCTGCGGCGCGGAATCGAGGATGATGTCGTGGGCGATCCAGGTGTTGAGCCAGGCCTGGGCAGCTTGCTCATGGGGCACGATGTGTGTGCGATGGGTGGCTAAGAATTGGCGTTGGAGGGTTGGGTGGCCGAGGGCGGTTAGGGTCCAGCCTGTTACCAGAAAGAGAATGCGCCAGGGGAAGAGGTGACTTCCTATGAACATGGCGAGGGCGGCGGTGAGGGTGAAGAAGAAGAGGGTTGAGGAGAGGGCTTCGTTGGAGAAGTTTGTGGGGGGGCCGAGGAGGGAGATTATCTTGTCGTGGGCGCGCGAGAAGTCTTCCATGCAGTTTTGGAGGTCGCGCATGTTGCGGAAGAAGTCTTTGGATAGTTCTTTGGCGGGTTTGACGGTGGGTGCTGGGGCTAGTGCTGGGCCTGTGGTGGGGTATTGGGTGGAGGATTCTATGTTGATTGTGGATGGTGGTGCTGGATGTCTGGCGATGAAGGAGGGTATGAGGAGGCCTAGTATTAGGAAGACTAGCGGTAGAGCTGTGAGGAGGAACGGATCCAGGCATACGAATGTGTATATGGCAAGAAACGACAACGTATGTGTAGGGTACTTCCAGGATAGAAGCTGTATTGCTTTCGTTTGGAAGACAAAAACAACACCTATTCGAGCATTGAATCTGCGGAAATTGTTGGACATGGTGGTGATGTTAAAAGAAGGTCTTGACACGAATTCGGATTGAGAATTGCTGGTAGAGTCTTTACTTGAAGATTGATCCTCGATAGGTATCACTTGTTGTAGAAGTCTGAATCACATGTCAGAAGAGTACAGTATCAAATGGAGTCTACGTACTTTTCCAGCAATCGATCCTGCACACTGGCATTCCTTTCAGATACCTTTTCTTTTGTGTTCTTGAATGTATCTCTTAGATTTTTGCCTTGCCTCCAGAATCGATCCCTTTTGCGTTCATCTCCTGGCACTTCAAAGTGATCATTCCCTTCATCGTTGGACAAATGATCCTCCGGCCTCTCATCAAGTGCCACAACCGGAATTGGCTCTTCCCGGTTGGCAAACGCTTCATATGCGTACTCATCCATCTTCAGTATCGTGAATATGCTTTTGATGTGGTGGTAGAGTTTCGGGGAATATCTCGATCTTTCGCGGGGTATTGGGACACGATTCGAGCAAAGCAGGCGAGCGCGCCCAGACGATGGGTGCCCAGATTAGTGTAGAGACTGGCGATGAAGGTCAATAACTTCAATATTGGGTGTCAAGTCGCGTCGACACGTCCAACGGGGATTATCTCAACTTCTTCGACGAAGCGTGGTGTTGATGGTGTTCTTTAAGACGCGAAATGCCATGATGACGTCCAAGCCGCGGCACGCCGCTTGCCAGGCTGTCAGCCTTCTCAAGATCTTGCTTCACACCACCTTTGATATTCCTCCGGCAAACACCACTAACGAGCCGCCTATAAATTGTCCGACGGGAGGAATCGTACATAGCCGTTGAAGCTCTTGATGCGACCAAGTACCAGGCCTTGATTGGGAGTGATGAAGCTTGACTTGGTTGCTGTTGCTCAGCGGCATATGACCCCAGATTTCAGCCTTCCTGTGGAGATACCAATAGGGGAAGACTGCACAAAAGGATAAATGCAATGCACGAGAAGGTTATGCAAGGAGTGTGCAGATTTGTATGTGGCGATTGATGTGCGATTAATGTGGCAATTGCGGTGTAGGTGGTGTTCAAAGTAAGGGGTAAATCCCCCCCTTTTGTTCTTTCATCTCAAGCTCAAAATATCTTATTCGCTTCTGATAATTCAGGGTCCAATTACGAACTAAGTCGTTACTCGAGATATTAAATGTAGTTAGTACGCGGATCTAGTGCGTTTTGGTATTGTATTTATTTGGAAACAGCTGCGCATTTCAGGGGTGACCTTAACAAGACTCTAAATAAGGTTAGGATTGAGGTCGAATTAGGATTTGTCTCCATTATCTCTCCACTACGAGAACTAACGGGTTAGAGAATTAAACATATAGGGTTTAGAGGAGAAAATAGTCACAAGATTCTGCTTTGGCCCAATCATTAGAATGAAATGAGTTATTCTTCTCTCTAGTTACTGTACCTAGGTACACTCCTATGATGTACTATTACACGGCAGTCATAGACTATGCAGCACCTCCGTAAACACCATGGATCCCACCTCACGATACACGACGTCAACATGATAACGTCGATGGAATAACAAAACATTCCAAGCATAAATGACCCTCACCTGTGATCTTTACCAGTCAGATGTGCCTGTTGATCGCTTCCCCCTCTGATGCAACCCTCCAACTGGCTGTCGTGGTCTCGGATGTGGAAAGCCCCTGGCAGTTACCGACCGTCGTTCCCTCAGCAATCAAATCTGAGCGATCAAGGTGGGTGTGTGTACAGTAACGACGAACATCCAATTTCCATGAACACGGTCAACCGCATCTTGCTGCACGCAACAGAGAAGCATTTACTGAGTAGAGAGAATTCCTAGAGAATATCTAGAGATCATCATTTTCACCATCTCCTGAACGCACGACCTTCAACTTTACGCTCGAACGTCCCGCCAAAATTGACGTTCGAATTCGCGACTGGTTTACCCATCCACCGCCCGCCCATCGTATTGGCCGCCTATTTTTCTCGACCCTCGATCCTCAACTCCAACCCTCAGACGACCAGGCCTTGTCCTGGCATCGAACTATTCTGCCCGCGTCCGTTTCTGCGACCTCATCTTGCACCTGTACCACCTCTACCACCATCGCGTCCTGGAGATGAATTAGCTCGCTGTCTTCCTCGGCCTGGAAACGGACTGAGATTAACGGAGAGCTCATCTGCAACCGCAACAGCTAACACGGGAGGTGTGAGACGACCGAGAAGCGTCAATGATTCGGGACTACAAGACTCCAGCAGCTCCCGCGGGCCCAAGACCGAGCTACTCCCCAACTAAATCGTAGGTCCAACCTCCAACCTAAAGCGAATGCAACGCAATTCTCATCCCATCTCGACAACCACCATCCGCGCGTGTCGCATGCTAACCAGATGGGTGATGGGCGCTGGCTAATGATGGACAGGCTGGAAAATAACGCTTTATCGACAAATCAGCGTGTTTCGTCTGGGAGAGAGCCCAATCTCAGTGCCTCGAGGAGCAATAATCATTCATTATTTTCATTTGGCTCAATCGGTTCGGTCGAGCATCAGAAGCCTACCGCCTCCTTCGATTTCCTCCCCTCTCCCAGTTTCGACGACTTGCAAAGCAGCATCACTGGTGATTCTACGAATGATTTCGCGACCCAATTGTCGGCAGTAAATGGGACCAATACCGGGGGGAGCAAGGTCATGACGGAGGGAAAGGGGGCTGTCGCTGGGAGAGCAACGAATGGTCCCAGACCAGCGAGAACAAGTTCTCTGTTACGGAGACAGAGCACCTCAACCAGACAAAGTAGTGTTTCTTCCACCACCTCGGGCACGGCGGGTTCCATGGATCCACCTAGTGGTCCTTTGGCGGTGCGAACCCGCAGACAAAGTCAATATCCTCCAATATCTGGCAGCGGAGCCGCGAATGCTACAAGGGCACCGAGAAAGTCGATAGGACCTGGGGTGGTTGATTCTGATTACACAAGACCAGCCCAGAGGAGACGACCGAGTTTGGCAACGAGTAACTCATCCCAGGGGTTGGCCGAAGCGGCAGGTGCTTCGACTCGAGCAAACATCGGAGTACAGCCGACATATACGGATGGAGCGAGAGGGTTAACTGCATCTCGTGCAGCGAAGACGAAATCTTTACAGCCCCCGTCGAGACAAGGCCAGACACATTTGGCAGCAGGAAACGTTGGAACGCCAGAGCATAGTCGCTCTTCGTCTTTTGCTGGGAAATCGCCCGGAAAGTCAAACGGCAGAGGTACGACTACGCCATCATCAACCTCGAAAAGAATGTCAATGATGCCTGGCATGCCAGGTTCCGGTTCTTCTCACGCAACTGGGCTTGGGGCGAGGACAGTGAGCCCGACAGATGCTCGTCGAGCGAAACGGTTATCAATTTTGCAAGGCCCGCCTCCAATACCAGATACTCCTCCCCAGCCAATGCCAGATAAATCTACGATACGACAGTCTTCGAGATCTCCCTCCATGCTACCTCGAAAGGTTTCCACTCCCTTGTCCTCAAGGACGACGCCTGATCCAAATCGTAAGTCTTACAGTTCCGGCCTGTCAATTGGGTCAACCGCAAGCTATAGCACATCTCAAACTTCGGCAGGGTCATTACAACCGCGGGTATCTCAGCAACAACCTTCCTCATCTCGATTACCCACACCGAAACCTCGAAGTTTGAATAGTTCTGCGGGTAATAACGAGGAGGAAGAGGTACCGCCTGTACCAGCCATACCCAAAGCCTACGAATCTCCAAAAGAGACTCCTATAGAGCAGCCATTTTTCAATAAAAGAGCGTCGAACATGCCTTTTGATACGAGTAGCATTAATAGCACTTCGTCTGCGAGTATATCTGGGAAGAATTCGATACGAGAACCTCCAAAAAACGATCGCGAACCCAAGGCACGACAATTCGTATCTACCACATCTTCATCTGAAGCCGATCAAAACCAAACCACGCCCATTAACACAACCAAAAAGAAGAATCTGAAGCCTTTGCGATTGCCACCATTAAACTTGCTTCCTTTAAGTACCACTACTGCGGCGAAAGTCGCGACTCTTGGCCAAGATTCTTTATCTCCAGACGGCAACGTCACCCCTCCACCTCGCCGCGTCAGTACCAAAACACCAAGCAGTCCGATGACTGCTTCAAAGGCGTCCTTTTTCTCCCGCAACCGACATGATGAGAAGCCCGAGTTTAACCTGGCTCGAATGAGAAGCAGCAGTTCCACTCAGAAATTGAGATCGGAGTCTTCTCAGCCAGAAAGCAGCTCCGAGTCTTCTATGCCAATTCCTGTAAATGGTAACAGACAGCAAAGACAGGCTGTTTCACCCTTCGTATCATCGTCATTACCAAAGAATGGCGGGGAGCATTCATTTATGCCAAGATCCAAGACAAGTGGTGATTTCAGTACCGCCGAGAGCGCAAATGAAGCTCCAAGGCCTCCAAGGTTAACTGGACCACGAGCTCAAAAGGTTACTAAACCCTTAAAAATCGACACTCCACCGAGGATTCCAAGTCCCGATGAGCCTACGACACCATCCTCCGGCACCTCATTGCGACGAAAATTAAGCCTCGGATGGAAACGGAGTACCTCGAAGAGTAACATGTCTCATGCGGCTAGTGAACGAGCTGATCACGCTCCTCTACCACCAAAGCATGATAACATGCCACCCCCTCGACTCCCTGCATCCGCTACGTTGAACAATCTCAGTAGTTACTCCATTCCAAGCCCTAGTCCATCCGTCAAATCTACAACTTACCTTGATTCCAAACGTCGGAAAAGCTCTGCATCAAGCTTGAGCATTTTCAGCGGCCATGATAGAACGAAGAGTGATAGTTGGGGCGCGAATGCTAGCCCTAAGAAGGAATCTGTTGAAAGCAATTTACGTCACGAAAAGAGCTCAAACGGCTCATCGATACGCTCTACCTCATCCGTTATGCAGAAGATGTTGAGGTCCCAATCTTCAACTAATGGCTTGCGAGTTCCAGATCGATGGACTGTAGATTTAGACAAGGATGATTTGATCGCTGAAGAGTATATGAAGAAACTTGCGTCAAAGAGAAAAGAAACGGAACATGCAGCTAGAGTATTGGACGCTCTTCGGAAACGCGCTACGCCAAAAGATAGAGTCTCTGCTAGTCAAGCTCTTCAAATTGCGAACCTTAATATCTATGAACGAGGCGAGATTGTCGATTTCAAAGACGTGTACTTCTGTGGGACTCAACACGCCGCAAAGCATGTTGGTGATCTTACCAGTGATGCTGCCAACTTTGGTTATGACGATGAGCGTGGAGACTATACCATCGTGACTGGAGATCATCTTTCATACCGTTATGAGATAATTGACATCCTTGGAAAGGGAAGTTTTGGTCAGGTTGTTCGTTGTATTGATCACAAAACTGGTGTTTTGGTTGCGATTAAAATCATTCGCAACAAGAAGAGGTTTCATCAGCAAGCTCTAGTAGAAGTCAACATTCTACAAAAGCTTCGCGAATGGGTAAGTCGTTTCTAACTAAAGTTTTTTTTAGAGATGCTAATGACATGATAGGATCCTCACAACAAACACAGCATGGTCAACTTTACCCAAAGTTTTTACTTCCGTGGCCACCTTTGCATTTCCACAGAACTCCTCGATATGAACCTCTACGAATTCATCAAGTCGAATGCATTCCGAGGATCTCATCTTGAGGTAGTCAGACGATTTACGAAACAAATTCTCAGCAGTCTGTTACTCCTGAAATCGAAGAAAGTCATTCACTGCGATCTGAAACCCGAAAATATTCTCTTGGCACATCCTATGCATTCCGAAATCAAGGTCATTGATTTCGGATCAAGTTGCTTTGAAAATGAAAGAGTGTATACATACATCCAATCCCGATTCTATCGATCTCCTGAAGTCATTCTTGGTATGACTTATGGCATGCCCATCGATATGTGGAGTTTGGGTTGTATTTTGGCAGAGGTATTTACCGGAGTGCCGATTTTCCCCGGAGAAAACGAACAAGAGCAACTTGCTTGTATAATGGAGGTCTTCGGGCCGCCCGAAAAGCACCTCATTGAAAAGAGCACTCGTCGGAAACTGTTCTTTGACTCATTAGGAAAGCCACGTCTTACTGTCTCCTCCAAAGGTCGCCGACGTCGTCCATCATCAAAAACACTTTCTCAGGTGCTCAAAACTGACGATGAGCCGTTCCTGGACTTCCTCGCTCGTTGTTTGAGATGGGATCCTGATCGACGAATGAAGCCCGATGAAGCCGTAAGGCATGAGTTCATCACAGGCAAGAAACTGCCTATGCCTGTGCCTCGGACTGCCCTGCGAAACGATTCTCCAATCAAACGCACAAATACTGTATCGACACCATCTGGCAGCAATCGACCACTACCCGAACCACCTGTTACGAGCTTCAAAAACGGCACAGCGGTTAGGAACCGAGAAGCAGCTGGATCTAGTCCAAACAAATCCATCGCCGCAAACGCACATGCTCGAAGAATTTCAAACGTCAACGCTTTCAACACCTCCACCGGGTCAATTGGCAGCAAACGCACAAGTACTGGAGCTATCATTGCAGCAGGAGGCAGTGCGCTTCCTCGAGTCACAAGAAACGTCAGTGCAAAACAGGATCTCGCCTCAGCGGGAGCAACAGCTGCAATGAATCGGAGGGTATAAAAACGACAAATGACATAATAATTACATGATGCGATGCAGGAAAGAGTTCAGAAACGACGACGCATTCCGCTGTCCACGATTTTTCGTAGTCAGGGAATGAACGAGCTTTATGGATGGGCTGGGTTTTATTCTTCTTTTCAAAACGAGCATAGCTTGCGGGGCGTTACTTCAATCTTTCATTTGGCACGAACATTCTTCCTATCATACCCTTACTTGTTTTTTGAAAGTGCTAAATAAAGCGACGGCGGCGGCAAGACTTCGTTTCCATATCATTTTTTTTCGACGCAAAATAAACTTGGGGATAAGAATGAATGGATGGTGGTGGTTTCTTCTGGTTTCTGGTGGGGATGCAATGGGGATTGTGTATGTGGTCTTCAGGCTGTAGTTGGAAGTTTTTTTCTCTTCATCTCTAACTACACGAAAGGTGGCGGAGTGGACGAAGATAAAATTCGCTGTCAACTTGCTTTTGCTTATGAAAGGCTGGTGGGTGATAAGAGACCCTTTGATGGTATAAATGTAAAAATAATGTTCGGTTGCTGAGCCGTGGTGATCACGTTCCTACTTTTTATTTTTGGCCGGATTGGCTGGTCTGGTTTGGTTTGCTAGGTGTTAGTATTGCAACGAGGCATTATTTTTATGTTGCTGGTGGTTGCTTTGGTGGGGGTGATTGGATGGATGAATTGAGTTCTGTGGGTGGGTGGGTAGGGGTGTTGAAGGGGGGTGATAGATGAGATGTGAGATGTGAGATGAGAATAGAGAGGTGTTAATGTTGTGTTTTTATGATGTTTGTGAGGGTTCTACGTAGGTTGTGAGATCTTTGACACGATGAATGTCTGACATCACTTGCTGGCTCGTACGCCAGGCTTCACAACTTGTCGAGCTTACTTTCTTCGGGTATCTGGGTATTGAATTGTCATCGCTGCGAACGTTGGATCTTCGTTTAACAGTATAGAGCCAGGCTGAACAACATAATTGCTGTCTTCTACGATACTACTCTCAAACTGTCACTTCTACGACTATCTAGACAACCTGCCAATGGGTTAAGGAAGTTGAATGCCATGACACACTTTCAATAGCCATAGAAGGCTCCTCTGTGTAGAAACTACTTACTAGTTGATAGGTGGCAATTCTAGACCTATATGGAACGGTTGTATAGGCCCGTTAAGGTTAGTCTTTCAGTTTTCCATCAATAATAGTGTAAGCAGAACTGACCTCGGCAAACAGCTTTTTGAGAAGCCCTTCGACCGCACCATGCGGCTCATAAAGCCCTTCTTTAATTCAGACGATGTTCTAGACACTGATGCAATTCTCCATGATCTCACAATCGCCTTCGGCGTTACGGCTCCGGATAAAGTACCCCTCCTCGTCATGCTGTGAAGCGGAACATCTGTCCCTCATCGGTTAGTTCCCGAGTGGATAAAGTTGTATTTCCCCTTCTCTTCAACTTCTCCACGTTTTTCGCGATGCTAGCTCAATTGCTAGATCGATTCTCTCCCCGATATTGCGGTACGACATGCAGCTACTATGACGCTACGACTGTCACTCGCGCGCGACTTGCTGGATATTGCCGGCTAAATCGAAAGAGCATCCACCGTGAATTGCTTGATTAAAAAGAGTCCGGGGAGGCAAAATGCAATTAATAAAAGCTGGGTCGGTTCCTGAATTGAGATTGTGTAAGTCAAGCTCTTCAAGATGTTGTTCAATTCGGTTTTGGTGTTGAGTGCCTCGCTCGCCACTTGTGCTCTTGCGGTCTCGAATGCGGCTACTTCTCTGACTCTTCTTTATCAGAATAACTTGAACGCTTCGGACGATAGGAATCATGCTAGTTTCCTCTTGCTTGATAGCAATAACAGGGCAGGTGCTATTTCGGCTTGTGCTGCTTTGAACGAGACTCTACTTCCAAGTTCAATCATCAACGCGCATCGTTCAGATATACAACAATCCCTCGCTTACGTCGCATCTACGAGAAAAGCGTTCTCAAACCAACTCTACCATGTTCAAGATGGTCTTCTTGAGGGATACGGCACCTTTACCATTCGCACTCTGGCTCTAGGGGCTCGTGTTCCTGTGCTATGCTCCCAATCAAGCACTTCTTCTCAACCTAGCAGCTCAAGCGCCAGTGCAAACAACCAAGTTAGCATCGCATCAGGTGGCAATACCTACGTGGGTTACCGAAATCAAAAGTCATTTCGATTCCTCGGTATCCCGTACGCGAATGCTCCGCAAAGATTCGTGCACTCCTCATTATACACGCCTAAAGGTCAAACCATCCAGGCCACCAAATATGGTGCTCAATGCGCTCAAGGGGGTTCAGGAAGCGAGGACTGTCTGTTCGTTAATATTCAGACTCCGTTTATTCCAAGACAAGGAGCGACTGACGAACTGCGTCCTGTGATGTTTTGGATTCATGGAGGTGGTTTTACGGGGGGTTCTGGTGCGGATTCCGGAAGTGATGGTGGGAATCTGGCTTCGAGAGAGGATATCGTGGTTGTGAATATTAATTATAGACTTTCTACTTTGGGGTTCCTTGCTATTCCTGGGACGAATGTTACGGGGAATTATGGTATTGGTGATCAGGTTACTGCTCTTGAGGTATGGTTCCCAGTTATTTCTCTCCAGATCCTTTAACACATACTGACTTCTTCCTCAGTGGACTATCCAAAACATTGCTTCATTCGGAGGCGATCCCAAGAAAATTACCATCATCGGCGAATCAGCTGGAGCAGGTTCAGTTCGAACTCTTCTCGGCTCACCAAAAGCAATCGGCAAATACCAAGGAGCAGTAGCAATGTCCAATCTCGGAGGAGGTGTAGCTTTAGGTGTCAATGGAGATTATGCCACAACATACAGCAGCTACCTCTCAATCTCAGCGTCCTACACCACGGCCGGTCAACAAATCTTTCAATCCGCAGGTTGTACACAATCCTCAATCGAAGCTCAAATCGCCTGTCTCAAAGCTGTCCCCGCCCTTCAAGTAGTCAGCTACCCAACCGTCGCCCGCTACGTCGTCCAAGACGGTACATATGTCAACACGCCCAACCTGGACCTCGTCACCAAAAACGGCAGCGCAGCATACGTCCCCGTGATCTTCGGAATCGTCGACAACGACGGCGCTTCTTTCTCCACCTACCCAAAAACACCAGTCACCACCGAACTCGCCGGCATCCAAGCCTCCCTAGGTATTTCAGCATCCAACGCCCAATCCATCATCGACAGCAAACTCTTCCCCTACTACGACACCGGCAACATCACGCTCGACTCCTTCAACGTCTCCCAACGCGTCGCCACAGACCTGCAATTCCGCTGCGTCGACCAGGCCACCGTCTACGCCGCCTCGCAATCTCACGTCTTCCCCAAATCCTACTTCTACCAAATGCAACGCTCCACCGGCGGCTACGACCCCAACAACCTCGGTGGCCCGCCAAAATCCGCACAATACCCCAACGGCAACCCCAACCTGCCCTACTTTAAACTCCATGGCGCGGATATGCCGTGGGTCTTCGGCAACCTAGGCACGTTGCGTGATTCCAACGATCTCTACTCGATTCAACTCACGTCCGGGTATTTTGCCGCGTTTATCAAGACTGGGGATCCGAATCCTGAGGATAGGTATCTGAAGATTCGCGGGTATGAGAGGAGTCTTGAGGCGATTGCGGCAACGGGACCGTGGGAACAGGTGGGTGGTGCGGAGGGGAAGATTAAGTTGTTGGATTATCCGTCGAGGACGGCGGGGTTTGTGGATGTGCAGCAGTGTGCGTGGTTGGGGTATGGGTTGGATTATTATTTGAAGGGTGGTGCGTAGGGCGTGGTTGATGGGGTGACGAAAATGTATATATGTTGAATATATTTGTTTGTATGATACTTTTCAAAGGTCTTCATCGAGGCTCAGCATGTGGGTTGAAATTGAGATGTTACTTGGAATAAGAACTTGAACTTCTGGCTAGCCGAAGTTAAGCAAGCAGTTGGGAGTTTTGGATGACTTTAGCCTACACGTGCAAACTCCGCTCTATTCTATACTCTGGTAGACTAGATCTTAGCCTCGAGGCACCCTGTTAAGTGCCATAACCACTCCATACAAGTCAGACAAACGAAATCTCATGGCAGAGCCAGAAGTAGTATCTCACACGTCAAAACTTGCAAAATTATCTATGAACCTTCGTGGGAAGGAAATGGAAGTAGTAGAGTAAGTAACAGAGGGAGAAAGTAATATATTAAGATGTCTAAAGGAGAGTAAGTGAGCAGAGCTCGTACGAGGTATATATACAGGAATAGATGGAACTAAGCCGAAAGAAGGTTACACGTGATCTTAGGTCAACACTATCCTCGAGCTTCATGACTACTATATCCCTCCTAATCCCTTCTTACGTCAAATCATACTATCAGAACATTTCTAGCAACTCATATCACTCACACCAACCGCCACATACCTTCCAGCTCTTACCATCCGCCACAAGCGAGCAACTCATCAACCACTATAAACTTACAGCCATAATACCTTCGTCCATGTTACACAAAATCCTAATCATCCTCAACCAAATCCCGAGTATCAACCGTCCCAAGAGTCTCAACACTCTCCACACTACCATTTGAACTCTGAGAACCGTTGATTTTCATATCTACCCCACCATTCCTCATCTCCCCACGTTTCGCCGTCCTCTCAGCCTCAGCATTAAGCGTCGCCCAAGTCAAAGGCGTGCTTTTATTCCCCCCACCCCCCTTACCCGTGCCCTCCTCACCATCACGACCTTCCGCCGGCTTCTTGCCCTTAGAACCAAACGCCCCCCACCCAACATCCGGGCTTTTACCCCCCTCACCCTCCTTATCCGCGTCCCCCGCAGGCGTCCACTCTAGAAGGAGTTCCTTCACAATATCATCGACAGAGTCTTTCCGCGGTCTGAGATTAAACGACTTGCCGTCGTAATACTCCGGATACGGCATTTGCGGTCGTCTAGGAGGTCTGTCGTCTTCCAGCGGGTGAGAGGCCTGTCGAAACGCGTTTGAGGGCCGCAGTGTCATCTCTTGGTGTCGTGGCGGTTGGGGTCGTCTGCTTATATCGAGATTCATGTCTTTGTAGTGGTCATTAGACGTGTCCCGTCTGCGCTTTTCTTGCTCACTAAGCATGTCGTATCTGCGTCTGTCCATGGTTGGTGTGGGTATGCGATCCGCGCCGGTTCTGTTGGGCGGCGGTGGCATCCGGTCTGATTCACTGTGCTTTCTACCCGCGGCGTCTCTGCTGGCATCTCTCGGCCGTATGGTATCTTGACGGTCATTCCATCTGTTGCTGGCATCCGGACTTGGGTCGCGCGTTCCGAAGGTCGATGTGTGGTGGGCTCTGGTAGGAGATCTATTAAATTCCCGGCCAACACGGTCAGCAATTACTGGTCGTGCTTTGTTGCTGTGCTCCCGGTCTTGGTACGGAACAGGTGCCGGTGCAGAACCGTAGACGTTGCTTGGATAGCTTTGAGTAGGAAGCCGTGGTGGTGGGCGCCCATAAACGTTGCTTGGATAACCTTGAGTAGGAACTGGTGCAGATCCATAGCCGTAGCCTGGATAATCTTGAGCAGGAACTGCTGGTGTTGTGTAATCAGTATAGTTCTGAGCCCGAACTGGTGCTGGTACATAAGCTGCACGACTCTGAGCACCGAAGGGTGGTGGAGCAAAAGGCGACGGTGAAGACGGTCTACGGAGTTCATACTCGTAACGCAATGAATTACGAGGCATCGTACTCCTACGAGCGTAGTCCATATCAAAACCTTCTCTCCATGAGAATGAAGATGGGCTAGCACTCCGTGAAGAGTGATAAGATGTACGCGGACGTGGCAATCCATTGGAAAAACCACTACCCTGATTCCCAGCACTAGGTTCCGCGATAGGACGTTCTTGTGTCTGCAAGGGCTCTTCTTTTCTTGGCGATGGCTCAAAAGGCCGTCCCCGTGGATCTCTTTTCAAATAAACGACCATCGTAAGCAAGCCAGCGGTTACAGCCGTGAAATCATCTAGTTGCGCCAAGTTCCATTCGAATCCACTGTTCCCTTCTTGTGCTCTCATTTGGTCTACGATCAAGTCAATCTGCTCTTGCACCTGTGGCCATGATCGTGTTTTCTTTTCGATCACATTCGGTGGATGCTTATTCAGTTCCGCTATATGATTCACAACACTTTCTTCGGAGAACTGTTCTCTCGTGGCGGTTGGTGCGAAAGGAGCAGAGATACTGCGAGGGTCGTATGGGTCGGACATGCGGATTGTGTAGACAGCATAGTTGGCGGCAAGGATAGCTTCTACTCACCGACGAAGTGGTTAGCACAACTAGTTGAAAATAACGAAAGAGTACATACCCTTTGGTTTCTGAACACCACGAGGATCCTCTCTCCTCAATTTCCATTTCAGGTCAGCTGGAAGTAATGGCTTTGGATCTAAATATCTTGTTGACCCATCTCCATCTTCCCGGTGACCTCCTTCAGGGGAAAGTTTCTCATTGTATATAATAGCAACCAAGACCTTCTTCGAAGTGAGCCAGGGACGGACTTTCTCCCCGCGAACCCATTTCAATTCTACCAGAGCCTTACCATACCCTTCGTCAGCTTCCAGGATTTCAGCGAGGGTAGACACCTCATCTGAACCCAAAAACGCAAAGTCCTTCCACGATATAGAGCCCGATGAACGCATATCTGACATCTGGCGTTTGCGCATGGAAAAATGACCGGCACATGGTATCTGCTGATACTCCCTCCCACGTATCACGAAAGCTGTTATCAACGCGCCTGGACCAAACATCTTCTCGAGATCATCTTGGGACATGTAGTCGAGGCGAGCGACACGACGGAGAGCCTGGGCCACCACAGTTCGTTTCTTAGTTTCTTCTGAGCCATAACTCACTCCACTGACACTGCGCGCAGTTGCTGAAGAAGTCGGCCGGCTTTTCCTGTGTGTTTCTGAAGGGATACTGGTGATCGAGTTTGGTTTCTGATTTGCTATCTCTGGTGAAATCGGGTGCATTCGTCCCTGGGACTTCCTTTCACTCCTACCAAATACATCTGTGTGATGTTCCCCACTACTTTGCGCAGTCAATAGATCGCGAGACTTGGAGCTGGAATGAAATTCTTTGCTTTTCGTGTCGGATTCCGCAACGTTGTTAGTGCTTTTGAGAACATCCTCCACGATCTTTTGTTGCCTCGAGGGCTTCTTTGTGCTATGTTGTGACGTTTCTGCCTCTGGCTGCTTTTCATGAAAGCTCGAACTGTCAGATTCGCTGTAAAAGCTTTTTTCGCCATTATTTCTCCTAATTGAGTTCTGCTGTGCTCCATTGTTTATATGAATTCTCGCGTGGGGGACTTTTGGGGGGTCGTGTGATTTTTGGATGGGCTGCTCTTTGTTAACATGGTCTCGGACATCGCCATTGGTTCTGTGATATTCTTGAGCCTTGAATGTGTCGTCTTCGTCTTCCGTCAATAGCGAGACTTGATGTATTGCTTGCTTTCGTAGTTGTTTACTCCCACCTTTCTGGATATCAGGTTGATCCTCCCGGATTTTATTGAGTATGCTGGGCTTTCGCATTGGTGCTTGTGAATCGCTCCAGACTTCAGTTAAGGAAAGACTCGGCCGACTTCGCCTAAGTGCTGGCACTGAAACAGCATCTTGTCGATGAGAGGTGTTATCAACCGCTGGTTCAGATGAGTCTTTTCTTATGGCCCTTTTGTTTGATATGCTGTTTGTTGTGCTGTTGCCAATAGATTCATCATGACTTGAAATTCGAGCATTACGGTTTACGAATTCACCTTCTTCGGCAGAAGGAGCACCATCTCCAGCAGCATCTGGTTTCCTTAGGCAGGCACCATCGACTTGAGGTACGCTGTTATCAGGTGGAGGGGTAGCGGAGTGAGCACGCTTTGTAGAGGAGCGAAGAGCTTCCACATCTGTTTCGATTGTGTGATCCATCTAGGACTGTCAGCACATTTCAAACCTTTTGTTGATGCGTCTACTTACCACAGTCGGTTGCCGGTATTGTGTTCGCTTTTTTAAAGAGTCATCCGCGTTTGCACTTTCGGCGTGTCTCAGTTTTTCTTTCTGTCGTCGAGATGTAACGCTGGAGACAGATCCATGCTCAGGGTGCAACGAAGCATCTTCTGTTTCCTCCATTGGCGTTGGTGATGCAGAGAAAGGCATTCCTTCAGGATCAAGACCAGCATTTTTATTAGGAACAGACTTTGATGGGAATGACTGCTGAAATGGTTGAGCTTTTGTGATGTGCTGCTGTGCGTCGCGGAACATACGAGCTGCTAGTTTAGTCTCTGGAGTTTCACTGACTTGACTGTCTTGTCGATCAACTCTTTCCTTCCTTGTGGGAGGTGCTTTTTGAGGAGGTGGAGAATTGGCTCTTTGTCGTCGGGTCGGGCGGGTGTCGTAGGAAGCTCTTTCGTTCGACCTGGCGCTGCTGAACGGTTCATGTGCCCGTCCATTGAGCCCAACTAATCCCTGCTTTTCACCCAAGACTGGTCTTTCGTGTACGGGAACATCTTCATATCTGACGGCTTTCTGCCGATTTAAAATTTCGAATTCTTGCTCAAGCTCCAAGCGCTGTCGAGCGTCCCACTCCGTATCATCCTGATTTTTGTCATAAAGTCCAGACCGTAAATACATTTCTTTGATCTGTGCTAATATGCGTGGGATTTCAAGTATGTCCCTATTGCCTAAAGCTCTATTTTTCGTCAGCAAATTGATAGGGCATTGGGTCGAATCGCTTACAGATTTGATATGTTAGCTCTAAAGTTAACAATTTGCAAAATCAAGCTCAGGCCTGACTGTTGTCTTTCCAGCTCTGCGACGTATTTTTCTAGATTCGTTCCGTTTTTATACAACAACTTCACACGCTGTCGTTTTGGTAGTTTGTGACTTATGTCTATTGTCACAGTGGGTATTTCATCATTCGAAGCAACAGGAATGCTGTTCTTCCAAGCTAGTTGTTTCCTTAAAACCCAAACCTCCAAGTCTCTCGGTTTTTCGGTCCTCGCAATGGTGCCCTCGATGTACCAAAATATCTCCACACACTTGTCGGTCATAGACTGCATGTCATGGATGGCTCTCGGGGAGAACAAGACAGCCTTGCCGCGTGTCCTAAGATTTTCTCGCTCCTGCCTCAACAATTGCTCAATCTCATTCAGAGCATAACTGATAGACTTTACGTTATGCAGTATATTGCGCAAAGTGGCATCCGCAGCGTTAAACTCCTCGAAGGTCTTTTCAACGAATTGGGCGAGCTTGAAGCCGAAGGCGGCAATCCCAACCACTGATCCTACTGCTCCGAGGATTGTTACCGGGTCCATGGTCTAGCCCTT
Source organism: Glarea lozoyensis ATCC 20868 (assembly GCF_000409485.1). NCBI lineage: Eukaryota > Fungi > Ascomycota > Leotiomycetes > Helotiales > Helotiaceae > Glarea > Glarea lozoyensis. Next base: position 1,414,660 of record NW_007360987.1, read on the forward strand.
CATAGTTTGATTTCTACTTCAAAAAGTAGATTTTCATAGCATTAATATCAGTGAATCCATCTCTCGGGGTGGAATTAGATGGCCACGATGGCGGAACTGAACTTTTAAGCAAGGGGTGAGGCTGAGCTTTCGCGTTCCACTAGACGTACGAAAAAGGAAATAAAGGCTGCATGAACTGCATCATAGGCCGCAGGATGCATATTAACTGTAGGATGACGGGAATCTAAAAACAGGTTCTGATGCTCCGCTGTGTGTCGACTGAGGGGGCCAAAACTGTGGGTAGAGTGAAAGCGTAGTCCAAAAATCGAATTTGGGGAACATAGTTAATTAAACCTACTTATAATATATGGCCAAACGACAAGTTTGTAAGCTATAGCAACTAGTCCAAGTACGTTATGATATAGTAAACTGGATCTCTGAAACCTGTTGTGTTTGAACGTGACATCAAAACTTGCCTTTTGGTTATCGCGAGGGGCGGCTCTTTTCTAGCATTAAAATACTAGCGTTTAAGCTTCCGTGGTGTTCAGTTCTAACCTTACGTTTTCAAACCCTACGATAAAAGAAAACAAGTAAGAGACAAAGATGTCTTGTTGTTCTAGCCCCTCTTATTCTTTGCCTTCCAGCCCAGAACAGATAGCTCGAAAGTTGCGGGTTCAACTTTGCCCTTCTGATAAGAGGCGTGGAGTTTGAGTTGCGAGTTAATCCTTGACTCAACTTCTGAAGGTCGCTGATGCCCAAGCCGTTCAACAGGCACATCTAAGGATTCGTAAAGCACCAAGCTTCCAGTATCCCGCATACTAACGCCTTGTGGATCTATGACTCCATCAATACTGCGCAAATTAGGTAGATTTGTCAGCAGATTGGGGTGAAGAGTAGGATTATATGGAGACGATGGAGGTCCTTGAGGAACAACGTGGATGGCGATACGGTGTATGGCATCAAAAAACAGATATGGTCTTTTTCTGAACCGAACGAAGACGTATCTGAATAAAATTTTATGGTGCATGCTCGGAAAGTATAGAGTATCGTTTGAATCCCATGGTAAGAAGTCACTCCGGACGCTTGTCATGACGGTCAGAACGTAGACTTTTTGCACTGTCATTCGAGCTTCTCGACAGACGTGCAAGAGGCTCAGAACTTGTTTTAAAGAAACGTTGCAAGCCGGTCCAGACCAGGCACTTTTACTTGCACTGCATGTGTTACAAGAGCAATCGCGTTCGAATATTCTAAGTCGGCGTCTCCAGTCAGACTCATCAGGGTGGCGTTCAAGATATTTGTTCCATTTGTGGGCTATTTCCGAATGCCCTGGCCATGGGCCCATTAGCTCTTTCGGGGAGAGAAGTATTGCTTTTGCGTTGGACAGGTCGAAGTTCAAATGGAATATCACAGATGGCCCATTGACATCGCGTGGATCCGGCGTGGCAAGCTTCCAGATTTGTAAACGGATTTCGACTGGCAGTCGTTGGAATGAATGGAATGTTTCCTCTTCCAACCAAGGTGCAGATTTGTTTTCTTCGAATTCCCAGCCTGATGCATCGCTCAAAGAGTCATACTGAGAGCTTCCCGGTTCGTCTGACCATTCGTACAGATCTTCGTGCTCGTGCTCGTGCTCGTCCTCGTCAATATCTTGATCTAACTCTTCATTTTCGTCGTCGTCTGCACTGGATTGCTCATCTGAGCCTTCGCTGGCGTGTTCGTATTCGATCGAGTTGTGTGCCGAGGGAGAGTGATTCTGCACAGGAGATTTAAAC
>NW_007360987.1:1417812-1426995 GCF_000409485.1 Glarea lozoyensis ATCC 20868
AGAGTGATTCTGCACAGGAGATTTAAACATTGAAACCGCGCCATTGGGTTGTTGCTCGTCAGCGAGTGACATGATGTCTAAGTTTAGTAAACTTGAGAGATCGAGAATACGCTGTGCCTTGGTTGTAGCTTTCTGGATGATGCATTGATGATAAAATCGAGGAGGAAGTTACGATATGGGCTGTCGAAATGCGACGAGAACGAAGACGCATGATGTCCTGGCTGAACTCGACGCCTGAGGGATGCATGCTTGCCCCGCTCTGGTGTTTCCCATCAACAACCAAATTTACTCAACTAGATTGTGCACTTTGAGTCTCATGGATACTTGAAGCATTTCCTCGAATTATGGTCAGTGTCGAATAAACCTCCAAGTCAATCTGAATCTTCAATATCACTTTCCTCACCTCCACATTCGCCAGTCGTGGCAGTCAGAATTGTCGCAAGGTGCAGCATCAAGCCCACCACCCCAGCAATGCGCCATCCGGAATGAGCAGCAACTGCATATCGGGGAAGCATTTCGAGCAATTGCATGCCATCCATGTTCTCTGCACCGGCATCCGTTTCGTACGTAAACATCAAGGACAACCTGGGAGCTTTCCAAAGTCGATTCGCGAGCGAAACGATGTAAGCGATCTGCTGCTCAAGATATTGAAAGCTCCTGGCCATGAACATACCAAAATTCCAGATTGTATTGCGAGTACTGTATCTGCCTCACGACGACGTGACAGCATTACATCAGGCGCAGAATGTCTTTCGAAAGCTGAAGGGAAATACCCATCGCCAGCGTCATGCTGACAAGCCTACTTTTGCTGAGAGTCAACATCCAACGACCCAGTAAACAATGACGGTGATTACCAAGATGAGTGATCATGAGAACGACAGGAAAAACGACTAATTCCAATGCGAGATAGAAGTAGCACCGAGTATGGTACACAACGGTCCCATAGCTGTACCAATCTGTACTGAAAGGAGCCGTTTGAGCCCGTTCAGTGAGAAACTGATAGAGCCAGTTGCTCGACTTTATGCTCGTCTCTTTCTGTGGTGTTCTCCACCCGACATCGATCAAGAAACACCTTTCAAAGTGGCAGGCGGGGGGTTCGCCAGTAAGCTCGGTTATCTCGAGAAGAATTTTGCGGTCATCTGTCGAATCGAGGAATCCGAGAGGCAAGTTGGGTATCGTAAGAGGTCAACAACACAATCAGCAACATTCGATAAGTCTGGCCTGGTTTCTTACCAATCTTGTCAATAGCTAGCAAAGTTCGGAGTTACTTCTGAAATGCTTACAGTCATCAACCCTTGTGGAGAAGCTCGCCAGCTTCCAAATAGTCTCCCACAGAAATGTTTGTCGACTGTCGCCAAGTTGCGAGCTTGTGGTTACTCATGAGATTCGGTATTCTTTCCGAGTTAATTCCCAACAAGAGTAACAAATCCTATGCGCCTTCAGTTTCTATGAAGGCGACTAAGTGGAGTATGCCAAAGCAACATTTCCCACTTGTCGAAATATACACTCGAAAAAGGCTCTTTTGCTCCATCAAAACATCAATATTCTGTCGCTCTATTTGATTCAGACTTCCCGCCAGTCCACATTTTCAAGGCAACAATACTTGTACCACCTAGACCGAGCGCCAATACAGCTTTGCGCCATTCGAATCCACGGCATTCAAGCCATTCGAAGTTTAATCCATTACACCAGTAAGCCATCATCAAGCCATTCACTCGGAATCATACTTTAAGCCGCAACAACGCCGACAGAACAGCTCATTGTGGCTTCCATAATCGTAAAAGCCGAAACCCCATCTCAAGGCAGCAAGAATGGTACCCTGCTCAGAGCGTGTTGGTGAATGGTAGGCGCGTGACCAAGCGCTTGACGTGCATTTAAGCTACGTGAAGCTCAGCGAAGAAAGTTCGCCGTTGCTTGGGAGACATCTTGTCTTCGCTTGGCTGACTTGATGCGCTTTGTGGCGGCCATATTTGAGATTCTCTCGTTGTGTTGGCTGGTGGCGCTTGCTGGTGGAAGTCTTTCGGCCGGATAATTCAAGCCATCCCTTCTTGGCTTACTCATATGTCCATGGCGAGGAAGTTGAGGCTTTTTGTAGAGCTCCGGATTCGTTTCTCGACCGAACGATCCATTCATAATCGAAGGAAGTGGGCAGGCCAGCTACCCCAGGATCTGCATTAGTGACTGACATGGGGATGCGGGGTAGCTGGACGGGCATTGACCGCGGTGGCCCTCCCCATTGCTACTGGTCTCTGCGCAAGCCACTGTCATATCTGAGCCAAATCTGAAATATACTCTTGGCCACGGTTGGTGTTGATATCCTCATCACACCAACCTGTGCCTTCCTTGCCTCGAGACTGACCTTTCTGCGGTGATCACGCACGATCCCGTGCTTGGTACCTCTCGGTCTCACCGAAGTCTGCTCAACAACCTGGCATCTTATTGTCGGAAATTGAAAAACGTTACACAACTTGTGACCCCTCATGGGCCAAGCGCAGAGAGGTCGCATCTACCAATGATGGAGAGATGAATCCTACCTAGGTAGGGGTAGCTGTGTGCAGGTGAATGATGGTCGGTGAATTATTGGTGAAGGCGAGCTCCCCCCACCACAATATATAACCTGGCTTCCCCCCCAGAATCATAGCTTGACTTCGATTGTATCTGCACCTTCAGAGATTCTCATCGCTCTGGCAGCACCTCTTGATTACTCCCGTGTCTGACGCTGACAACATCCCCATATCATCGTCGCCATCATGGCCGACATCAAAACAGAACCTGTTGTGGCTGGGTACGTTGAACCATGAGATCCCACGCGACGGCGATGTTGATTATGCGCATTGGCTAACACATCCCATGCACAGTGCTACAGTTCACGACGAGAAGATCGCCGATCCGAATTCGCGTCGCAAGTCGAGTGTTGCAGCTTTGACTGACAATACCACCGGAGAGTAGGTCACAACATTCTGTATTGCTTCGCGTGACTCTTCCGTTGCTGATGAATTGTAGAATCAAAAATCCTCTTCTTGGCATACCCAAACACCAACTACTGCAAGACGTCGAAGCTTTCGCCAACCAATATGAACTCCAGGACATCAAGCCTTACCTCATCAAAGGGGCACTTGTCGCCCAAAGCCCCGCCCATGCCGACAAGATTCCCGAACTCGACGACGAAGATCGCCGTGTACTGAGTGAGGAAGCTACTCACAAATGGAAGCACCCGAAAATTCTATATCTGACCATCATCCTAAACTCCATTGCGGCTGCTATTCAAGGTTGGGATCAGACAGGTAATTTGATCACGCCCACACGAATGAAATCCCATATTAACTGCCATCAGGTTCGAATGGAGCAAACTTGACTTTTGGTCTTGCGCTTGGCATTCCTGACGCTCCACCACCTGACCCGAATCCATTGGGTCTTGGGGGTTGTATGTCGGCGTCCGAGTGTAACAAAAATCAATGGCTAGTCGGTTTTGTCAACTCCTCGCCATACATCGCTATCTGTCTCTTGTAAGTGGATTGTCCTTTTTAAAAGTATCTGCTAATAATCATAGCGCTGCGTGGATTTCTGATCCTGTAAACGAATATCTCGGCCGTCGTGGCACCATCTTTGTTGCCGCCATCTTCTCTGTCCTTGCTCCCCTTGGTTCTGGTGTCTCCCAAACATGGGGACAATTGGTCGCTTGTCGTGTTCTCCTCGGCCTTGGAATGGGTCTGAAGGAAGTCACAGTGCCTGTCTTCTCCGCAGAGGTAGCTCCTACAAATATTCGTGGTGGCCTGGTCATGTCTTGGCAGATTTGGACGGCTTTTGGTATTCTTTTAGGCACGTGTGCCAATCTTGTCTTTGTTGATGTTGGCAAGATTGCATGGCGACTTCAATTGGCATCTGCATTTGTGCCGGCAATTCCTCTTGTTCTGGGTATCTGGTTTGTTCCAGAATCTCCAAGATGGCTGATGAAAAAGAAGCGTGTTGCAAAGGCCTACAAATCACTTCTCAAGCTTCGAAGCTCTCCACTACAAGCTGCTCGAGATCTCTACTTTATCAACGCACAACTCGTCTATGAGGAAGAGTTGATTGAGCAAGCTGGATTCGTCAAGACAAGCAACATGTTTACTCGGTTCATCGAACTATTCACCATTCCACGTCTTCGAAGAGCAACTTGGGCTTCAGGTGTAGTCATGATTGCTCAGCAGATGTGCGGAAGTAAGTACAAAATCCTGCACTCCATTTCTGTTATAGCACAACCCTCGTAACATTTTTCCTTGCTAACTATTCCTAGTCAATATCATTGCCTTCTACTCCTCCACGATCTTCAAACAATCCGGCGCCGACAACGTCACTGCCCTTCTCGCCTCCTTCGGCTTCGGTCTAGTCAACTTCGCATTCGCCTGGCCAGCCGTCTGGACAATCGATACCTTTGGCCGTCGCGGTCTCCTCCTCTTTACCTTCCCCAACATGTGTTGGACCCTCCTCGCAGCCGGTATGTCCTACTATATTCCCTCCTCAAGTCGCGCCCATCTCGGCCTCGTTACGTTCTTCATCTACGTCTACGACGCGTTTTACAGCCCCGGAGAAGGTCCTGTTCCCTTCACCTACTCCGCAGAAGTCTTCCCGCTAAGCCATCGTGAAATCGGTATGTCATGGGCCGTCGCCACAAACAACTTCTGGGCCACTGTTGTATCTCTCACGTTCCCTCGCCAACTCGCCGCGTTCGGCGTGCAAGGTGCTTTCGGGTTCTACGCCGGCATGAACGCCCTCGCCTTCATGATGATCTTCCTTTGTCTGTACGAGACTAAACAGCGCTCCCTCGAACAGCTGGATTACGTGTTTGGTGTCCCGATCCATAAACATGCTAGTTACCAGCTTTTCACCGTGCTGCCGTGGTGGGTTCGTCGCTATATCTTCATGCGAAAGGGCGCGGTTTGTCCCGAACTTTATCATTTCGAGGAGGACGTGTGGAATCAGAGTGAGGAGGATACAAGGGCTGTTAGTACGGGTGTGGAGAAGGTTGTTTAGGGAAACAAGTGAGATGTAATGACGGATATGCGGAAGGGAGATTTTGAGATGTGTCACGAGGTAATGAGGGTGGAGATCATTGGGAGTTTGGGACATACCCTGATTTAGTCGAGATGGATTTTTGGTAGTACCATATGAATATCAAGATATTTACGGAGTACTAATGACTTTTTTGAATGTGAAAGACAACTGCCGAGTGGCGTTCCACACCAAGTCATGTTTAATCTGACTCGATGTGCCAAGTGTGGTGTGGCGAGCCACGGGAAAGGAGGGAAGTGAGTTCACGACACCTTTTTTCTGAAGAACATTAGTAATGGCACTAAGGATGGATGACTTTGATAGTAAGTTATTTTTGATTTTAAGATCACACCAACCTTCCCAAGTCTCTAACGAGTGTAGGTAAGTAAGTGTCTCCTACACTAAAGATTTTTCTATCTAAAGATTCTGCTTTCAAAGCTTGGAATAACAACGGATTCCTGGTATATCCCCCATCAATCTCCAATCCATCAACTCCATTCCCATCACCTCATCACCTCATCACCCCACCAATCTAAAACCCCCAATCACCCCTCAACTCTCAAATCGATCCGTCGGAGCATTGAGGATCTTGCGGATCCCGCTGACACATCTCCTCACGCGTCTCAATCTCAGCAGGTACACAGCATCTCCATCCCCCAAACGGCCCACCACAGATCTTACATGTGTTCTCGAGCGCTGCGCGCGCTTCCAGCTCAGTTGCGTACGAGCGAGTCTCGAGTTCAGCGGTGCGGGCTTCGATCTCGGCAGGCACGCAACATCTCCAACCCCCAAACGGCCCACCGCAGATCTTGCAGGTTTGCTCGAGCCCCTCACGCGCTTGGATCTCAGCAGCTTCTTCTGTTCGCGCTTCGATCTCGGCGATTTCTGCGGGGACGCAGCAGCGCCAGCCGCCGAATGGTCCACCGCAGATCTTGCAGGTTTGCTCAAGAGCCTCACGCGCTTCGAGGGTGGGTGAGCGAGTCTCGATCTCAGCGGGGATGCAGCAGCGCCAGCCGCCGAAGGGACCGCCGCAGATCTTGCAGGTTTGTTCGAGGGCGGTGCGGTATGCGAGTTCGGCGGCGGCGTTGCGGGATTGGAGTTCTGCTTCGGCGGCGCGTTTGGCGAAACAACATGGGTCGGTTGAGAAGGGGGAGCCGCAGTCTTTGCATTTCTTGTTCGCTGCTTCTGTGGTATTTACCTCACGAGCTTCGATCTCTGCTTCAGCAGCTCGTCTGGCGAAACAACATGGATCGGTTGAGAAAGGGGAACCGCAGTCTTTACATCCCTTATCAGCCTCCTCGACGGAGCGAGCAGCTATCTCAACCACCTGTGCTTCTCTCTTCTCAGCTTCAGCTCCAACAAAAAGACCCCCGCAACATGGATCGGTCGAGAAAGGGGAACCGCAGTCTTTACATCCCTTTTCGACGGAGCGGGTGATTGGGTTGGGGATTGCGAGGGAGAGCGTGAGGGTTGCGGTTGTGAGGGCGAGGAGGAGTGAGAGTTTCATTTTGAAGGGTGGTGTGAGTGTGGAAGGGGTGGTGAGTGTGATGGTTGTGTGGGTTGGAGCGAGTTGTGTGATGGTTGTTGAAGGTGTGGAAGCAATTAAAGCCAGCTATCGAGATTTTGAAGCCAGGAGATCTTGATAGATCGAGGTCTGTCGTGGGTGAGTAGTTGAATCGAATGAAGGAGAGAAGATTGGTTGTTTTTATAGACAATTGGCGAGAGCAACAATAGGAAAAGCTTCCGAATTCGGAAGGCTGACGCAGGTGAAGATGAAGATGGTGTTGTGATTCATTGTTTTTTTGTTGAGAGTGGTCGTTGTTGTGGGGATGGGGGGTGGTGAATGTGCGGTTTGGGGAGGGTGAGATGTGAATGTTGAGGGGAGGGGGAGTGAGGGGGGTGGTATTCACTTTTGCGTGGTGAGGATAGGAGGAAGGTGAGAGTTTTGGGGATTAGGGAAAGGGAAGACGAGGGATGAGACTGGACGTCTGGCAAGATTTGGAGGGAAAGGAATTCTAACTGTAATGTAATAAATACATATCTGGTGAGTTTTTCAACTATAGATCGACAACATTCTAACAATTCCCAATGCATCATCTTCAGTTTTCAAACCTCTTCACTACCGGCTGTACTCAAAAAATCAAGTTCCCATCAACTCAACAGAGATTTCCGATTTCCAATTTCCAATCACAGAAAAAACACCGATGTCCCATCGCCCACATTCACGGAGCTCTCATTTCGTGAAGATGAGGAGTTAAAAAGTGATTTCTGAATCACGGCAGAAAGATATTTTTTAAGATATCGGGCTCGTGATGAGCTACTACAAAAGTGAGGCATCTTGAGGATAGACGCAAGATTCCGAAAATACACCTCAGAAGTTGTGATTTTGCATTCTGCATTTAGTGAAAAAAAACCAGTCGTGTCAAATTAGATTGAAAAGCCTTTTAAGAGTGGAATTCGTAAAATCGTAATTAGTAGTTAAGCTCAAAACAAACGTTTTCTAGTCGAACTAAATGTAAGATTTTGAAGTTATGTGAGAACCGGTGATCTGTGCAGTCCTCAATTTCACTCAACGGCTGATACTAATTCCGATCTATTACCTATACGGCGTGATCGCACCCGAGCAATCACGATTTTCATTCTTCGAATACAATCTAACTCAAATATCTAGCTGTACTCTATCCGTTAGTTGGGGGGGAACGTATTTTGCCCGACAAGTTAATTTATTTCTATTAATTAAAATCAAAATTCTATTCCGACGGCGGAGAATCTGACGGCAGTATAATACGTCTTTGGACCCTATATCAAACAAAGTAGAGGTTAACGCGCTAGGCTGATTGGGAACTCTTTTCTGTTTGTGCATAGAATTCCAAGCAACATTTAATAAAATGACGCCCTAAGCTTTTGCGTCTATGAATGAGAGTTAGGTTGTTGCGATTTTTACCTGTATATGCTTTTTTCCGAGGTGTTGTTTGATTATTGGCTTACGCTGGCGTAATATAAACCTCGAGGACTCGGCCCTCCGTATTTCTTTCTCTATCGAGGAAACGATTTTCCCACTCTCTTGACATGATCTGAATGTTTCAAAAGATTCACGCATTTTTTCACCTACTTTTGGGCAGGGCTTGAAGACTGTTCTTTTCAATCATCCTAACTTACGGCTGTTATCTCCTGCTCTCTTCAGCGTTATCCAGTGCACTCCATGCCAAACAATGCATGGCGACTAGTATTCCCAGTTCACTACAACCTCCCATACCTTAGAAACCAATGGTCTTGAAGTTACTACCACTATCAGCCCATCCAGTAGCAACCGGATTTCGTGTTTGAAAGGAATTCTCAAAGTGCCAGTCACGGCAATAAATCAAAAAGTCCTCTATGCCGGACTAAACGACAATCTAGAGCTAGCAGCGTTACTTACCGACTTTTTGAAGCTGAACAGTGGGACAGTAGCGCGACTTGTGGGTGGAGATGTTCAACTTTCGGACTCATATGGTTTGTACAGCAAGTTGCGTATACCTCAAACAGGTGGATCAGTCGTCGACATTCATTTTCTAACTCACGGAGGTACCACCGACATGAACTATTGAGATTTCGACACCAATTATACCTGTATAGCTTATGTTGTCGCCGGGTTTAGCAAGCGAGACTTTCAACTACAGGAGTGTTTCTAGCCATGTACGAGTCGATGTATGAGTGACATGTATGAACGGATATATATTCGTAAGGCTACGTACTTGCCTTAAGTAACTTGTTAAGCCGAGTTACTTAGTGCGTTATCTGATACGGCCTTATAACGGCGTATCTTTGAAGCTAAGACTATTTTTCGGATAATTATCCGGAAAGTGCTTAAATTGTGTGCTAACCTCTTGGTTTAGGTTTAGCACGCGTTGTGATTAGTATATCTCAAACGATCAACATTCCAGAAACATAAATTTACACATTGTTAGTAAAATGCGAAATCAACATCTACTTAACAAGCTCAAATGGCAAAGCCATCTGCAGCTAAGTGATCGACTAACATTAGAATTGATGCTAGAAACCTACGTCCATATATCCTTCACAGAAGTTCACACGAACAATTCAAAACAGTCTCCAAGTGACAATCAAAGTGCAAATCCATACCAATCCACCACAACCCTCATGCCTCCCCAA
>NW_007360987.1:1428396-1540497 GCF_000409485.1 Glarea lozoyensis ATCC 20868
GTAACCCCCCTCACACCACTCCCAAACCCCCTTCGCCTGTCCCGTCCCCCCTTCCTCCACCCCCCTCAACGCCCACACCACATCCTCCCTCTGCCCAGGATGCCAGTCCCCAAACGGCACCACATACCTCCCCCCATCCCCCCCTTCCACGCCCCCATGCAACCCCGCCCAAAGATTCGTATACGCGCCCATAACACTCCTGGACAACAGCGGATAAAACGGCCAATAATAGTACCACGGACAAGTCCGCCACGTATTCGTATGCAAACTGCCCGGATTAACCGCGAGATGAACGACCCCAGCATCACGCGCGGCGCGCCGATGGTATTCGGATGCTAGGAAGTAGTTCGCGGCTTTGCTCGCCGCGTAGTGGAGATTGATATCCGGTCCGGGGTTGCTTAATTGTTCGATCCGCACGCCTCCCAGAGGAGCCATCATCTCGACCAGTATACTCGCCGTCCAGATCACCCTCACAGTATTCTGTGGCCGCGACTTTGCCGTGGCGATGAGGGAGGGCATGAGGAGTTTGGTAAGGAGATACGGACCTGCGACATTCGTCGCATAATGCATTTCCAGTCCCTGTTCCGAGCGGCGCTCGAACGGCGCACTTGCCACGCCGGCGTTGTTGAATAAGACGTCCAACTCTTTCGATAGCTGCTTAAACTGCTTCACAGCCGGCGCGATGGTGGAGAGATCGGAGAGGTCGATGTGGATGTGATGGAGTGTGCCTGGTGTGGAGGAATTTGAGGATTCTTTGATCCGATTCATACACGCGACAGTCTTCCCCTCATCCCTCGTAAACATATACACGTTCCCGCCTTTATCATACAGTATCTTTGCGAGATCAAACCCCACACCGCTCGTGGCGCCTGTGACGATGAAATGTTTCCCGGTTTGATCGGGGAGGTTGGCTTCCGTGAGGGGCGGTTTGGGCGGGAAGAACTGCTTGTAGATGAGGGAGAGGTCGGTGGACATTGTCAGTTTAGACATTTTTGTATGAGCGGAGCGCTGGGGTGCTCGCTTTTGGTTGTAGGGGAGTTTCTTGGGGGGTGTTAGGATGTATTTGGGCTGTGTGTTGAATGAGTGTTTGAACTTAGAAGGTTTTCGCTAGTTACCGAGTATAGAGAGAGAGCATTAGATGGGTATTCGAAGTGTATATAAAAACAAAACCGAATAACAGGAAATCCTATGGCCAGGTGGGTTAGTTGGCTGAGGTTGTTCGTCTTACTCACAACACTACCAACACAATAACCCCACTTTACCAACTTTCCAACACAACTCTCACCACACCCTAACAGGCTGAAAGGAAAGCCAAGTCATCCTGATATACATGTATCAGGGAACTTTAGATTACTGAATCAAGAACCAAAGCACACAGAAAGCAGTATCAAGAACGAAAAACAAGATACTGAACATGTTGGGAAGTGGAAGCATTATATCAAATCTAATTTCACAATATGCGAGTAGAAATTATAACATAGTAGAGCGAACAAGCGATTACATTGAAACATTAGCTATGGTAAGCAACATATGCCATGCTCTTCAGCAAAATACTCATCAAATCATTGCAAGGGACATTTCCATCTACTCATCATCATTGATATCGATCTCCGTCTTCTTCCATTTACGCGCTGGCACCTTGCGTTTGAACAAGATGTCAATCTCACGGTAAGATCGCCCCTTCATCTCAGGAAGGTAGAAGTATGCGGCAATCAAGCAGACGAGACCAGTTCCACCCCAGACGTAACCACATTTACCACCAAGGTTTCCACCCTACAATATGTCAGTGGTCATTTCGGCAGACTCAAGGTGTAGTACTTACAGTTGGGTTGAGCATATAACTTGCGAGGAAAATGCAAGGAATTTCGACAATATAGTAGCAAGCACGTCCAATACCAGTGGTAAGGGGTCGAAGACGGATAGATGAAGTTTCTCCAATAATGACCCAGGATGCAGGAGCAGGACCCAAAGTAAACAGAACCGAGACGATCAATCCCAAGGATGCCTGTGCAAGACTAGCCGCGTGCGATGCACCAACCGAGGCTGCAATACCGAGACAAATGAGTAGAAATACGTTGATTGCTGAACCCCAGAGATAAATGGTTCGTCGACCGATGTATGTGGTTAGGATCCAAGATAACATGACGAAGATCCATTGTAGGGCAGAAGTAATCAGACCAAGAGCGAATGCGGTGTCAGTGCTTATACCAGCCTCTGTTCTGAATCAGTATGATTTTTAAAGGGCGATGACGAAACTTACGCTCGAAAAAGTAGACGGCCTGATTCGCAATCAAGTTACCAGTCAAATTCTGTGCCAGGTACACGCAGCAAACGATAAGAGTACGGTAACGGTCAACACCTTTCCATAACTCGAGGTGATTTGGTTCCTTGTCGGACAATTCAAGCTCAACGGTACGACGCATCATGGCCACGGTTTCACCTGGGTTCGATCTGGACTTTCGTCCAAGACGCCCAACAGCATTGACTGCCTCATCGAGACGACCTTTTCGCACCAACCACCATGGTGACTCTGGTGCACAGAAGATAAGAATTGCAAGTGGGGTTGGGAACAACCATTGGAGGGCGATGGGGATTCTATCATCAGTCAGTTAGGGTTGATTGCAGTGATCAACTGCACATACCTGTACGCGTCCGCGTTGGGACTGGTGTTGTAATGATATGTGACACCACCCACAATGATACTACCAATGGCCCAGAACATTTGCAACATCTGGGTAGCAGGAGCACGAAGTCTCAGTGGTACAATCTCACTGCAGTATGCCGGAGCGTTGGCAATAAAGATACCCCATGGCATGCCCTCGAGAAGTTGAGCGACAAACATAATAGGAAGTGAGTTGGCAAAGTAAAAGATGAAGATGAAGCCGTTTAAAGCCATCAAACCCGTGATCGTTGCCCATCGGTATCCAATACGACTGGTGAGAGGACCGGCGAGGAAGACTCCGATTAAAGCACCGAGTTGGCCTGAGACTTGAAGGGCGGACTGCCACTTGGTCTCAATCACGTATTTGCCGGTCGCAGGGTTGATGATACCGAATTCTCTGGTGAAGGCGGGTAGAGCGATGAAGTTACCGATGAGGAAGACACAGTAAGATTCCATGATCTGAAGGGTTAGCATGGGATTCGTACATGGGATTGATCCACGGATCGGTTTCAATATCAACTTACAATGGTGCAAGACATGACGAATGCCCACAGAGATGCCATCGGATATGCTTTCACGGCCTCCAACACGCCCATGTTGTGTTCGGCATTCTCTGCCTCAATGGCACTGGCCTTGTATTCGGAAGCCTTTGCATTTTGATCGAAGTTGGCAGTGTCTTCGATCTGAGCCTTTTCATCGGCCATCTTGACATCGTGGGTAGTATCGATAGCCATGGTGTCTATCTTCCTAGACGGCTATCCCTGGATGATGAAGATTCGAGATGAAGTAAAGAGGGAGAGAAGAGGGAGAGGAGAGAGCGTGTTCCTGAGATCCAACTGTCGTGACGGCGAAGGTACCACCCTTTATGCCCTCCATATCGCACTTGCCCTCTCCACTTCCCCTTCCACTTCACATCCACTTCGTGCCAGTCCACCATTGCTCCAGACCTCTAGCCTCCATTCTCCAGACGCTCCATTCTGGGGACTCCATTTGCTGTATACGATCCATTCTAGTTCGTCAAACTAAGATAAGATTCATGTCGGGGACATTGTGGAGCTTGTTTAGGCTTGGGTGAGCTTGATTACGAGTCTGCCGGCCGGTATGGAAGGGAGATTCCTGACACGTGCTCGGCGCTCATCAACGGGTGAGATGTCCTTGTATGAATCAGTTAATAGCGACGAGGAGAAAGTAGTACGAGCGGCAAACAGGAAGACGCTGGCTTGGCTTGAACAGGTTACACAATCGCACTTGTCAGTCGTGACTTGAGCGAGGAAGAGGAAATGTCCAGGGGTAGCGGGGAGCTACCCAATCTGGGGTCGACTATCTTATACGCGGCCCAATGGGGAAGGTGGGCTAACGGAGCGGCCCCACTAATATCCCGCTGATGTTGTGCTTCGCTTGGTAAAGATTCCGCCAATCAAGTCTGGACCGAGGATCGAGCCGAAGCCACGTCGGCACTACCCTTGAAAATACCTGGATTTCGTACCTTCACAGCAATTGCCATCCCTTCACAAATAATTTGTATACGTTGTCTAACTCAATTTCATACATCAACAGTTTTTCTTAACCGTTCTGCTACTCTTTTCTCCTCTTGAAATCGATTATTTCGGTTATCTTAAACCATCATTTAGGGAACAGTGAAATCAGAGGATCCCAACTACTGCGGAGACCTCCACAGAGACATCTCAGCATGACGGGGTGACCCCGTATTAACCCCATTGCCCCAATCTTTCTCCGTCTTCGAGTTTTTCCATGTTGCGAGACAGTCAATCTATGATCCAAGCATGACCTTCTGCACCGGTTCATCTCCACCAAGAAACCATGTGTACAGGAATTTTCCATTGGACGTGCTTCCCATTTTACGAGTGGTCGTAGATGATGACCCATTCGCGGTAGGCCGGCTTAAGCTTCTATGAATAGCTATGACCCCTCGCTTTTAGATTGATTAATCGTTATAGTCTTTAATTCGAGACAGGTAACATGGAAGAATTATTTCTTCGATTTCGAATCCACCTTGTAGTGCCGGCCTTGACTCAAGACCGAGACCGTGGAGTCGGTGTGGAAAGCTTGATTTGATCTCGAACAATATATATTCGGTATCTCGCATGTGATTCACGTCTTGGATGCTGTCATCATCAAAAGCTTTGATCTCTGTCTCCATTCTCATTTATCTCTTTCCTCAATCTCTCTCACCTGCTCAATGTTCAGTTCAGCAATTCCCCTGCCATATCATTTCCACTTCTTCAACTTCCTCTGCACACTCTTCGCCTCGTATTGCCATTCTCTGAGTCGGATTTGAGGATCACTATTCGCGTCCTTTAAATTCATTGGGGTTTCCCACAGTGCATTTCTGCCTTTGAAGATTATTGTTATTTTACCTGTCTTTTAAACCAAAGTATCGGTATCGGCAGCTCACGTACCGATCCCGTAGATCTGGTAACCTCGCCGCTGGAATGCATACGATCTCTTGGCTTTTCGATCCCTTCCGCTCGCCTCTCGAGACTTGTGATCTACAATATCACATTAGAACCTCCTCTTTTTCGGAATAATTTGGCCTGTGACTTCTAAATAATACGCACAAATCGCCACGTTCCACACAAAAGACAGTATTCGCTCGGAACTTACGGACCCAACTGCACTCGTCTACGGACGATCCACCGATTTAATTGGCGGGTTTAGTAACACCTACAGTTGAGTGGCCAGAGTACCCTCAGTAATCGTAATTGAGAGAGATCCGTACGATCCTATAGGCGCTCTTGTTTGAGTCTTTTAGCGCTTCGTGCAGGAGAGAGTAGCTGACAGGTTACTAACAGTAGCTGCGGGGAAGATTACGCTTACGCGCAACAGAACTACGACGGCTTAATTTCCGAGCGACAGATCTTCAATCATATCTAAACTGTGGTTGATAGGTGGTAGGCACGTGTTCAAGATCATCAAGATCATCAACTGCGGAAGTCTACAACGACCGAGTTCTCAAAGACGGCGTGGATACACTTTATAACGTGCTATCATGCTACTTGAGTGACATGGCTTGGAGTTTTAGACCGAATCAGTGAGGCGAATAGAGCTTAGACAAGTCTTTCACATAATGAAGAGGAGCTTGACCTCGTAGAGTGCAATTCTAAGATGTCGAATACCTTCTTCACTCACGTAACTCAATCGAGGAATACAGAAACCATGCTTACGTGGTGCAGAAAGCAGAAACTCATAAAAAAATTCGATGATAAAGCCATCTCCGTTCGACAAGACCCAGAAATCTTCGACATGATTCTTGATCATTGAGATATCCCACCTCAACGACCTTCATCCCCACCCACCACCTCCTCCCCAGCTTTTGCAAAAACATCATAGATCCCCTTCTGAAACCCCTCATGCAAATCCATAATTCTCGGTTCCATGGGAGGCATCACCTGCGCACCAGCAATACCACAAAGGCCCTTTTCGCGGTCGATGAACTATGATGAATCAGCACTCATTACCAAAATCAACTATTAAATCGACATTCAAAAACAGATACCACACAGTCAACGTCAACATAGTCAAAACACTCACCCAAACCAAACACGGCAATCCCCCCCAAAGCACCGTTCCCTTGCTATGTCCCCCCTCAAAACCCTCCTCACAAACCAGTCCGGCAAAACACCAATCCTTCCTCGCCTCCCTCGGGACTCCCACACCCAGAATAGTATACCACATATCATCTGTTTTGATTAACTCATTAAACGCCTCCTTACATACATCATCTAACTGCGGTCTCCAAAGCTCCTCATACGAGGCCTTCGACAATAACTTCGGATCCTCACGCATGACCGCCTGCAAAAGCGTGAAATAAGCAGGCATACTAGCAAACGCCCCTCCACCACCAAGACAATCCGTCGCGCCGGCATTCATGTCGAAATCTGATGCATCGACTGCGATACCATCAGGATCTAGCATCGCCAGCGTCGCCATCCTTTCTTTCATATCCTCCCTCTCCTTAGGATAAAACGTGATATCATCAAGCCCCAACGGCGACCAAATATTCGCTTTCATGTACTCCTCGAGTGTAAGCCCCGTGGCTCTCTCGACAGCTTTCCCAGCCCATTCCAGCGAGCACCCGTACATCCACGATGTTCCGGGCTCGAAAAGCAGCGGGAGTGTGCATTTCTGCGGGATGGTGCCGCCGAGCCAGGGCGTTTCGGAGCACGAAACGCGCCAGGAGGTTAGGAGGGGGGTGATGAGGTCGTATGTGTAGCCGGAGGTGTGGGTTAGGAGGTGGCTTTTTGGTCTCTTAGAATATGAACATGGCTTTTAGGGGGAGGTATACCCCAGCGTCATTTTCTTGGTCCTAGGTATGATTGTGGCTTCATTCTTCACCTCGTCAAACGCCGTAATCACGCCGAACTCACTGGTTTCGGGTAGGATATCAGATACATCCGCGTCGAGATCTAAAAGCCCTCGTTCTACGCATTGAAGCACAGATATTGCCGTCATGAGTTTGGTGCATGAGGCAATGCCGAGGATGGAATCTAGTTGCATGGGCTGAGGAGTGGAGGATTCGGCGAGAGAGCGGACGCCGATTGTCTTGGAGTAGTGGAAAGTTCCTGAAGGTGATTTTAGTGAGCTGTATATGGTAGGTGGGAAGTAAGTATACCGTCTTTGTTACTGGCCAGGAGGGCAACACCTGGGAGTAAACCGGCCTCGAAGGCATCTTGGTAGGTTTTTTCAAAGTCTGCCATTTTGTATGGAAAGACTCAATTCGGAACTTTTCTTTGCGGGGAGAAACCAGCTTCTTAAAACTTGCAAACAGATCCTTCCAAAGATCTTGGCATGAGGGGTTTGTTGGTTGGATTTTTAAGTTCTGACTGGAAAGTGTTGGTGTTGGTAAACTACATTCTGACTGTCAGAAATTAGCTCGCACCTGTGATTAAGTAAGTAAAGCGTTTCGTCCTCATTTACCCTTTTGTTAAAGATGGGCTTTGATCCAGTAGATGAAAAATATGCAAGCTGAGTTTCTGCTTGTTCGGAAATTAGAAAATGTGTTGTCGCGTTTCGTGGACTTACATGGTGCGAGATTAATACGGCCGTTAATTGAAATTTGACACCTCCTGGCTCCCTGAGAATAAAAGGAGTAAATTGCCTAAATATCCGCACTTGCGTTGTCATTTGTTATTTTCATTCATACGAGAGAGTGTGTTTGGCAATCAGTGAGAAAAATCTGTCAAAAAGTGAAAGAGATCAAACATTTCAACCCATAATATAGATTCTCTTCTCGCGTTGGAACTCCCGCGTATTTGAACAGCAATGAAGGTTTCTCCAAAGGGTTACGATCGTCTGCAAATGTATTGCAAAACCTGGTTTAACTGCCGATTGTACTTGCACTCCTAGTTACCTTGTGCCGCACAGGATTGCGAAACGTGTACTAATGAGAAACTGTTAGTTCTGTAGCTGGTTGCACGACGGCGATAGATTGCTGACTTGAGTAACCTCGAGAAGCGTAGTCTCGATAATGCGCTGATAAGAAACCATATTGATCGCACCTCACAGTGAATCTTTGTACACATGTGTATTGTATTTTAGCCTACCCTTAATCATCCAATCAATGAATGATTTTAAGATACCCACGGCGAGCTTTCACGCGCAGATTCCAGGACTTACCTGTCAAACACTAATTCATCTATATGTCCCTTGAGAATACAAGGCCTTCGAGATAATGGCAGGTACATGCCCACACACAAAAAGGAAATTCGCGTTTGGCAGTATTCGAAAGACGATTTCCGAATTAGTGCTTAGCCAATTTTCCGAAATGAAGATGTGTCGAATGATAGGTTCCTCATCCTCTGCGTCTGGGGGTACTTTCAGCTCCGACGTCTCAGACAGATCAATGCAACATATCCATGCTGATTCGTCAAGGAACAGCAGTCTGTCCAGATATATGCCGGCAATACAGCGAGAGCCTGAAGGCAGCAACGATTTTCCTCGTGTAACCCTCGCTGGTTTGGTAGAATCTGGATAAAAAATTGTCGGTGTCCGCTAGCTACAAGGGAGGAGGTTTCAATATCCAATTGGCCGTTCAGAGCTGACCAAATTGTTCGAGAAACATTGTCGTAGCCAAAACTAGAAATTTCAGTAGAGGATACCTCGCTAAGATCAGCCCACGAGTGCTAATTTTGAGGTGAAAAACGCGAGTTGCCATCAGCTCGTGGGGATTTCTGCATAGTATTTAACTATAAGCTGGGGTTAGTAACATCCTATTTGCTAGTTTAATTAATCTTACTTAATTACACTAGAAGTTTTCGATTTCTATTTAAAACTACCGAAAACTTTTACAATGTAAGTAAGAGATTTATGTTAAAGTGTCGTACTATAAAACTTACTATAAAACTCCAACACAGCAAAGAACACAGATGTGTAAGTTGCCTAGCCTTGATCTGCAAGCTCAGCTATAGACTAATAGTAAAAGCGGAAAGCAGCAAAATCTTCCTTGAAGACCAGCACAACCAATGGCATCAAATTGTGAATTATTCCGATTGCTTCACTCTTAATTTCGCAGATATCTCACTCGCAGTAGCATCTTGTTGATGATTTAAAGCATGATGTATGTAGCCTCTCACGCGACTGTTGTTTGTGAGGTGTGCGCAAGTGAAGGGTATGGTTCACTCCAGTTTACTTTTGACTCGAAAGAAGGTCCTCGGAAGCAGATGTTCAATTATAATTGCGGCAATAGGAAGTGGCCACGAGCTCGGAAGGCGATAAAGATACGTCGTATAAAACCAGCTGCTTGACCCAGCGTCGGAATCAGACCCCTCATCATCATTCTGGCATTTTCCATTCTGGCATCTCCTTATACAGGAGGATCGAACTCAGACAGACTGCCCTCCAAGCATATGCTCATCATTCCTCTCCAGCCTCGCCCTTGCGCGATCTGCCTCGTCCTGCTCCCCAATACTATCCATATAGCTATGAAACTCCCTACTCATCATGACCACACTCGCAAAATGCTCCTGCTGAACATCGATCGTCTTCTCCGGGCTCCACTTCGGATCCGTCGCGGCCTCGTATCCCGCCAGCGAGATCGCCGTTTGGAACGCATTGCGGATCTCGCGGCCATTCCAGCTCAGGGCTTTCACTTCCGCGTCATTCAAAATATATTCTTTAGCGTACTTACTGACTTCGATCTTGGGCCCGTCGCGGTTAGGGGTCGCCATGTCGTGCTCCAGCTTGCGGAAGAAGCCGTTCCAGATCCGCTTCCGTTTGGGCTCGTCGAGGGGCGCGTAGCCGATCACGACGTGCACGCGAGAGAGGAAGGCGTCGTCGATCTGCCCGATGCGGTTGGTGGTGAGGAAGAGCAGGCCTTGAAAATACTCCATTTTACGCAGGAACACTATAATTCGATAATTGTAAGCGTGTGAATAGGCTGAAACATGAACGTTATTTCCTACCGGAGACCAATCCGTTTCGGGCGATGTCTGATCCTCGACGGCGCTCAAGGAAGATGTCGGCTTCGTCGATTAGCAGGATTGCTTCCCACCGTTCGGCTAAGCTGAACCATTTGGTCATTTGCTTTTCGATCTTCTTCTCATCCAGTCCTATATCTGCGATGGTTAAGGAGATCAGTGGTCTTCCTGTGGCTTCTGCCGCGCATTCTGGTTGACTAGTAAGCAAATGAATATTTAAAGCGGGTGTGGTATATTTCACTCACCAACCGTGTATGTCTTGCCAACACCCGGGGGTCCTACCACTCAATGTCAATTTCTCTGTTTAAATTACCGGGGCGGGCACGATATACCGTGAAGCAAGACGATTTGGCCTTCGCCTTTCCCCTGAATGAAATCTAGCTTCCATGCTCGATTCTGCGGGTGAGAGATGGCTTTGACGATTGCTTGTTTCGTGGCTTCCATAACAACACTGTCAATCATGTTTACTCTTTTTGGCACTTCTGAGATGTAGTCAATGTCAAATATTCCTATCGAGGACTGTTAGAGAACAACTTTAAATTAACGAAGTGAGGGTGTCCTGAACAAGGCTTACTCCATTTCTTTGCTAGGACTGCGAACCCGGTAAGGTATGGGTCGAAAAGAAGAAAGTGATGTTTGGTGAGTCCCTGGCTTTCGACGGTCAGGTTTTTGTAATTGACCCATTTGAAATCTGGTGTGTTGTGTGTGGTCTTTGCGGCATCTTCACCGTCGCCTGATAGGCCACCAGCCACTGAGCCCGCTGCTGAACTCGAGTACCTGGGCTCGTCATCGGGTTCGGGAGCACTTGAGGTTGAAGAAACACTCGCTCTTCTGATGCTACCAGTATTCGAGGACGTCGTCACCGATGGAGTTTCTTTATAGTCTGCGTTTTGCTGCAGCGCAAGATTGCTGATTGGATCGTTGTCAATAATAACAATCCCCTTGAACTGGAACTTGTCAGGAGAACATCGGGAATACGGAAGTTTCTTGCACTAACCACCTCATCGCCGTCACTTGGCAACTTTCCGTTGTAGAAGACCTGCTTATGTCTATTTTGGCACAGGCGAAAAATAGTCTCTCCCCGGGTTTCGAAAACCCTTCGTCTTTTCCCACCATCTTTGGTGTCCCAGTATTTGCACGGACAAGTATCGAAAGAGGTGATATCGGCTTCTCCCTGGAATTTCAGGATGTAGACTGACCAAGCCTTGCGTTTGAGGACTTTGCCATCGAACGCCAGATGCCAAATCTTAATTATAAGATCGCCATCACGATCTAATAATGTACCTATGACAACTCCTCCCATGATCTTTTCTTCTTTGGCAAAATAGACGTCGGTCCCGGGCCGGAACATGTACCAAAGTTCATCAAATTGGACGGAAGGAATCTCTTTCGACAGGCGACCCCCAGCCTTCTCTTTGAACCTTTGATAGCGTGGTTCGAGGAAATCTACCAGATACTTAGAATGCTTGATCATTTTCGCGACTTCATCTTTCTCATCTTGTGTTGCGTTGCCCTTTGAAAGGTTGTAAGTCGAGTTGCCCGCGGTCGAAAAAGCTTTGATCTCATTGCGGTGATGGAGGAGAGGCTTATACGGCTCGTGAATCGTGAAGGTATCACCAGTGTGATGGTTGTATAGCCTTTCCAGTGGATAGTAGTTAACGATCGATTTCAGCATCTTAATCAACGGCTGGGAGTGTATGATAACTCTGCTTTCTTCAATCCGATTGATTGCAATTTCATCCAAGCTGTAGGGAATTGGCACTTCGGAGAGTTCTGGTTTTGGCTTCTCCGAATTTGCATCTGGTTCCTCGTCGATGATGACATTGCCAGTGTCGCTGAGCGGCATGGGTTTGCGTTTGTCCCGTGCGGCAGTCCCATGGATCGCGGTGACGACCTCTAGGATTGGCTGAGGTTTCTTCTCTTCCTCTTCTTCCACAATCTGAGTAGGTGCTTGGAATTCCGCTGACACTGTTTCTTCGACTATGCGAATATTCGTGAATGGACTGCTCGAGTAGAAACTTGGCTTCCAATGACGTCCGTCCTGCCACTCCAGTTGGTACAAGACTGGAGGTACAGCGATTTTGACTGTGTAGTCGCGATCTGTTGATACATTCGTTCCAGAAGGTACGGCCTTGTCTATATCGACTGTGCCAGGAGCTGGCTGGTCCACGAAAGCAACATCAGAAACTGCCGTCGCTGATGCCATTAGGGATGCATGGTTATTGTCCATTACCGCTGAAGATGTTCCGTTCTTAGCGGGATTGTCACCATTCCATGCTGACGATCCTGTCTTCGAGGACATGGATTGGGAAACATCGACTGTCGTCTCACTATCCATGATGCCTCACCCTTTATATAGCATCAATGCGCCTCCTCACCGGCAGCTATTGTCCTTTTGTTGTTGCGGAGGAAAGAGCTGGGAATCGAGCAGAGCGCCTCAGGGGAACCATGCAGTGGACAAAATAACCTGGATTTTTTGGCGAGCCGAATTACCCCCGAGTACCTTCCTGATCCACAAGAAGAACTTAAACTTCTAAATTATATATAAAAAGGCCTTTGATTATAAAAAGCTATTACTTAGACTCGTAATTCTTCTAAATAACTAATAACTTTGGCTATTATAGCTTCTAAATAAATATCATTATAGTGTGAATTGTTATATAAATATAGTAAGCGTTCCGTGTTGTATAAATTTGGGGGTCGGATTTTCGGATCCAAAAATCCAGGTTATTTTGTCCACCCCAAGAACATTAGTAGTGGACCGTAGCTCCAACGATTCAGCAGCCGGTATTGGACGCAGAGCTGGTACCCTACCAAAGAGAAAACTGAAGCACCCAAGAATGACCGAAAAGGACTTTGGTGCAGAAATATTTGGGGGCCGTAACCTTAGGCTTTATCCACCAGTCAATACCCTGGAACAATTTGGGGCTGTTTCCGCACGGAACTTTGCAGCTTCAGCTGGACCACCATTTCGATCGAGATACTGGAATGTCACAGCCTCTCCAGCATGACAGGATATGAAAGAATCCAAGGCCTCGTATCAATACCTTCACTCTCAAACCGAGTGTGATTACCTCAATTCAAGAAGGCATGACAACAGAAACCTTAGAACACACTACAACAGAGCCCATCAAGCGAATAATCCGGCAATTCAGCCACACAGTCCTGACTGACCACCCTGACGACCAGCTCGCGGTGGTTCTCGCAACACAAGAAACGAAAGATGAAGAAGATGAGAAAAATGCAGTCATCCTCAGACAACAGTGGAAGTCCCTGTTCCTCCTGGGTGCAACACAACACTTCGAGTAAGGCCATCTTCCTTCAACTACAAACAATAGGTGCCTACGTTCTCGACAAATACTAACCCCGTTCCAGAACAGAAGAAGAAAAGAAGCTCGATGAATCAAGTCTCGAGCTAGCCAAAGCATGGGAAGACTTCCAAAAATGCATCC
Source organism: Glarea lozoyensis ATCC 20868 (assembly GCF_000409485.1). NCBI lineage: Eukaryota > Fungi > Ascomycota > Leotiomycetes > Helotiales > Helotiaceae > Glarea > Glarea lozoyensis. Next base: position 1,441,947 of record NW_007360987.1, read on the forward strand.
CCAAAACCCAACGCGCCCCCATTGATAGCCCACCAGACTTCAACTCCGTGGCTCAAGCCGTAGCGACCGCCCACTCGGCTTGGAAAGCCAAAGAGAAAGGCAAGATGTCCAAGTTCAAAAATTACTTCGGGAACCTGTGCCAGAGCCTCTATGATTTCAAAGACGTTTTTGCCGTGCTTCCAACCCAGGATAAGTATGTGTGTCTCTTGACCGGATCTTTGGCTGCCATAGTAAAGGTACTCTCCCACCTCACTCACACACACTCAGATAGTTAGGCCATTCATTGATAAACCGCAGGCAACAACCAACCACCGGAAGATCGCTATGGCCATCTCGGACTGTCTCGAAAACCTGGGCGAGGATATCAGCTACTGGAAACGCCAATTGATAATCCACTCCTCCAACCCCCATATGAAACGCTACATCGCCTCGCTCTACACGTTAATCTTTCAACTCCTCGTCTCGATAATGTTCTGGTTCAAGTCATCTGTGCACCGTCTAACCTCCGCCTTTGACACGAACGCCCTTGAAAAATTGATATCCGGCAAAACCACAAAAATGCAGGCCCTAGCCCAACGTTTGGAAAACGAGGGGAAATTGGTTACAGAAGCACATGTCCAAAAATTGGTACAATCGGCCGAAGAGAAAGAGGGTCAAAATATTGATATCGCGCGAGCCTTAGAGCGTTTCCTCGGCGAAGTCGAAGGTCGCTTCCTAGGCCGTGTCGAAAGCCTCGTTGCGACCTCGATCCAGACCTCACTCCGCCAGGAGGCAAAAGCTATTCTCTGGGACATGCATTATTCACGCTCCACCCATATCCCCTCCCCTCCTCTCCAACTATCAGAACCTCCGACCTCCAGTTCGCTTTCCCATTCTCAACATAACGTATACACGCACGCCCAACTTCTCGCCAGCGGACTCCGACTACAGAAATACGCACAAAACGGTCTAGTAGAGAAGTTAGCCTCGAGATCAAAAGAATTACAGCTTCACACCGAGATCCTGACACGGATAGCGCGCTGGTCCAAAAATCCTATTAGCGCATCCCTCTGGATCTGCGGGATGCACCAGGCTGAGAGGCCATCGCGTTATACACTTACTACTGCACATCTCGTTCTCGCTACACAGAATGCGGGTATTCCCGTGCTGTCGTATTTCTGCCAGCGGCGTGCGTTATCTCGTCCGATTGTGGGGGGAGAAGAGCAGGAAGAGGATGAGCATGAGGATGATGAAGAGGAGAGGCCTGCGAAGAGCAAAGTTTCTATGGTAGTACTGAGCCTTATTTTCCAACTCGTGCGCCTGCTTCCCGAGGTCGTTACGACACAGATAGACCTCTCAGTTTCACGCTTCTCGTCACTAGCGCCCACACACTCTGCCCTACCTCTTGCTATGTCGCTACTCAAAGACCTTTTAACCTTCCGTCCACCGCTTATGTTCTGTTTCATCGATGGGCTGCACTTACTTAACCCAACTGGGATGGAGAAGGTGGAAGTGGAGGCGTTGAGGGAGGTGCTTCGAATATTGAGATTTGAAGGGGAGGTTGGTGCGGGAACTGGGATCACTGGGAGGGTGGAGAGGGTTGCCAAGACACTATTTACGACAGATGGATTTTGTGGTATTTTAGGAGGATTGAGGGGAGAAAGCAGACTCAACGTGGCGGATTTTGAGGGTGAAGGAACGGTAGGGAGGGGGGTTGACTTCGTGGAGACGAGAGCGCGGAGGGTGATTTGATGATTATGCATTTGCTTGGGAAGGCTTAAGCTCGGCGTAGATTGATGAAGATCGTGTCTAGTATTCATCTTTCAACAGGTGATGTGGCATGAATTATTTCTTATGACGTGCGGCAATTTTGTACGGGTATGGCAAAGCTATGGGGTTGCGGATAATGAGGAAGCGATGTACCTGCCTCGAGATTTGGGACGTATCCCACTGTACACAGTGTCTGATCATCCAAAGCCGACCAAGACGATACGGAAGAAAGGCGGAATATGCATGCATTTCTACAGTAAGCCTCTCCTAAGCTAGTTGTGCGCCCAAGAAGCGTCAATAGTCAGGTTCTATATCCAATCCAGAGAGCCCTAGAAGGCTATATATGTAAGCTCTATGATCTGTAGCTTGGAAATATCCTGGAGTTGGAGTAACTTACATGATAGATCGTCTCACATGGTCCACAGAATATTCATTGTCCAGCGATGTGGTCCTACAGTCCACTCCGATAGAATGACTTTAAATGGAATTTTGCGGCTGATTGTTTCCCATGTTGGTTCTAGAACGAATTTTGGGCGTAGACATCTACAATCCATGAAGTTGTTTTGTACTCTTCGAAAGCTATCGGAGACTTTCGCCAAGATATTATAAGGAACTGAATACGATGGACATCTCTTGCTGTGCGGTGAATCATTCTGACTTTTCTATGTTTGTCGACGTATACCAGGTTCCCGCACGTGGACGATATAATAAAGTTCTTTAGAGCGAATATCCCTTCGTCCTCTGTTTGTATACGCAGCACAACTTCGAGCTCTTTGAGTGTTAGTGCGCGAGTTACAATAGTAGACTACACTAGTATTGCCTTTGCGAGCGATTTTCCGACGTGAAAGTTGAGACATCCCTTTTAAAACCCTTTTATATAAGGAAATCACGCTAATAGAAACATTTTCAAGCTTTTCCACAAAAAGAACAATCCACAAGAAACACTCTTCTAATTTCTCCACGATCGTCAATTTGACCTTTTGCCGATATTCTGTAAGGTCGATATCTAACTTCTGTACTGTTGTCTCGACGTACAATTTGATATCACTTAAAGTATTCTCCGGAGACACAATTTCCCTAGTCACATTGCGCAGTTGTGAGACACCTTTCTCAATCACCTGAGTGTTTCGGCTCGTTATGAAAACGCGCAGTGGTACTTGTTCATAGTTATTGAGGTTAAAAACTTGTTGAGAGATGAAGAAATGCACGGAATACACCAACCAACATCAACTGCGTGAAGGAACCACGTATGAGGAAGTCAGTCGGGCCATCGTCAATAACTCCGCAGGAAAACCCCATGCGTCGTGCGATTCGTGCCATCCAAGGGACCGCATCATGCAATCTTGCCACTATGTTTCAAAAGGTCCACAGTAAGACCAATTGCATCGTGCGATTCGTGCCAGCGAAGGACTATGTATCCGGAGATGGATCGGGTCGGGTTATCTTTCCAATAATAAGCCCAAGAGTAATCGGCATAAGCACTAAAACGAACTGCATTGAAAAACCCTGCATAACACGCCCACGCTCTGTCGGTCAAAACTCCTCAAAGAAGAAAGACTACCAACTTGTTGAAAAGTTGTGTTCAAGGCTATGTGGCATCCTGGCAAGTCCGTATATACACAATTTCATTCCAAAATGACGCATGGCAGTATATTTCGTGTAATCAGTGTTTTCTTCTGAAAGACGATTTGTCTTGCTGCGAATCGGTGGTTTGCGTTGACGGAAATCCCATGTAACACCTTGACATAGACAAGTCGACAGACATTTCAGGTCAAGATCTCCCAGGTTCTTATGTTGTGGTAAGTGTATAAATCTGGGCATTTAAAGTATCCATCGCGGTCCTCTCGAATCTCGATTAATGCTTTTTCTGGAATCCTTGTGTATTGGTATCGTGTTTGTTTATTACTCGCGACAGTACTAGTTGAATAAAAAACTTTTTTCATGCTTTACCCGCACAAGTCTCAACATTCTCATCGAGTACTCTCGACATTCTTGATGAGTTCTACCAGCTGTTCTGCAACAAATGGTGGGTTATCCTTCTGAATAAAATGACCACATTTTGGTGCAATGAGTGGTCCCTTCGCTCTTTCGGGCTCAGTAAGCTGGCATAGTCCCTCGTTGTATTTCTGCCACTCACTTCACTTTTTTTTAGCGTAATTCCTCAACATGATTTACAAGTGTTAAGGGGGTACTTACGGTTGAGTATACCTTGCAGCCATGCCTAATGGTACCTTCATCATCAACCATTCTTCATTCGAGAACGCCTCCAGCTCATGACCTACAACTGTAATCCAAGGTCCTTTGTTTGTGGATTTGGATCCTTTGAGCTTTGGCTTGGATGGGTCAGGCAACATGCTTTTGATTTGTCGTCGATCAAAGCCCTCCTTATTCTTAGCATCCGCGGCAAATACGGTGGTCATCTTGATATACGCAGCTTCGTATACTTCAAGAGCAGTGCCAGCGGGAATCATCTTCTCCAGGTCGAAGGAAGGGTCCTTCGGGTTTGGCCAGATGTCAGCGTAATCAGCGTTTCCGGGGTTGGAGTCCAGGAACAGAATGCCTTCAACAATTTTAGGAAACCTGGGTGTGTCAGTGAAAGATGACCCTAAAGCTAACGGTTTCATGTTACCTATCGGCATATCTTCTTGCGATGTGTGCACCGATACTGTTATTGACAAAAACAATACGCGAGCAACGACCAGGGGAGAGAGTTTCAATCAATTCGTGAAGGTCGTCGGTCACGTGGTCAAGTGTATGGGCGTAGCCGGGTTCTCTTTCTGGTAAATTTTCTCTTGGGTCTCTAGATGAGGCACCTTGTCCATAGCGATCATAAGTGAGCATCCATGGCTTTGGTAAAATGCTCGATTGCTCCTTGAAGAGAGTAATGCACGGTTTCCAGGCAAGTTGTGGTAATACCAGACCGTTGAGGAAGACAATGAGAAGATCACTTTCTGAGTCTCCTTCGAAAAGCTCATAAGCAACAGAGGCGCCAGGCTTGGATGGAAGGCTCACGGTGGGCATGTTGGGTGGCCTTGTGCTTGGGAAACCACCAAGTTTGAATGACCAAAAACGTTCTTAATGTTGAAGGTGATTTTGAGCGGCAAGTATGCTAAAGGACTAGAATTATTCCTTGTTGGTGGTGCTGTTGGCATTCACCAAAATGGTTACAAGCGGAAGGTCACACCCGTCTGACCCGAATTGACTGCTTATGTTCCAACTCATCAGGGTATCCTACAGCTGCGTTCCAACTTGGAGCGTAAACCTCTTCAGGAATGAAACTGACAGACCGCGATCTATTTTGCCCATACAGTATATGTCAATACCGCGCCTTCTTCAAACAGGCACCGCCGAATTCTGCTGCGATGCTCTCGATGAAAGCTTGAGCGCATCTTCGAAGGAAGTCGTCGAGGATTTGCTACGCCGGAGAAAATAGCGTGAGAACTTTATGATGCGCGTGAGGCTACAGAATAGTTATAGATTTAGGGTAAATGGGATTGATGGACTTGATAAGGAGCTAGCTGGAACGTACCATACTGCTGCAGTTTTAGACATTGGAGAGTCATTGTATCACAGCCCGCCCTTCAAATCAAATGAAAGGTGTGGAGCAAACCCCATTCTCCGTAGACCACGCATGTGGATATCGTTTTGCGATGTTGAGGGGAAGGGCTTGAGATGTTTCGCTGGCGGCCACTTCGTCGAATGGTGTAAGACAGTACGGCCAAGTCCGGTCCGGTCCGGTCCGAGAGCCCCGCTTCGGGACCAGCGCCCACCGAGAACAACTGCTAAATTTCTAGGTTCCAGCTTACAAAGCTTCAATACCAACTGGGTGAGCCAAAGTTGGTTCGCTGAACTGAACGTGAGGTTTTGTTGGAGCCTAGTGACTTTGTTGGGATATCCGGTTTATGGCTTTGCCTGCTCGCTCATTTGAGTCGTGTTTCAACACTCTGCAACTCTACTTGTATTCACGCCGCCAATTTCATATTTCCAAAATCAGGGGAATAAAAGTAAAGATTATGACACTAATTCTGTGTCTCATCACCAGTTGGCTCTACTCCGGTAAAGCAGCAAATACGTTGAGTCACTTGGTTCTCTCTCTCAAATATTAACATTTCACTGCACAAGGAGTCAAATATGGCAGACATTGAATTTGGCACAGAATTCCCTGAGCTCAATCTTCTCACCATTGAAGAGACAATTGTTGATGGGCAGTTCATTCAACACGTCATGGTGGACGAAAACGTAATTGCAAGTAAGTTAAAAATTTCCAAAGATCGGTCGACAATGAGATTGATATCTTGGCGAGAATTACCACATAGAACACATTTTATAACAGCGAGAAAGCATGGCTCAAGTATGTGGACGCAAACAGCTCAAATCTTTACCTCGCTCCCAGATGGTTCCCCTAAGTCATACTTCCTGAAGATCTCAGCCGGTATTCTTGGTTTTGGAATGGCGGAAGGAGAATACGAGTCAATTGCTGCAATCCACAAAGTCAAACCAGAATTCTGTCCCAAGCCCCATGGATGGGGAACTTTCAAGTCTAACCCTTATCTTCATTTTCTTTTCACTGATTTTGTGGAAATGAAAGAAAACGTTCCTGAGAAAGATACGTTCACCACGAAGTTGGCGGAGTGCCATCACGCTTCTATGGGATTGTCGCCAATGGTAAATTTGGGTTTCATTGTACCACATACAACGGAAATCCTGCTCAGGACAATACTTGGACCGATACTTGGGAAGAGTGCTATAAAAACAACATTGTTCGTATGCTTCAGCTCGAAGCAGAAGCTCGCGGGTCTAGCGAGGAGTTGAACGAACTCACCAAACCTTTACTACAAAAAGTCATTCCAAGATTGCTACGACCACTGGAAACGAGTCTTAACTATTTGAAGCCTTGTTTTCTTCATGGAGATCTGTGGCATAGAAATACCGCTACTGAATTGAGCACTGGAAAGCCGATCACTTTCGATGCATCAGCATTCTGGGGTCACAACGAATGTGAGTCTCTTCTCTATCTTGTATGTGTTTCGTTTGCCGCTGACATGTTTCAGATGAAGTTAGAACGATGAGGACGGCTGGCGGCCAATTTGATCGGAGCTATCTCAACTCCTACTATCAAAAGTGTCCCCTTCGGAGCCGACTGAGGACGCCGAAGATCGCCTCACTCTTTATGCCTTGTAAGAAAAGCTACATTGTCTCAAAACAATCTTTATTAATGGAACTCGAAATTAGACGGTCGAGAATTCACGACCCTGCACTCTACTCTATGAATGATAGATATAGGACCTTGTATATATGCAATAAGTGTTGTAAGAAAATTCACTAACCGCTTCTAGGCTCATCGAACAGATGCGATTATTGGTTGAGAGGTTCCCAAACGGGTACGAAGAGCCGAAAACCAAAATTTAATAAGTTGCCAGCCGATAGTTTCGAACAGCTTTGAAATGGCGATAGAAGCTTCCGACAACTATCTACCAAGGAGGATTCCCACCATCATACTGATTCAACCCCTCATTATGCTCCCACCCAGCAACCCGAATATTAACAAATAGCCCACTAGACTCTTTCCCATGTTTGTCAATCGCCTCAATGACCGCTTTTGCACCGGTTTCAACATCGAGATCGGCACTGGAGCCGCCCAATTCTGTTCGAAGCCACTGGATACTATAGTTAGTCGGAGTTGCTTGAAACATGCGAAAGTTGTACTCACACCTGGAGAAACTGCCAAGAAGGTAAATCCTTCCTCGGCGTACGTTTGCGCATACAGAACTGTAAGCATATTCAAGGCTGCTTTGGTGATTTTGTAAGATGGGACCAACATCATGCTGTATCTAGAAGCCATCGATATGGAGCCGACAGTGGTAGACCTGACGTTGTTAGCCCTTTATTAGTGCGCATGCCATCGAAACTAATTGGGAATCTCGTACATATTGATCACCTTTTTCTGTCCACCCTTTTTCAGCAACGGAAGGAAGGTTTTCGTTACAAGATGAGCTCCATTTACGTTGGTCGAAAAGGCTGATTCGAGGTCATCCCTTACTTTCTGTTAGAAAGACTGATAGTAAGTGAACCCACAGGCGCATATGACGCTACACTCACATTGCATGTATTCCATCAGTCATCCAATTGATAACCGCAGCGTTGTTAATCAGAACATCAACACCTTTGCCATCCAGTATTGCTGCAATCTTGCTTTCTGCCTCTTCTAAGCTTGGCGGGCTCGTGATATCGAGCTTCACGTGTTTAACTCGTCCTTGCGAAGTTGTCATCACTTCGTTCAGTGCTGGAGTAGGGTTACCGCGAGATGTTGCAAACACTATGTTGGCAGGTGTCTTTGCGAGTTCAGCCGTTAGAGCAAGGCCCAAGCCGTGAGAGCAGCCAGTGATGATGTAAGTCGCCATTGTTGACAAGAGATTAGTTGCGACGATTCTAAAGCTTGATTTTCAGTCGAGAAAATGAAAATGTGGTGTTGAAAGAGGGGTAAGCTTTCACTCAGAATCTTGCTTTTCAGTCGTGTTGGTTGCGTAAAACTTGGGTGTTGGTCTTACATTATGTTATTCTCTTCCGACATTCCAACAAGGTATGTCGTCAAGGACTTAAAGAGTGTTTCGCCAGACGTTCTTCAGCTTGTAATGCATGGATGGCAAGAACTTATATTCAGTACATCCAATTCTACGCTTGGTAGTGGTGCAATTATTGTGGATAACATTATTCTTTGGTTCCGCCAGGTTCATCGTCGAGCAATCCCTTTAGCATGACACCCCGAACAGGCGAAAGAATTCAGAACTGTGATATAAAATATTATAGTACGAATTATCGAGTCTTCTGAGTTCGATCCGATCCCCCCAATTTCATCTTGCCGAAGCTCGTTATGTTTCTCGAATTACCGTCAGTTTACTTCTTGTTCCTCAAATACGTTCAACTGAATGTGTCGAAATTAAATGTAGCTGTGATGATGAATTGTTTATCGCGAACCAATTAGCCACCGTGATTAATATCTTTATCACTATATCGTATCTATAATTCGGTTGATTGCACTTCAACGACGCGCTCGTCGTAACTTGTTGTCCACAATTCGAGACTGGTCATCTGCTCACCAGATACGCCAATGTACCTCTGAAACGAACCAAGGCAATTCTTAGAATCCGGCAAAGTGATTCCCTCTCTCATCATACTCTTGGACAAATGGCCGACCAGGTATTGCGGGGTTGATATTTGGAATAGTCTCAAAATTATACAGTTGATCAAGCCCCCAATCTTGGATGTCGCCTGACGTAAAATTGACATGGTTCGAAAAGTCTGACCATTGAGGAAGGTTTTCATGCGCCATTTGGTTGGTGCCAGCTTCAACATCTGGCTCGTATGCTCCAAGGCTCTCAGTGGAATAACCAACACTTGGTGACACCTCGTTCATTCCCGTGTTGGTGGGCTCATGCGCATGCAAATTCATGTCAACTTCGGGTGCAAGGGGTACTTGATCGCTTCTGCTATCCTCGGTCTCCAGCTTCCCAACTTTAGGTGTTCCATTTTTGGAGGTTGCATCCTTAACGAACACTGTTGAGGTATCAAGAAGGCCGACCGTGAATTTCATGAACTCTGCTGCTTTGCTGCTAACTCTCAAAGTCCATCGATACTCTGCAAGCTGCGATTTGTAAAACTCTGCTTCTTCGGCGGTTTGACTCGTCGCCCACAGTAAACTTCCAAAGGTACCGATAATGGCGAGATTAACTTTTGACGCAAAATACCAAAAGCTCTGCAGGTGAGCAGGTTCTAACCTGTTGACTAGGTCGATCGCGGATGTGAATCGCATCTTTGCTGCGGCTCGTGTGATGGATCGAAGGTTTTCGTCTGTGTGGCTTGCGTCGAATCTGATAATCGCCCTGTGAAGTGTCACTTCAGCTGCAAAGTAAGCTAAATGTAGCGAGCCTATAAGGGTTAGTTAAAATCAATTTGTGAAGCAGCTGTATGGCCTACCTGTCGACGAAAGTTTCCTCGCTCTCGTTTCGCCAATCGCCAAACTCGATGGCAGTCTGGCATACCATTCTTTCAACCGCAGCTGTATGGGTTTTGCTTTCTCAAGCGTTACCAGAGTCGCATTTTCATGCTCATCTTCCAACGCCGCGGTCGCTCTGAGAGTGAAAAAAGTTGCCAGAATATCGTTCAAGATTTCAGTCAAAGAGATCATAGCAATGTATGATAGTCTTCCCTTCTCAATTTCCGAGCTGCCTTCTTCTTCGTCGTCATCTATCGTAGTCTCGGGGAAGTCTCTCGCTTCGACCGGACGTACACACCAGTTTTCCATATTTATCAAGGGCGGTCGGCCGTGTATCAAAGCCCCCCATCGGTCCTGCATGAACAGCCCCCAAGCAAGTCTCTTTCTCAGACTTCTCTCCCATTCCGGAATTTTCCAGCCAGAACAGTCAAGATGAAGACCGAGGTTCTGCGCTACCGCTACCAATTGTCCGGTCAGTGACCAGGAATCTCCATCTGGTCGTTGGAGCAGAAGTAAGCCCGCTTGAACTGTCGATAGTTTGGGTCGATTTGTGACATCGGTGATGAACTTTGGGGCTAGCCTTTCAAGCTTCTGAACATCCGGCTTAGGAAGGTTCACGAGGTCTGGACTATATGACCACCAATTGAGAGCCAGTATGTAAACGGCCGCGAGAATTGGGGGTGTAAATTCCCGATATGTGCGAGCATATTTCTCCAGAAACACCTTTTTGTGCATGATTGGAAAACTCGGGTGGACGATTCGGAAATACAGGTCCACTAGCGCGCGTCCATGTGGCCGAACAATGCTTTCAACAAGATCCAAATTCGTCAGCTCCTCATCTATTTCTGCCTGACTCTCCAATTTCATGATGAAATGATTTTGAGGGCTGACACGTCGAAGTGTCCCTGGTGTGCTGACGAATTCTCCCCTGCCATTGAAAGGAGAAAGATTGATTAATTGGGTGTCATATTCAGTAGTCTGCCCAAGATATTGACCATGCTGTCGGTTTTGTAGACCTAAAGTTTGTTTCAACAATGAAGGCCCTTGAAGAACTGTGTAATCGCTAATTGGTGGTTTGGAGTGAATACCTGCACGTGATTAGCTTCGACATAGAGTGACAAATTTAATGTTCGAAGTCTCGTCCGATGCGTATATTACATACTGATTCTTTCGGACTCGGGAGATCTAAATAAATTGTTAGTCGGACTCCTGAAGCTGAATCAAGGCAATTTTTGCCACGTACTGGGGTTTCGTTTTCTCATCATCGTCCAACCGGCGTCGCTTTCTTCTTTGCGGACTTTGAACGAATGTGCATTGCTCTGAGCGGGACTGACACATGATACAGGTCTCGGAATCCTGTGGCATAATACATCTACTTTTTCTCCTTCGACACGCATCACAAGGTCTGTCTTTTCTGGTCCAGGGGTTGTTTACCGCAGCTTTGGCAGCGGTAGAGGCATTTTGTTGCCCCTCACCCGGATTTGAAGCCATAGTAATGGACTGACACCGTGATAGAATCACATTGAGCCCTCGCTAGCCAACATGACTTGTGTTTGGGTCATATCGCGATCATTGAGGTTCATATCAAAGTCTCACCAAAACGGAAATCACGAGAGATAAGGATATGGTCATGTGATGAAGGCCGTCGCGCTAATCAATTCTTCCCGTTTGCTTGACAACAACAATCTCCGGCGGATATCATACAACATCAACAGCTTCATCAAGTTTACTTGTTTCCCCAGAACACTTTCAATTTTTTACATTTTATATATACATACCCATCTCTTCAAGCACTGATAATTGATTCTAGGTACTTTGCATTTGCAACGAGCTCTTCATCTCTGAAATGTTTTCCAATCTGCCAAGTTAGCCAAGTCGGTAACATTCTTGAGGACGACTCACCAATTGATAAGCCAGCGGCGCGTCAGTATACCTCTCCGGCGCGTATTTCTTCTGCTCTGTCGCGTCGATGTCGTTCAGAGGCTGGAATTTGTCGTCGGCTGGGTCGAGCGCTGGGTCGACATTGAAGCCACACGGAAAAACAACACCTGGCTGATCAAAAAGATTCCAAATACTGGTGTAAAGCCAATAATGCGCGGTCTCGTGCTCGGCAGCAGCGCCCACATAGGTTGGGCATAAAATCACGTCAACTCCTCTTTCTTTCATGAGTTTGTGAGACATGTCTCGAAACCAGTCTCGCTTGACATTCAATTCCCAATTCTCGCGGATGTCCAGATGCTTGGCATAGTTGAGAGCAAACTCGCTCAGTGGCATGGCGGGCTCCCCTGAGGCTTCAAGAGCTTCTCGAATACAAGTACCGCCGTCAGGAAACAAAAGGGATTTCGTCACCTCGCCACCTTGCTCGTGTTTGAATGGTTGCCAATCTACGGTTTTGACCCCAGCCGACTTCAGCCTTTGTTCAGCATGGTTTAATGCTCTTTTGATAGGCGGATGTGTCTGTACCACTCCATCATTCCACATTATACCAACAGTCAAGTCCTTGGGAGTTTTCACTTCCCTCCACGGTATCGGTACCAAGTTCGTTTCTTCCTCCCATGGCTCCTGGTCGAGAACCGCTTTCTGAAATAGGTCGATATCCCTCAAAGAGTTCGTTAGAGGCCCAAGAGTGCATCGAATACTAAATGATTAGCTTCATGGCTTAATTCTTGTCGGTTTCAACTTACGACTCCTGACCGTCGCCTGCAAGCGATACGCCCTTCCATGGATTCCGGAGCATTGTTGGTCGGAGGCCGTATACACCACAGAAAGCAGCTGGGGCTCGAATTGATCCGCCAATATCGCTGCCAATGCCAATCGCGGCACACTTGAAACCAAGAGATGCCCCTTCTCCGCCCGATGACCCTCCTGGTGTTAGATTAAGGTTGTGCGGATTCAGGCTTCGGCCATATATGTTGTTGTTACAATCCAAATGCTGTTGTGGCGTCAGAACTGTGCTTGTTCACACATCGGAATTCAACAAACCATAACTGTCTGTGGCTCGTTCGTTCTGACGTGGAAAAGCGCTCCGGCTGCTTTCAGATTACGGATCATCAGAGCATCTTCTTTCTCGACACGATCAATCCACGAAACATATGCTGTATGACAAATTCGATCTTTGAAGTGAACCATTTCTTTGACGGAAATCGGGACTCCATGGAGCGGGCCCACGACTTTGCCAGTCTTCTGGTAAATGGCGTCTAACCTTTTGGCTTCTTCCAGCGCCTCGTCGAACATGAACTCGGTCGCAAAATTGAGCTATGCCAGTATATCATGTAAGCAGGTGACCGATGGAAGGACTTTACAACCGCTTGAATTTAATGTAGGTGCTGCTTACAAGCTGATGCCCTATGGTCGCTCTTTTGGTAAAGGCAATGAGAACTTGCTCTGCTGTCCACTCACCAACACCCATCTTCTCAACCAGTCCGGTAGCATCTGTCTCTGTTATGAGCAATTCAGCATCACTCAGTATGCCAGATTCTTTCGCAACTGATAAAACGTTCAATCTGTCTTTTGACGGTAGCTTTTCCTGTGGTAGCAACCATTCTTTTTTGATTGACTTTTCAAGAATATCTCTTGCAATTTTCGCCTTGGATTCCCAATTCTGCGCAATCATCGTGTCTGATTTTTCTTTGCGTATTTCTCCTGGTTGGAATCAAGAAAGTTTGCTGGGCTCGATCACCATGCTGTATTGATGGTCGTCTTTGTAGATCGAGCATCCCATTCTTGGCCCCCATTTTTGCCTGTTTATCGATAGATAATAGTTCAATTGATGTTGAAATATCTTGGACATTTTCAGGTGCGTGCCGACGGCGCGTCGCCGTTCATATGGTCTTTGGTGTGGCCGTAGCGTGGCCGCGGCCATTGCGGGGTTTCTACATCGCCTAAATATGATTGCGCGATCAAAACCCCACGATCCTATCATAACTTCAAGCTTTGTAGTCAAAGCTTAACCCATGAACCAGTTTCGTGGGCCAAGAGTTAAAATCCATCATCCACTTTCGTACGATAAGCTTTGTTGACCAAAATGTTCCTCAAGGCTTATCTAACGACGGGTTCTTTCTGGGGTCTCCATGAACAGGCGACGCGCCCTGATAGATAACAATAACCTGGCAATGGTCACGTACTTAAAGGCAATCTTTCGCCTATGATGGCGTTCTACTTCAGTCAGGAATATCCTAAACTTCTGCCAAAATGTTATCTATTCGAAACCGAGGCAGTGAGTTGGCAACTGCACTCAAGAAAAAGACAACCAAGGATGGCTGGGTCACTGAGAAACACACTTCTCCTTACTCTGAAAGTGACATCTGGACGAACAAGGACAGTGATGTTACACCACTTGAGCAAAGAACATGGACAACATGGACTATGCTTGGTTTTTGGATCAGTGATTCGCTGAGTGCTCAAGGATGGGAGGGTGCAGCATCTATCATCGCTGTAGGCTTGACTTGGTAATATTTCTACTTTTCGCTTCATTGAATCATGCTAATAAATCCCAGGCGTGAAGCTGTATACTGTTTAATATTGGGTTACACCATCGACACTATACCCATGATCCTGAACGGAGTGATTGGCGCGGAGCTGCATGTTTCGTTTCCTGTAGTGGCCAGAGCATCCTTTGGTTTTAATTTTTCGAAGTTTGCAGTCGTTATCCGAATGATCACAGCATTGTTCTGGCATGGTGAGTCCCTAACACCGCTCTTCAATCTATATGCTGATAAGAGAAGCGATTCAAACTTACACCGGCTCAACTGCAATGACACAAGTCATTCGAGCGATTTGGCCGTCATTTTTGGAACTGGAGAATCATATCCCAGAAGCGGTAGGCATCACAACTCAGCAGATGATATCGCATTTCTTGTTCTGGAGTTTACAGTTCCCGCTGCTTTTGATCCCACCATACAAGCTAAAGTGGTTTTTCGTTTTCAAGTCTGTCGTAGTAATTAGTTGCGCTCTTGGTATGGTCATTGGACTGTCCGTGCAAGCCGGAGGAGCTGGAGATATCTGGGAGCAAAAGGCGACGGTCACTGGGACAAAGAAGACTTGGCTTATTCTTTCTTCGATGTCTAGTATTACTGGAGGATGGTAAGACCACCTTTCTATCCCCAAGTAACATCACTAACGATTGGCAGGGCCACCATGGGTACAAACATACCAGATTTCACACGATACACAACCAAGACTCGACCCGTCTATTACCAAGGGCTTTTCCTTCCTCTCATCGGATCCGTATTAGGCGTTCTCGGGATCGTAGGAACAAGTTGTGCTAAAGTGCTCTACGGATCCTACATCTGGGACCCCCTTGAAATCGCCGCTCAATGGAACAGCCCCGGCGGACGAGCCGCAGCATTCTTCGTCGGATTTTCCTGGATAGTCGCCCAAATCGGCACAAACATATCTGCGAATGTTATCTCCTGCTCTAACGATATGACGAATCTTTGGCCCAAATACATCAATATTCGCAGGGGTACCATAATTACTACCATCATCGGTGGATGGGTCATGGTTCCCTGGAAAATTATCCATTCGGCCTCGAATCTGCTTACGTTCATGAGTGCGCTTGCTATATTCCTCGCGCCTATCGCTGCTATCATGGCTGCAGATTACTGGATCGTACGACGAGGTGCCGTCGATGTTCCTGCTTTATACCAAAGCCATGGCAGATACCGATACGATGCTGGTTTCAATTGGCGAGCAGCCGCCGCAATGCTCATATCCCTCGCTCCCAACCTCCCAGGTAAGTCCTCACCCTCACCCTTACCCAATCTCCTAACACATTTCAGGAATGGCACACGCCGTCAACCCCAGCCTCAAAATCGGCAACATCACGCATATCTACGACATCAACTATCTCTACGGCTTCTTCGTCGCTTTCATCGCATACGCGACGCTCAGTCTGCTGTTCCCGGCTACGGAAACGCTGATCGAGAAGATGGTTCCTGGGGAAGTGGAGTATTATACTGGGGAGGAGGTGGTGAATGGGGATATGGAGAAGAATCAGACAGGCGTGGGGGAGAAGAGGAAGTCGTATACGGAGTCGCTTACTGGAGGTGGTATGTAGGGTCTGTTACGAGATGTTGAAATTCTAAGATCAAAAAATGATATGAGCGCAAGACTGCCGTATATCATGCTATTCTGCAGAACTCGCTGCTGCGTGATTCGGTATTCTCGAAATGCTTGAAATGGGTATACCCCTGGCGTATTGTATTCTGCTGCTTCGGTAGGTAATCCGAGATCGACCCCAAGTTTCTAGAAAGCTGATTTCCTCAAGATAAACTGCCTGCTTCCAGAAAAGCTCAACGGCCTAAATATCGGTCGAGTAGCAAAATCTGCTTCGTTCGGCGACAAAAAGCCTATGGTTTTCATGTAGATATGAGAATGAAAATTTCTTGCGCATCACCTCAAATTGTTATCGCATCGCCGACGACTCGTCGGATATTCCATCATTTCAGATTCATTATCGTCTTCCAAGTCAGTCAGTACGAATTGTCTGATTTTCTGGAACCGAATTATAGGAATGGAAGGATTTGTCAGGTGTCCGAAGTAACATCATCCAAACGTTCCTCAAGAATGGAAATACAGCGAAAAGTGCCTTTCCCATCACGACCTACCCAGCTTAAGACTTTACCTTAGAAAAAGTGGACTCAACATCCTATTCTATATCCCTCACTGGCCAACATGCCAGTACACTCTCACGCTCCCTTCCAAACCGACAAATTCACAAGCCTCCGTAGCAGACGCCACTGAGAAGCGATAATACAACCCCACAGACCGTTTCGTGAACACAATCTTTATCAAGGCTAGCCGGCCAGGAATATCATATAGCGTGTTGGAGGCTCCGGACTTGGGAGATTCGAATTTGTCAAGCTGCCATGCATGCGTGAGAGTCGAGGATGATTTAGACTTAGTCTCCAGCTCTAAATTCGCGGACATTCTCTATAAGGGTTCTTATTTAGAAACAAATCATCCACATCGCCGTAGTTAAGGGTATAAAATTATTATATAAGCTACCTGGGAAGTGAGTTTTTGTACGTAATAATAGTACCTTTCTAGCAAAATTCAGACTAATAAGGGTTATGTTCCGAAATTTTCACGAGTTTACATAGATGTAGGAATTTCTGGATTTTGTATACGCGAAATAGAGGGAGGGTAGTTTGTCTAGCTAATAGGTAGGATGTTATAGTAGATAGGGTAGAAGGGAGTAAGAGTTACGGGGTTTACATTACGTGAGGAAGGTGCTGGACGTTGCTGCTGTTGTGTGGTGATCGGTCTTGATATATCTTCTAGTGGAAATTGATTATTCGCCTGTTATCCTTAACGTTAATTATTAATTTTGTTACATAGCGCTACGGATGTAAGTGCGTAAGTAATAAACACTGTAGATTCAAAAGTCGTGCGTTTTGTTAATAGCTTGAATTTGCGTTGTGTGTTGCTTATAGAGACGGGAGTTGAGTGCCATGATTATCATTATAGCGTTAGATTCGTAATCACTATTATAGCACCCGTTTGCAAGTTCCACCTCGTATAATCGAGATGTTTTGGATCTAGTACGAAAATAATGTCTGAATTATGTATAATCTCGAGACATGTACTATCGTAAAATCCCTCTAAACATTAAAGCATTAACGAAGAAAACAATTTTTTTTTTAACATCTTTCCCGCCTACTACTTACTGTTACTACAAGGGGAGGATGCTTTTTACGAGATAGATTATGGATAGCTACCTAAACTCCAAGTCGCGGAAAATTTAAGGGGAGGGAGAGATAATCGAAATAGGGTATATTAGTAGGCTACGGGAATTGACAATAGTTTATAAGAGCGAGATTTCAAGCGACGATTGGAGGTAGGTGTTAAGCTGTAATAATAACGATTTATTACGTAGAGTCTAGATCCGGGCCTTTAAATAGAAATCTAGGTCGGAAATACGTAGTAGATTTAGATCGATATAGATTTAATAGATTAGGAACGACTATGCATATCTACTTTCCTAGCCTCACTATATCGTTTAATACTTCGGGCGTCCTAGATTATACTAGAATTAAGCGTTAAGTAAAACCAATACTTGGGATTCGGATGTATTAAACGATACTGTTTATGGAAACAGTTCGCTCACATAAACTTCAATTCTGCTTATTCAAGAACTAACAAATTGTCAATTCCACTAAACTATGCCCGCGTAAGCTGTCACTTCGCAAGGCGATGATTAAACTAGTCTAGTATAAACCGGAATACTTTGAATCGTCATACAACTATCTCGTCACGCCCTCTTCCCGTCCTCCACATTCTACATCTTTAGCAAACACCCAGAATGCAAGCGCTTTCCGAATCGGGACACCACGCCAAGAGAAAGGATTGTAGCACGTTTTTTATTTCTAGAATATCTGGGATTATTAAAGGTGGACGAACGGCCTGAGACATGGGCCATGATACGACTTGAAGTGGATGAGCTATGTCGTGTTGAGTGACCCCTTCCATGCACTGACTAGGATCTTGGTAACTCGACGCTGGAACATGTTCACGCGTGTGTGTACTAATTTAACAACGGGAAACCGAAGGCGCGGATTGGCTTTAGTGGATGGGTGGGCGGTTTGAGATGAACTGGGAAGGTGTAGAGGAATTGCTTGGAATAAGGTGGTGAGATTTGGATGTTATGGTCGGTGTTTAGCTGGGTGAGTGGTCTATTCCTATAAAAGATCGCGGGGGAGTGGGTTCATAATTATCGAGGGTAGAAGTGACGGCCGCAAAACTGGGATTTAGAAGAGGTAAGGCGAAAAAGTTGTGAGACTTCTATTTCTGAGTTTAGCAGAAAAGTTAAGTGTGAGAGTAAAAGATTTAGTGTAAGCCTGTTCTTCTTCGAATCGAGTTTTGTTATATACTCTAGATATTTGAAAGTGTTCGAATGTAAACAATCGTCGTCGAGTTCTTAAATTTACAAGAGCGCCTAGTTGAATAAACTTGGCGAGAGTTTAGTGTTTAGATAAAGCTTGGGCATCGTACGTGGGAACGCGTATAAGCTTAACTTGTCATATTCTAAGATCCGTTAGACATTCTTCGAATTCATGAGTTTTACATATGACAAGTCTCTATTTATCTAGATGTGAATCTGGAAAGATTGGTTAGTTGAAAAAGTTGTGAGTGAGAATCAAGGTATGTGGTTTGAATTTAACTTCTTATGACTTGAGTTTCATTTTATATTCTGACTTGAAAAAAAGCGGTTGTTCTTGAGACGTTGGCTTACAGTTTGCCATCATGTCAACCTTGCTTTCACGAAGACCTCGAAATCACCCTCCTTTGGTTCGACAGAGCTCGTTCCTCTCCCTCTCACATCCATCATTCTCGAACATTTCCCCATCTAGCATTTCACGTACTTACTCTCTATCCCCCCCCGTTGCCCGCCGGGCTACCCTCCACCCGCATCCAACCGTCTCACTAATCCAACATCCTCTCCCTGTCCAACGTATGTACCTGCTTCTTTGGGTGGTTCGTTGCGTGGATCGTCACTCACTAAAGGTTGGAATGTGTCAAGCTTTCAGCCATACAGACTGGGGATGCGGGGTACACGGAGCGATGCAAGGTCAAGTGGATTTGTTGTGCTTACTTTGATGTACGAACGAGCCAGTGGTTTGGTTGGATTAGGGAGCCTTGTGCAGGTATGCTGGTGATGGTCAGATGCTGATTAGGCAGTGAGATGGATACATTTTAACCAACACCGAGTTCAATTGGAGCGAAGATCATTCTGCTGACGATTGAGTCATCGAGAATACGTGCATGGAGCAATTGAACGGCGTAGTAATTGCTCTTATCACTTACGCTTTTCAGTTATCAATACGATGATAGGAGAATTGTTTGAAATAAACTGACACGATATCTCATCCTCCCAAGTTCCATATGGCCATATGGCCATATGGATACATGATGGCCTAACCCGGATATGTCGGCGGATCGAGGTACCAACGCGAGCAGGTCGTGTTCTCGTACCGTATTCCGAGCCCCTACTCCGTCCCATGGCGCTCGGTTGTCATCAAATTAAGCCTTTTCGAGAAGGTTGTGTGGCTCGAACGCAGGGAACAGTGCTTCCATTTAAACCCCGAAACTGCAGCCCTCTTTTCGCCCGACTTTCATTGGGTGGAACGCGGGCGGATTCACAATATCGACGTCGAAATTTTCAGTCGCTTACTGCAGATCTTAGCCACACCCGCCGCCGAGTCGAAATCACCAACGTCACTAATGCAGGCTACGCCAGTCGTATTGCAGAGGCGTCGCGCTGAACCTCCGCGTTACATTCGCCTATCATGTCTTGCAGAGCGCAGGCCGGTGATTGGAGCAAGGAACGTAAGCAAAGGTAAGCCTTCCGAGGCAGCTGGGCAACGGCACTGTCAGCTTGGAAGACGTCTTGGAGAAGCTTGTGTGGGAGATGAAGAAATGTGAAATCATGAGGTTGTTGATATTGTTGGGACGAGGGGGACGAGGGAGTCGAGTCTCCACAACCAGACGGCCCGAAAGCTCGGAGTCGGAGACGGTCGGACCAGCAAGGGACTCAACCAGACCTGGCAGAGAAGATTCCACCAAGATTCCACCATGGATTAGGTGGTGGCAAGTGAGAATTCTGACCGAGATCTGCCTCTGCCTCGACCCGCACTACTACCGTGTAATTTCCAGCATCACCACTCGTGCGAGCCTCGAAAGTTCCTCGGTTCAATCTGACAGCCAGAGCCAGAACCGAACCGAATGCTTTTCACGTAAGCAACCGTACCCGTCTCGACCAGGAACGCTGCTCTTGCACTCGACCCGCCACTCACAAAGGTGAAGTTTATCTCTCTCCTCCAGCACGGAGCACTCTCCTGCACGTCAAAGTAGCTCTCCTCGGCTAGTCTGACTTCCCAACTCAAGCTCCCGGCCAAGCCAGACCAGGCAGGTGGGAGAAGTCGAAGAAGTGGAGGACGGCGGGAGTAACGTTTCTAGCACGCCCGTCGCGTCGCCCGATCTCTACTCGTTCTTAAATAGCCAACTTCTCCCTCGACCTCTTCGTCCCCCCGTTCCCACGTCGTCGTGTTACCCATTGACACCGGATCACAGATCGCAGATCGCAGACTCGTGCAACAGACGGAAGAGTAGTCAAACATGGCCGAACACGAGATGCAAGCAGCTGAGCTGCACGAGCTCGCGGTGGAACGCGGTGTCGCAGAGAAAAGAAAAGGATCGGTCGACCCTGAAAAGGTAAACCTCGACTTGGGATTTGCGAATCCAGCACCAGATCGCAAGATGGAAGTGGCGCTTCAAGAATCCGATACCGAAACTCCCGATGATGAGGAGCCAAATGACTACGAGAAGCAGAAGTTGCGACGAGGTTTGAACTCTACCTACTCATGACTCGAAAGGCCAATCTAACACATTCTCAGTCGGAGAGTCTCTACCACGTTCAGCGTGGCTCATTGCCATCGTCGAACTTTGTGAACGTTTCACCTACTATGGATGTCAAGGTCTTTTCCAAAATTACATTCAGAGACCTCTGGATGGATCTCTTGGTCGTGGCGCACTTGGCCAGGGTCATCAAACTGCCACTGCTCTGACCACTTTCTTCAGTTTCTGGTGTTATGGTGAGTAAAGATTGATTGATACATGGAAGAAGCTTTGCTAATACTTTTCAGTCACCCCAATTTTTGGTGCCATCCTCGCTGATCAGTATATTGGAAAATACTGGGCAATCGTAGCATCGTGCGGTGTCTACATTGTCGGTTTGCTCATTCTCCTCCTCACCTCCCTCCCAGTCTCTCTGGAACATGGTGCTGGTCTCGGTGGTTTCATCGCAGCAATTCTCATTATCGGTCTCGGAACGGGAGGTATCAAATCCAACGTCTCTCCCCTCATCGCCGATCAATACACCAGAAAGCGAATGGCCGTCAAGACTCTCCCATCCGGTGAGCGCATCATCCTTGATCCTGCCGTCACCATCCAACGTATCTACATGGTCTTCTACTGCTGTATCAACATTGGTGCGCTCTCTCTTCTGGCCACCCCATACATGGAGCGTGATGTTGGTTTCTGGTCTGCATTCCTTCTTTGCGTATGCATGTTCACGGTCGGTACCACGATCGTCATTCTCGGTCGCAAATTCTACGTCGTTCGACCACCACAAGGTTCCGTCATCACCAACGCCTTCCGTGCGCTCTGGATCATGATCAAGAACCGAAACATGGATGCACCAAAACCTTCTTACCAGGAGGAACTCGGAAATGCACGCCGCGTATATGCTTGGGATGATCAATTCATCGACGAATTGAAGCGTGCTCTGGTTGCTTGCCGTGTTTTCGTCTTCTACCCAATTTACTGGTGAGTCATATTTCTCCAAAATGATCATCCCAAAACTAATAGTTGCAGGGTCGTCTACGGTCAATTCTCTGGCAACTTCGTCTCCCAAGCCGGTCAAATGGCCGGTCACGGTATCCCCAACGATTTGATGCAAAACTTCGATCCAATCGCCATTCTCTTCTTCGCCCCAATCCTCGATCGTCTCGTCTACCCCATGCTCCAAAAATACCACATCCCATTCCGTCCCATCACCCGTATCGCTTTCGGATTCTTCGTCGCTTCCATGTCCATGCTTTACGCCGCTGTTCTCCAACACTACATCTACCAAGCCGGACCATGCTACGGCCATCCTCTCTGCGACGCCTCCGTCGTCGACGGCGTCGCCCAGGGAAATAACATCCACATCGCCATCCAAACCCCCGCCTACATGCTCATCGGTATCTCCGAGATCTTCGCCTCCGTCACCGGTCTCGAATACGCATACATGAAAGCCCCACCCTCCATGAAATCTTTCGTCCAAGCCATGTACCTCCTCACCAACGCCTTTGGCTCCGCCATCAGCGAAGCCTTCATCTCGCTCGTCGGCGATCCAGAGGTCATGTGGCTCTTCACGGGGTTGTGCGCGGGTTCGTTCGCGACCGGTGTTATCTTCTGGCTGCTGTTCCATCATCTGGATGCCCAGGAGGATGAGATGAATGTGCTCGATGCGAAACATGATGAGTTGGAGAACAAGAAGGCGCTTGCTAATGCGAGGGTCGGTAATGAGGGGACGGCGGAGGCGGCGAGGATATAAGATGTAATGATGAGAAAGTTGAGGGGGATGATTAGCGCAGCTTTAATGGCTAGATAATGTAATTGAGTGATTTGCTCTTAATACCGTTTCATGAACGTGACCAATTTTAGACAGTGGGGTGTAAGATATCTGCTGCTTACAACTTCAAATTCCAGGTCTGACGCGAAATATCACATCAACGTCCTAATAATTACAAAACGATTCAAACAACTCCCTCCACACGAAATGACTTCCCTACGCGTAAACAACCCACCAACAGCACACCGAATCTCCGTCAAGTGAGTGCCAATGCGACTTCTACTTCTATGTCATCTCCTCGAGCGAGAGTTTAATACTGTTCGTTGTCTGTGAGATGAGTCTGAGTCGAGAGGTATTGAATGAGATATGAGATGCTTGCTATTTGAGTCTCGTAAGCGACCCAGCGATCATTCATTAAGTAGTTAGGCCAGAAGAAAATGTCCGTAAGGACTGTCTTTCTCGTTGGATTCGAAGGAGGGAACCCCGACCACCAGTGGACGAGGGACTTGGTCTGGGAGGTGATTTGTTGTGTGTAGTTGCTGCTCGTCTGGGGAAGTGAATTTGTTGGTGAGAGGGGGGGAGATAAATGGCTCTGCTATAATTGGTGTATGTTATAGGTGAGTGTCGAGGTGAGGAATATGATGGGTTTCTCGTCTATTCGATGCTTTTGACTTCTAGAGAGGATTTTGTCGCAAAAACGCTGTTGTGAGTTCGTTGGGATTAATACGGCGGTTTTGTGTAAGGAGTTTCTTGGTTTTGCGAATAGATAAGTAGGTATCTTACATAGGATGAGGCAGAGGAGCTGTATTGTCTTGTGGATTTGACACTCTTGAGAAGGTGAGATGGAGATGGGGGGAATAAATCTCGAGGTTGTGTTAGGGTGTAACTGGATGCGTGGATAAGGAATCGTAAGTATATAGATAGGGGGAAGAGTGAGAGGAGGTTGTTTAGCTTATATTTTTAAAGGTATATTCGAGTTAGTAACGTAATATAGCTAAGCTATTTTGCTTACAAAATCCGAGTTTACCTCGTCGGTCTCTTATACTAACGTGTTCGCTTAGACAAGAGAGTAATACGGGAGGTAAAACACTAAGAGGTTATAAGTGAGAGTCGCGGAAGGTTTTATTATATTTTTTGGAATTCTGCATTTTAATTTTAAGGAGGGTTGTAGGTCGAACGAGAAAGTATTATAATCTAGAATAATAAGATTTTATCTCTATAATAGTATATATTATATCTTATAAATAACGTACTTCTAATATTATTACGTATATACCTCTATAGTTTAAATATTAAGAATTAAGGTTAGTCTTTACTTTAGAAAATTTATTAAATATAGCTTAAAGTTTTCATTATTTAAGAAATCTAAATAACTAAGATTCTACTATTTAGAGTATAGAATATTCTTCTATATATTATTATTCTATATAATTATAATAGTTATAAAGTACTTTTAGAGATTCTTATAATTTATATAGATAATAGAATGTTTTTTAAGCTACTTAGTCTTATAGAATTTCGCTATCTTATCTCTCTAAAGTCGATAGAATAGATCTATTAGCGATAGTATAGACTGAAAAGTCGAGAAGAGTTTAAAATACTACTTATTATTAAAATTTACTACTATTTTAAGATAATTTAGTTATTCTAAAACAAATAGGTATTTAAAAACTTTATTACTAGAGATGTAAAATAAAGAAAGTATTAGAAACGTAATCTGAAATTTCAACTTTCTAAAAATATCTAAAACATTTATATTATAAAGTCAAGCCTATTCAAGCCAAGCTACCTTACAACAACGAATCATCCCCTCTATCCCCCTTATTCTCCTCCCCAACCGTCGCAAGATACTTCTTGAAATTATCACTCATCTCAACCACCTTCTCAAAATGATCCTGTCTCAACTCAATCTCCAACGCCTTTTTCTCTTCCTCCTCCTCCCCAAGCCCCAATTTCGACATCTTCTGCATGGCCTCGTACTCTGCCAACGCCACGGCCGTCTGAAACGCATTCCGGATCTCTCGCCCATTCCACTCGATGTCCTTGAGCACGTCGTCGGAAAGCACGTATCGTTTCGCGCCAGCCTTGACGTTAACCTCGTCTCCCCGCTCACTCTCCAGTTTCTTGAAGAATTGCAGCCAGATCCTCTTCCGGCCTTCAGAATCGAGAGGTTTGTAGCCGATGTACACATGTATACGACTGAAGAACGCAGGATCGAAATGGCCCACCCGATTTGTCGTCAAAAACAGAATCCCACGATAATACTCCATAGCACGCAGAAACACGCTGACCAGCCCATTCCGCGTGAGCTCATTGACCTCTCGTCGCTCCAGATACACATCCGCCTCATCAATCAACATAACCGCGCCCCAGATCTCCGCCAGCTTAAACCATTTACTCAACGACTCCTCCACGCTTGCCTCATCCGTCCCAATATCCCCACACGTCAGACTCAACAACGGCCGCGACGTAAACTCCGCCACGCACTCCGCCGTGAACGTCTTCCCGGCCCCAGGCGGCCCATGAAGCAGAAATATCTGCCCCTCCCCTTTATTCGGGATCGGATCCGCGGACCACGTGCTCTCCGCCTTCGTGTTTTTCTTGTTCCGTGACGAACTGTATTTATGCACCAACGCCTTGATCAGCTCCTGTTTATCGCTCGGCAAGACCAGATTCTGGATCGCCTCCGTTTTGATCTTTGGGTCCCGGCAGAAATCTACGTCGAGGGCTTGCCATTTTTTGGATTTGAGGTCGAATCCCATGATGCGGCGAGGGAAGAGGAAGTAGCGGTGTTTGGTTGGGTTGCCGTCTTTGTCTGTTGAGAGGTCGGGGGTTTCCCGTGGGTCGATGTTTTCGTAAGAGCCCCATTTGGTGTTTACGCTGGCGGCTTTGCGCTTTTCGTTGCATTCGTCGCAGTCGCAGTCGTAGTGGAGGTCGGCGAGGATGCCGGTGTTGTCGTCGTCGACGTCGAACATGGGGGCGGGGTGTTTGGATACGTCGGACCAGTCTGCGTATGTCTGGGGTTGTTAGGATGATTCTTTATGGAGGGTAAGTGGACTTACATAGAAAGAACCTTGGTCAACAACAACACGACCCTCATACCATCTCTTCGGCTTCTCCTTGACAGTCATAGAATATCCCTTATAATCCATCTGCTTCCCCATCAACAATTTATAAAACTTCTCACCCCGCTCCTCAAGTTTCTTCCTTGGTGACAGATCCGGACTATTATCAATAAACTTCGCCGGGAACACTTTCAAAGATGTAATTTCCCGCTCTCCCTCGAACGGAGCAATTTGCACCTCCATCTTCCTCCGACCAACATGCGTACCATTGAAATCAAGATACCACATCGTGATTTTCATAGCACTGACCTGGCTGAAATTTGGGGTACTGAAAGGGGTGCAGGATTGCACCACGAACCCACCACGTTGGTCATCAATGTTGGCATACACATCCATACCAGGCTTGAACAACATCCAGAGCATCTCGAAAGTTGCAACGGGTGTAGGTTTGATATATCGTGCATCCTCTTCGAGAATCTTGTCTCCAAGATTATCCTCGAGGTACTTCTGCAAAACGCTGATATGATGAAACGTCTCCGCATCATCGCATTCCTGTTTATACGCTTCAAGCTCCTCTCGATGATGCACCAAGATACTGAAAGGCTCTTTGATGGTAATGGTGTTTCCAAGCAACGATTGACCTGGGTAGTAATCGACAATCGCTCTCAGAGCCTTGATGATTGGCTCCGAATGAATGATCAATTCTTTTTCTTCCATCGACTTTTCATCAAAACTGTTGCCGCCTTCTTCTTTGTTGTTGTTTTCCGCTTCCTCGAGGACGTTCTTCTTGCTTCCGACTCCGCGCTTGTAGATGCTGGGGAACCAGACTGCGACGCTGTAGAGGACTTCAAGAATTGGAGTTCCGCCATTTGCATATCTGACCAAATTAGTAATAATTTTTTGAACTTTTCGTTTCTGATACTCACGTTGTCTTTTTGAGTTTATATGGCGCATCTAGAACTTTCGTTCCCTTGATCTCGCCCGCGAAATCCTTGTATTGGACTTTGTAAATGATATCAGGACAATCATCTCCAGCCTTAGAACCCGTCTCATTGTTAGAAGCCTCGGGAGTTCCCTCATCACCATCTGCTTTGACAAGCACATACTTCTCCCCTTTCTTCTCTGCGGTATCAGCCATTGTGACGGTAAGTGTAAAATATTTTATAGTGGAATTGTTAAAAGGCAGAATTGAATCTCTCCAAATCTGATGACCTGAATAAAAACAAGATACAAAGAGCCAAACCTACCTCTCTTTAAACAAAACCAATGCGCATCTCCACGTCAATCAAAGCTGTAGCTGAAGGCTGAACCCTCGCAGCGGTGAGTCAAACGGCAAGTCAGCTCTCGGCAACGCTGATGCCTACCTATCATGCCTAAAGCGCACCACGCCACCTGTACTTCGTACCAATGAACCTCTCAACATGTAGCTTACTGCGTCAATAAGGCTGTGAAAAGCACGATTAACGTATAATCTGACATGTTTAGCGATAACCTTCTTATGCGACCCCCACTATTCGCATGCCGTACCCCACAAAGGCGACCTCGCCGTCGTCCACGCCGCACACAGCCGGGATCCACATTTAGGTGAAGATGTATGCGATGTTAGGTGTTTGAAACATGAAGATGAGAGGGGATTTCGGTGAGTGACTACCTGTTTTTAGACATATTTATTTCGCGCAATGGAGTTAAATGATGGTTCGGCGATCAAGAAACTCTTTCATTGCTGCAGATCAGACAGCTCAGAATCCGACCTGGAATGACCTGCTCAATAACACCGCTTTGAGCTGGACGATGAAGCTTTGGTATACATGTACGCAAAGAAAGCCTGAGGGCTGAGCAATCCATACGATTAGTAATAATCCCATACACAAAGTCGAGTCCCCAAAAACTTTGATCCTAAAGCCCCGCTCAATCGCCATCAAATCGACCTCGAACCATCCACCATCTACACTTTTTGTGAATGTTCGGGCTTCACATACGTCCACTCAACCGGCAATCTCTCGAAAAACTTAAATTCCCCTATTAATAATTAGCAAAACGCCCAAAGCCGAATCCTTCATTGCACCACCAGTGCATTGCAAAACCGAGGAGAGGACACCCTTCAAACACAAGAATGTTGGACACCGATTTTCCGAACTTCCAATACTCCTCCCTTAAAAGGCATATTCAGCCCACTCCAAAGGGAAATTACTGCATAGGAACAAGTACAGTTTGCAAAAAAAAGAAACCACCACTCCATCAAGTCGGCCTTCCCTCACCCTCCCATTCCACCCCCGCAAAGCCAAAAAGATAAACTCACTCTCCGCAACAAACATCGGTACCGTCTTCTCCAAATAATCCTTATAATACTCCTTCTTAAACTGCACATCAAAAAACCACTGCTTATCCCTCTTCCACCCCTCCACCCAATGTATCACCCCGGGTTTCTCGGGGTCGATGAAGACTTCGAAAAATGTGCATTCCGGCTCTGCAGTGACGAGTTCGTAGATGGGATGGAAGAGGGATAAGAATTTGGGGATGTTGGAGGGGTCGATGGTTATGGTGACTTCGAGGGAGAAACCGGGGGAGGGGGTTGTGGGTGGTGCCATTTTTGGTGATGAGGTGATGGAGAGAGAGAAATTGCGAGGTGGTGTAGTTGGGTATGTGAAGGTGTATATACTTATGCCTAGAACGACCGACTGCGAGTAGTACTCGTATTGTTGTTAAGATGCGCCGGATTCCTTGGCATTTCGAGGGTATGTGCCTCATCAATGGTGGATATAACCGGAGACCTAGGCACTATCAGCTTTGCTATAGATGCTTGCTTGAAGCTATCCAACACTTGGCACATAGGGGATTTGGAGCTACCAGACGGCAATCCACTCCGGTCGCTTTCAAGAGGGTTGTCTCAACGCGCATAGAAAATTTCCGAATTTCCGTATGATTTCCTAGGAGCGTCAACTCGGATGCGTTATGCCAATCCAAGATGGTAAAAGTCATAATATGCAACCGTGCCTCATGTCGGCGTGCGAGTTGTTGAGCCCTAACACCGAAAGAGAGGAGCGCCAAGGTGTAATTGATTTGTAAGAGCATATTTGCAACCGTAAACCGTTGGCATAATTATCCTAATCACAGTAAACTTGATACACAATCAAATGAGGCAAATGGTGGCAGTAAAGCTGCATGTTGATTACCTAAATATAGTGCAATACCCGTGAGGCAACACTGCTTAATCAGCATCTAATACAACCTCAAACATATCTTGGTACATGACCAAGTTTGCCATTTTCTTATCCTCCAATATCAGTCTTATCAAAGCAATCCTCGCAAACGAATTTATGCGCGTCACCCTATCCGAACACTCCTCACGCAGCTGGTTGGGCATGCTTGAATGTCGAAGCCAGGACGGCTTTAATCGGTAGAGCCCACGGCCCAAGTACCGAGCCTGTCAATCCACGAAATGTCGAGTGATTGAATGACCGCTGGTGTTTTCCGGGTAATCCGCTTTTGTTAGGTGCATTGTCCAAACGAAGTTAGGACATCACAAAAGTCGATCAGTCGTAGCCGCCACCAATCTGGCTAGCAAAAGCAGTCGAAACACTTTTCTCGTCATCGTCTAGACGTCGGCCACTGAGCAATGAGCTTGAACCGAATACGCTACCGGCATCACCAGTTTTGTAGTCTGCAATACGACCACCGGATTCGACATAGCGTTTCAAGCGATCGGATTGACTCAGACTGGTTTGCTTTTGAGCAACATCGTGAAGTCCAGATCCAAGGCTTACGCCACCTTGGCCAATCCCTTTGCCATCAATGACACTGCTGGTGGTATCGGTAACCTCGCTTGCTGCAACAGACTCTCCAGTAACGCTCTCTGGTCCACGTCCTCGAGCTTTCTGTCCATTTTGACGAGCACGGGGATCAAGACCAGGCCAAGTGTCAGGGTTGAAGTTGTTGAACATCTGTGGGTAAGCGGAACCAACTCCTGCACCTCCAAGAGCCGATGAATGTACGGAAGAGACATCGTCGGGGATATAGCTCATGATCGATCCAGCATCATAATCTTGAGGAGCCTTTCCAGGTGCGCCGGAGCGTCCGTTAAATGAGGAATGTGCCATTTGGTAACGTTGTGGGCCACGATAGGTTGTCTTGGGTCGGCTGAACTGAAGAAGGGACGTTTGCAAATTCGAAAGAGGTCCTTCGACCAAACAGTTGCGTTCCTTGAAATGAAGAAGTAAATAATGCCAGAGCGGATGCTTTGACAAGACCTTTGGATTTCCGAGAATGACAAGACCATACTTGGCACGAGTCAGAGCGACATTCAGACGTCTCGGATCGCTCAAGAAACCAATACCTTGGTGGTCGTTGGAACGGACACAAGAGAGCACAATGAAGTCTTTCTCTCGGCCTTGGAAAGCATCGACGGAAGCGACCTCAATCTCCTTGTAATTTTCCTTTTTGAATGTGCCAGTATTTTGCATGGAACTGACAACAAAACTTCGCTGGCCCTCATAGGGAGTGATAACTCCAATGTCTTGTGGCTGAACTCCGGCTTTGAAGAATCGAGTGACAATCTTTTCAACATTGGACGCTTCGGTTCGATTGAGGTAGGAAGTACCAGATGCAGAAATTTCTTCGTTTCCAAGGTTAGACCAGAACATCATTGGTGTATCTCCAACTGGCCATGGGAAGTCAACGTCGCGACGGAGCCTCTGCTGCATTGTGACACCGTTCTGGAGAGAGCCCTCATAGAACATGTTCGATGGAAATTGTGACAAACAAGGGTGCATTCGGTACTGCACATTCAAGCGAATTGGTGCGAGTCCGAGAATGACAAGTCGCTCAAACAACGATTGATTGAGTCCAGCTTTGGCGGCCTTTTTGTTCATAATGACGGGACCCAACTGCTGATGATCTCCAACAAGAACAACTTGTTTGCAGCCAAGTACCAAGGGGATCATACATTCCGGTTCAGCGGACTGAGTAGACTCGTCAATGAGCACAGTTCTGAATTTCATCTTGGCCAAACGTGGATCTCCAGCACCAACACAAGTACAGCAAATGACATCTGCACTGTTAAGAATCTCTCGTTCGGCAGCTCGTGTAAGTGTTTTGAATTTCTTTTCATCCTGGCTGGACAATTCTCCAAGTTCGCCCTTGAGTTGAGACAATTTGGTGAGTTCGAGATTGCTGTCGTTCATTCGAACCTGCTCGTGTAGAGACAGGAACCCAACCGTAGATTCCACATCTTCACGAGATTTTGCTGTGAGGCGGACAACTTTGAGACCAGTTCGATGAATGCGCTCACAAAGTTGATCAACTGCAACATTGGACGGTGCGCAGACCAGAACCTGACCGCCGTTCACTTTGGCTAGATGATAAATGATTGTTGCTGAAGTGACCGTCTTTCCAGTACCAGGAGGTCCTTGGATAAGACTCAGTGGCTTTTGCAACACGCTCTTGACTGCGTTGATCTGACTACTATTCAACTCCGGAAGACCTGGTACGCTGAATTTCTTTGGCATCTGGATCTTCATTGGAGCGGCAGCAACCTCGTGACCCAAGAGTTTGTGAAAGATGTACCCAGACACACTCATTTCATCAACTGCAAAGGTTCGCATTGCAAGCTGCATACGGTCATAGGAGGTCGCCTTCCAAACATAATCGGCAGAGAAATTATGGGTGCACTCAGTTGGTACTGATTTGTCGTTGCCAACT
Organism: Glarea lozoyensis ATCC 20868; assembly: GCF_000409485.1. Taxonomy (NCBI): domain Eukaryota; kingdom Fungi; phylum Ascomycota; class Leotiomycetes; order Helotiales; family Helotiaceae; genus Glarea; species Glarea lozoyensis. The sequence continues at coordinate 1,473,568 of NW_007360987.1, forward strand.
TTTCGCAATTCGATTGTGACCTCGTCAGACTGGTTGTTTGGGATCTTGATAACATAGCCAACACCTTCCCAGACAGGTCGCAATTCTCCCTTGTACTTCAGACGCATTTCATCGCCGACTGCAAGTTTTACATCGCCAAGCTCGATTTTCGGCAAGACGAAGCTTGCAAGATGCTTATTGTTGAGACCATAATCCCAACGGATGATCAAACCATCTTCGGATTGCGCTTCCTTGAGCTTTCGATCGTAGTCTGCTTCAATCTTGACAAGTGGCCCAAAAACATTCTGGTACTGGTACGCATCGTCGTATTTCAAAAGCACAGGCGCAGGGTCGTCGTCAATTCCGGCAGCTTTCTCAAGGTCGGCAATAGTGGCACTTGAGTTATCCTTCCACATTTCTTCTAATTTTGCAATCATTGGTGGCGTCAAATGTCGAGCACGGAGCTGTTCAGAGTCTGTCGGCACGGACACCAACCATGGTAGGAATGAACGATCTTCGATAAGTGGTTGCCACCGGGAGATGTCCCAACTCATATCCTTCGAAGACGGAGTGGAAGCGCAAGGTTGGCGACACAGTAGAACGACTACCGTATCAGATTTCGCTGGAATAAATCCGAGAAGGAAAACGTTCTTGGTACCGCAGTTGTAACATTCGAGGACCGTATCTCCCAGCGTGGACAGAGGATGAAGCTGAACTTCCTTGTGACGGGCCCGAACAAGATGATTGACAATATGGGAAGAAGTCGCATTCCCCCGAGCGCTACAAAACCATTTTGTACATCCTAGACACTTGACAACACAGCTAGGGGAGTGTATTCCGCAATATCTTCAACAAGTCAACCAATATTCGCAATGCGTCTCTGCAGAGGCACTTACGCGCAAGCATGAGCTGGCAGTTCTTTTTCATCCTCAACTCCTCTGAGCCCTAGAGTTTTCATTCCCTCCACCGGCATGCTGGCCAAACTTTCCGCATCATCATCGTCGAAGACCTCGGTCTCATTATCATCGTCGTCGTTTCTTCTTCTGCTAGGTCCCAGGCCGCCCCGTCCACCATATTGCCCGTAGAGAAGGTTTTCGTCCGGGTCGAGGTTCGAAAGGTCGTCGGCGCCTGCATTGATCGCAGCTGCAGAGTCTGAGATCAAGTGGTTTCCGAGGTGAGTAAATGCACCCTCCATGGTTGATTGTACACTCAGGCCTGCAGAACGGAATGAGGATTAGCCAACGAACAGACCGGAAAGGAAAGCAGAATGTGAGAAGGGTAGCAGGATGCGCTAATTGCCACGAAGCTTATGGTTCCAGAATGCGCTACGGAGTTGTATACTCACAGTCTCCTTGGGGATCTCTTCCAATAGCCTTGTGTGGCGTGAGGAGAATTGAATATGTCGAAACGCGCTGCGGTCGATCAAGTCATTCTCGTGCTAAATAATCCCACTTGTAATCCGGGCGCACTTTATGCGAAGGTTCGGAGGCAGAACACGTTTTCGAAAGTAATTAAGTCGTTGTCAAATTCACTATTGCTGTTCGGTGGGATGAAGTTAAAGCCGTGACCTAGGGATAAATCTACAAACATTTTAGCGCGTCGGCCCGAAGTAAATCCAGTAGGTCAAAAATATTTCCAGAACTTTTTGCGACGACATTGAATATTGCCTTTCCGCAGCAAACAGGATTCAAGTATGATTGTGAGTATATCTTTGCAGCTCATTCCACATTTGATTATTGACTCCTCGTGAGATATCATCTCTCTGAAAATATGCCATGTTTTCAAGCACAACTTTTCTGCAGTTGCCCCTCCCCGCGACACCCAGCTAATTCGATTTGTGCAGCGCAAACAAGCCCGCCAACGTCGCGACTATCTTTATCGTCGAGCTCTGACTCTCCGTGATGCTGAGATCTCTGAGAAACGGGCGAAACTTCGATCGTCTTTAGCCTCTGGAAAACCTTTAGATCCTGCGATTGCGAATGACAAGACATTACGGCAGGATTACAAGTACGATGAATCGAAGGCGGACAGGACCACAAATGAAGAGCTGGATTTGGACGACGAATATGCGCAGCTATCGGGAATTGTTGATCCGCGTGTTCTGATCTCTACCTCGAGAGATCCTTCAACCCGACTTTCCTCGTTTGCGAAAGAGATTCGACTATTGCTTCCAACATCCATCCGATTGAATCGTGGTAACCTAATCCTTCCAAACTTGGTACAATCGGCACAAGCGTCTGGTCTTTCGGACATTATCTTGTTACATGAGCACAGAGGAACACCGACGGCTTTAACATTGTCGCACTTTCCACATGGCCCGACTCTCTCGTTTTCCCTTCACAATGTCGTTCTTCGCCACGATATTCCCAACAGTTCGAGAGGAACTGTAAGCGAGTCGTATCCTCATCTCATATTCGAAGGATTCACGTCACGACTCGGACTTCGGATTGTCAAGGCACTGAAGCACATTTTCCCGCCACGTGAAGCCATTACCAACAAGACCAAGCTCGGCAGTAGAGTTGTCACCTTTAAAAATATTGAAGATACCATTGAAGTACGACACCACGTATTCGTGAAAACTGGATATCAGAGCGTGGAGTTGGCAGAAGTTGGACCCCGTATGTCCATGAGGTGCTTTGAGATTCGGGGAGGAACGTTGGAGAATAAAGACGGAGACGTTGAATGGCGGCTGAACCAGTACACCAGAACGAGCAGGAAGAAGGATTATTTATGATCACTTGAATTTTTGTGGAGGTACTGTTGTCATTTAGCGCGGCGTTCAGGAATAAATGTATGGGACATGTAGGTACAGGAAACATACACGGCTCTAAGTCGCACATAAGACGCGACCTTATCTATCTAAACCTTCTATAGTCTATCAATTGTGCTGTTTCTCATAGACTTAATGCGGCCCGATAACTACAAGAAAGGCACGGGTATGGGCGTTATGCTCAACACGGCTGCTGTCTTGGATCATGGTATGAACAATTTGGGTTCTAAGAGGAAGGATTGAGTATGTGAAGTCGGGTCCAGTGAATAGTCTCATCTGCCTTCGTAGACTACAAATTAAGAGTTCCACTGCTCAACTCGGGGATTTGTAGCAAGAATAATCTCCTTTCTGACAATGATTATATTGCTACTAATATGACATCCTCGTCAGCCTTCTGGGCCCTCGCGGGAAGTGTTACGCGGCGATTGCGTAGGGTTTTCACGGTGATTGTGTCGTGACCAGGAGTGTTGGCTAAGAAGTTTTATTCAGAGCTGGAACTCAGTTTGTTGTGCTCGTAGGAGTTTGTGTCGAGGAATTCCAAACTGGAACTCAACAACATGGATAGGAATACTGCTCAAATTGAGTTAATTCGAGAAATCTTATCACCAGTAGTCAGGGTCCTGTGATGAAATCTAGCGTGGGGAACCCCTGTGATGCCGTGCCAAGAATAACGTGGGGCGGAGCCGCAATCCAGCGCTACGGGCGGCATACGGGTCCTGAACAACGTAATATTTTGTTCGTCGAAATGCAACCGTGTTTGGAAAAGGGTAATTCTTTTATTTCATTTCGCAACTTCATCTTATTTCTTTACCACTCTCGTTGCATCCTAATTCGAAGCAAGCTGTTTCGCACGGGGTCTTGAATATCAGAACTAAGCAATAAAGCTCCTCCACTCACAAGTCGTGTGAATGTCTCATCGAGGTCATCCTCTGCCTGGTACAAGTACCCAAGCCACCAGACATTCAACACCACCTCCGATCACCTGGCAGACACCATTATCGCAGCCAGTATCTAGAGCTCCTTCTCGACCTGCTTCCGCAGAGCCAGGAGCATCTCACAAGCACTCGAACGGCAAAGGTTCTGGTGTCAAATCCCCACCCTTGGAAGAGGACGACTTCAGCGATTTTGGTTCCGATTTCGAAGATATGGATGACAGGAGACCGACTCTGCATAGGCCGACGGATGGGCTGTCGCATCAGCCGTTATTGAGGCAGGATGAAGATGATATGGAAAGAGGGAGACCGAGCTATTCGTCCCCCGATCCGCCGTCGGATCGTCCAACACTATTCACAAGAAGGTCTACCATGAGGAGTCGCAGTCCCGATACACAGGCGAAGCTGGCGACGAGGAAGAAATACACTTATGCCGCGTTTTTCCTGGGATTGAGCCTGGTTAGTTTCGTGATACAGACGGAGACTGCGGTCTATATACAGGCGGAGCTAGGGTGGAATAAAGCATATTGTATGCTGTAGGTTGAACTTTTTTGAAACCGGGGGCACTTCTAACACACGTAGTTATTTCACTCACGGATCGTGGTCGCTTCTATGGCCTACCCAGCTCCTAATATTGCGATTACAAAAGTGGAAAATGCCGTGGAAAACATTTTGGAGGAGACACGTTTACCTGGTCCGGACGACGGCGCAGATGGTCGAAACGCAGGAACTATCAATAGCGCGAGGTCAACGTTCTGCGCTACGTTATATGATACGAATGACGGCTCTGGTTACCACTGCACTCACCGTGGCGGGAGGTTCGTGGTACGTTGCAGTTGACATGACCTCTCCCTCGGATCTCACAGCGATTTATAATTGCTCAGCATTCTTTGCATACGTATTCAGTGTACCTCTGCTTAGAGAACCCCTCCGCGTCGATAAATCAATTGCGGTCATGATTGCAATTGTAGGTGTGATGATAATTGCCTACGGCGACAAGGACGAAACTGTTGGCGATGACGGGGAGAAGAAAGAAGCGAAAAATCGGCTGGCGGGAAACATCGTGATCGGCATTGGGAGTGTTCTCTATGGCTTCTACGAAGTACTATATAAAAAGCTTGCGTGCCCACCCGAAGGAACAAGTCCAGGACGAGGAATGATATTTGCGAATACCTTTGGCTCATTAATTGGAACTTTCACACTCACCGTACTTTGGATTCCGCTTCCGATTCTCCATTACATGGAATGGGAAACATTCGAACTTCCTCATGGCGATGCCGCTCGACTCCTTTGGGTATCTGTTCTCGCTAATGCCATATTCTCTGGAAGTTTCCTGGTATTGATCAGTCTTACTAGTCCAGTATTGAGCAGTGTTGCTGCGCTGCTCACTATCTTCCTCGTGGCTATCGCCGACTGGGTGTTCACCGGGAAGGCCATCAGCCCAGCTGCGATGGTTGGAGGAATTCTCATTATCGGCGCGTTCTGTATGCTAAGCTGGAGTACCTATCGAGAGATGGCCGAGGAGAGGAGGAGAAAGTCTGTTGATATTACGGACTCTGACAGCGATAAAGACGATGCCTAGCGAGATATTGCTGATGATTCAATAGAATAGACATCCTTTTAGAATACATCGCCATTTGAATTTGTCTGAGGATTACGTTCGAGCAGATAAACGATGGCGTCTCCCAAAATGACCGTCGTGATTGATCACTCAACTTGAAAATGTACGATTTTGACTATGGGGGTATTTTTGATTCGGGTCATTGGGCTAATTGGGCTATATTGGGTCACGAACGATCATCCAATCTCAAAGGCATCGCATCGGCAGCTGAAAGTGACCTTTGTGCTTGCTCCCAGGGTAGCTTTTGCTTTTATTCGTTCCAATGCACCACTTCAAATCGATCTCGGCTTCGGGTTTGGCCTCGGAAATTTCGGGGCCCTCTACTTACCGTACCAGGCGGGCAACGGGCACAGCAACGTCTTCTTATTGTGCGCTGCTCGGAATTGCAATGAAGACATAGATATGATTGGGTTCGAAACGCAGTAAGCTGACGTAAGAATGGGAAATCGTTGGGCCGGTGAAATTTCATCAACAGAGGCAAGACAAATCTTTTGAACGAAACAATCGTACAACTTCTTATTGCACATTTCAAGATGTTTTTCCGATTTCTCGCGACGGTGTCCCTCCTAAATCAAATTAGAAATTCTCATGCAGCCCCAGCGAGCGAGATTGATAGATATCCTATTGCACCTGCAATTCGGATTCTACACCAATTTCCCAATCTAACGTCAATCGAAAACATCGCTGCTCGTCCCAACGGCAAGCTACTGTTGACTCCTCTCACTTCATCATCTGTTTACTCACTAGACCCGACTTCACCTGCTGTTGCAAATATTATCTATACATTCCCAAACGCAAACACGCTGCTCGGCATCACGGAATATGAACCTGATGTTTTTGCGGTGGTCGCGGGACCTGATGGATCGAACCCTGCTATACCTTGGGTGATTTGGAGCCTAGATTTTCGAAAGTGCGTCACAGGAAACGATGTCCCAGAGGCTCATAAGATTGCAACATTACCAAAAGCGTTACTTGTCAATGGATTAACACATCTCGCACCCGGAAGCCCTTGGATCCTCGCAGCTGATTCTCAGCTCGGAGTTATATGGCGCATTAACACTAAGACTGGAAGATATGAGATTGCCATTTCGGATCTTTTGCTGGCACCAGGCACAGCATTTGGTATTACTTTAGGGGTAAATGGTATTCGAATATCTGGACATCATCTCTCCTTCACCAACAGCCTACTTGAAGGCGGTCTATTTGCGAAGATACCCATCAATCTAATCACGGGTGCGCCACTTGGGAACGCTACAATCATAGCTCGCAATGGTGTTTGTGATGACTTCGCTATAGATACGAAGGGAAATGCCTGGGTTACGCAAAATGTTCTAAACGGAGTTCAACTCATCAAACCAGACGGGAGTTTTAGTGTAGTTCTAGGAGGGCTGAATAGTACTGTTTTCGAAGGGGCTACGAGTGCAGTATTTGGAAGGACGGTAAAGGATAGGAAAACATTGTATGTATCAACGAATGGTGGGTCGGGGATTCCGATTCCTGGGACGTTTAGAGTTGGTGGAACGGTTGTTGCTGTTGACACAACTCGAATTGGCGGCTAATACGAACGCCCATTGACACGGCGATCGGCGTGAAATATTTCACCCAAATCGGTTTGTTTTTAGTGGCGTATTGAGAATATGGAGACCATAGACAGCCAGACGGCTTTTGGTAATCAAAACAGCCACTACTCAACCTACAATATTTTGTGGGTTGGATGAGCTTCCTACTGCGTTTTGTTACAAGTGTCTGCTTGACTCAAGACCCTAATTCAGAATTTCAATCTGTATCCAATATTATTGTACACAAGTATGGAAGCAAAGTGGGAGGAGATCCAAAGTTCGCCTATAACAATCACCCATTGAGTGTCTACTCTACGATCTTGGGTGATGAACATGGCTGGCAACTTATTTCCGCAAATATGGTCAATTCAATTCTCTTTGTTCTTTGCCTAAGCAGCTAATAACTGCCGCGTAGAGTTACTAACAGATGGACGGTGGTCCGTAGCGGCACGTCAAAACCCACTTCGAACATCAACTACACTACACTAGCAATTCTCCGAGTCAGGATCATCACACATGTAGCGTCATTAAATCTTCTGATTGATGTATATTATCTGGCTGGTCAACTTGGAATTTTCTAATTCTTTTGACAAACAAGAAAATGAGACTCGCATTTCAAGTTGTTGTACTCTTCTTACACTTGAGTGGAGGGCTTGCCCTGCCATCAAGGCATGGCAATGTTAAAAGGACAGAAACCACTCAACCATTTGGCACCTCGTTTGGAGTTCCACGAAATAATTCGTTCGATTATGTCATTGTCGGTGGAGGCAATGCTGACTTGACTCTCGCCGCCCGTCTTGCGAAGAAACACACAGTTGCGGTGATTGAGGCAGGTAGCTTTTACGAGATTGGAAATGGAAATAGGAGCAATATTCCCGCTTATGATATCGAATACACGGGAAAGGACCCTCGAGACACGAATCCACTGATTTACTGGGGTTTTTCGACGACGCCACAAACTGTACGTATTTGCTGATTCTACTGTGCATTAAATTGCTATACGTCCATTCATCGTAACTAACACAATGTACAGGAGTTGCTTAATGTCTCAGCACACTACACAAGAGGCAAAACCCTGGGTGGTTGTTCAGCCAGAAATTATATGGCTTACCATCGTGGGACCAGGCTTGCGTATCAGAAATGGGCCGACGATATTGACGATCAAAGCTATTCATTCAAGGATATGTTGCCATTTTTCGAGAAGAGTATTCATTACACACCGCCGGATGGCCAGAAGAGAGCTCAAAATGCAACACCCGAAGTGGATTTGTCAAATCTGACATCTAACAACAGTGACAGCCCATTATCTGTCACTTTCGCAAACTATGCACAGCCTGCCTCTTCCTGGGTGCAGAGAGCCTTTCAACAGATTAGTGTTCATCCTATCACGGGATTCACAAGTGGAAATTTGATTGGATCTTCTTACACTCTCGCCACCATCAATGCAAGCACGCAAACCAGAGATTCGTCTGAGACCTCATTTCTAAGGTCCTCTCTCAACAACGGAAATCTGACAATTTACACTTCTTCCTTGGCAACGAAGATTATATTTGACGAGCACAAAGTCGCCGTTGGAGTTAATGTGGACACTGAGGGGCTGAATTACACTCTTTCTGTAAGAGAGAGGTTATTTTGTCTGCAGGTGCTTTCCAATCACCTCAACTTCTTCTCGTGTCCGGTTTTGTACCAGAAGCGACATTGACCCAGCACAAATACCTGTTGTAGCTCGCCGAGCGGGTGTGGGACAAAATATGCATGTAGGTGTTCTTTACAGAAAAATGAGTTGTCGTTCATTCGATCAAAAACAGGGCCATGTGCTCTTGGGCATCACACATCGAATGAGCTAGTGACGAATTCGACATTACAGAATCAGCACTTTCTATTGAAAGCTCGGAGTGACTTTACAAACAATCAGTCTGGAATTCTAGCCAACCCAGTTGGGGACTTTCTCGGTAATTCGAATTTCTTCATCCTAAAAGTGCAATAACTGACTGACAACCAGCTTTTGAAAAGACCCCTCAGGTTTTACGTGCAACATTTACTAATACAACCTTGGAAAAGCTTTCCAAATTGCCTGCTGACTGGCCAGAAATCGAATATTTTGAGCTTGTCCGGATACTTAGGTGTATAAGAGAATGCTGATCAGGATGTTCCGAAAGACAGATTCAATTACGCTACCGTCTCTATTGCTGTGGTCGCTCCTCAGTCAAGTGGCACAATTAGTATCACTTCAAAAGACATGAAAGATCCTCGACTTGTTAATCCAAGATGGCTTACTGATCTCGCGGATCGAGAAGTCCTCCTGGCGGGAATCAAGCGGGTGAGAGAATTGTTCGCAACAAGCTCTATGCAACCTGTTTTGATTGGCACAGAAGCTTTTCCGGGGCCCGATGAAGACCGATGAAGAAATTCTAGGTTTCGTAAGACGGGCGACCAGCACGGTGTTTCATGCAGCCGCAACATGTGCTATGGGTCGTACGAATGATACCCTGGCTGTCGTTGACTCGAAAGCGAGGGTGATTGGTGTGAAAACTTGAGGCTTGTTGACGCATCGTCGTTGCCTTTCCTCCTGCCAGGTCATCCAATGGCTACTGTCGTAAGTTATGAGCCTTACGGCCAGCTACACGTGGAAAGAGTGTAATCTGCTAACTTATCTACAGAAGCGCTCGCTGAGAAAACAGCTGATGATATCTTATCTAGCTAGGTTGAGTTGAAATTTGGCTTCAGCGGACAGGTATAGCTCAATTAAAAATTTGCCTAGTGTATTGTCCAACTATGGGTTAATGACTGCTTAAACGGGGAAAAACATTACTATAGCAGAATTTGTGAATGTTTTCAAATCACAAAATAGATATACTAAGGAACGCTGATTTTTAAAATCCTGTCATAATGTAGTAACTCTTGTCTTGAAGATATGGTGAATAATAGCTCGTTGAAATAGATTGTAGGGCATATGGAATAAGAAGCATTATTGGCTCAAAGTACCAAGACAGTCAGGATGTATACATTTAAAAAGGCTAGATAGTGAAATTCTTTCCAATATTGTAAAGTAGAATGCATTGAAAGGTATAGATACCGAAGTTGCTAGTTTCAATAACAAGAATAATTAGTCTTTCTGAGATGCGTATTGAATTGAAATTGGCTGAAATGGGGAGACTCTATTGTGTAACCATAACAATATTATTATACACTTGTAGGAAACAAAATGAACATGACAATCTCTTAACCCGGACTAAACCCCATCAAACATGTGTTTATCTAACCAAGCGACGCAATTTCCCTTAGCAGCTGACTTTGCCTTCAACTGACCCTATTTAAGATGTCATACGTGTTTGACCTATCAGTAGGGACTAGCGAAGGTTGTAATTCGTAAACGTGGGCTTTAAAGTCCTGTAGGGCGACGGCGTAAAAGCCTGGATGTACGGCGGATAGGAGAATGGCCGACAGTAAAATCAACCTAATTTTAGAATAAGCAGGTGTTGACGCTGAATGTAGGGCAGGTAATTCAAGAGAAAACTCACAAGCCATCGAAGATCATAAACTCGACTTCTTGTCGCATGAGGTGTCCGCCAACACCGCCAGCCAATTCAGGGATACTATCACTTTATCAGTGTCACGTCTATAAACGAATTTCTCGTGTGTCTCACTCACCGATAAATGCATCTTGTCAAAATCAAGAGGAAAGCCGCCGTCATTCCTAACAGAAAAATCTTGAGATTTTTCTGCAGAGCCGTAAATACACCCGTCCCATGTCGCTTGCAAATACGTATGGTAAAGTCGGCTGATAGAATACCCGCAAGTACCATAATGACAGCTTGAAACGAAACGCCGAAAATCATAATGGCGTTACCAACAGACGCCAGGCTTGGATTCTTGTCGCCAGCAGCCGCCACGACACCGCCACTACATTGCAAGAAGAATCCCACAAGATCAGCCGTGACGAATGGCCATGTCCAGAACCGTTCCGGGAGTCTCGTGTGTTCTGGGCCAAAATGGCGTACAAGTGCTCTCAGTGTTGTGTACAACGCTGCCGCCAGGAAGGAAGGCGAGACCATCAGAAGTACCAGCTGTATTGGTAGCGCCGCACCATTCCACGGATTCTTGTGTAGAAACAAGCGGCCAACGTAGCCGCAGCATTCACCGCAACAGCCAACGAATGTCAGTATGGAAAATGTTTTCCAAGACCGCCAGAACCGGCAGATATGATAGCACTGAATTAGGGCACAGATGGCGAACACAAGGGCGTAGAAAGCATTGCCACCAAGATTTGGAGCGTAGCCGTAGACGGTGTCCTCGATAGGACAACTTGGAGAGACCGACTTGCAGTCATCGGTAGAGTCAGGCATCTTTGAAAAAGAGGCAACGGGTTTGTAGATGGTCGATGTAATAAGTTGACGGTTCGAGATTAAAAACAGTAATAGTGTGAAATCAATGATGTTGAAGAGGAGGAGTATGTGAATAGCTTGCTGAACGTACTGGGTAGCCGTCATCGAGAAATATATTCTATACTTATAGAATGTTGATTGTCAAATCCAGGCCTCGTCATGGTGGCTTGTGTCAAATGTAATAATTCAGGAACGGTGAAATTGTACTACACTCCAGGGGTAATTGTTACGCCAACAATGCTCAATTCTCTATCAAGAGCTGTAATACAACGGATACGGTCGTTAGAATGTGAAGTGCAGTCTATAATGAGCCAATGATACACTGAGATATGAAGTCTCCGTAGAAGTATCTTGACACAATAATTACGGCGCTGTACAGGTGACTATGCTTATGATACGAGCCAATCTGTGGCACTACGAAATTAATCAGTACTAGTGCGGGCGTGGTAAAAACGGTGTAACGAGGCAAACTTAACAAACCGCGTAAACGATGTAAACGGGTTAAACGGCGTGAGCGACGTGAACGACAACGTAAGCGTCCCAGTGGAGACTTCGTTTCAGGTTGCAGTCCTGTCTTCTCGAGTGAGGACTAAGCGCCGACGAGTCTTAGCGAGACAATACAAATATTTAGAGCATGTCTAGGTAGCGTCGCAATCTCAGAGTTTGAGGTAGTATTTCTAAATCGTATATCACAGACAAAAAAGATAATCCACACTGCAGGACCTAAATAGTACAGAACGACTTCGTGGCTCAGCCCTGTTCCCACTATCTATGTCTCCATCTGACGGTATTTGCGAGCTTTTCTGCTCCTGCTAGTATCCAAGCCTTGTGCTTGATCCAATTAATAGTTGTCTTTACCTCTTCGCTCATGATGGCGCTACAGGCCTGCAAAATTCGTCCAGACCATCCCGACACCCACCAACATTCATGTTCCGAAGCGCGAATGAGGAGAGTACTGTAGGCAAACACTAGAATCGCATTAGGATGATGATCACGAAGACGAGCCCAGTAACCCTTGTCGACTGAAGCCATCCAGGTAGCGGCCAATCGATTATAGTCATACCCTGTCATATATTGGTCCAGGAATATCTGCAATTGCTGGATTGCATTTTTGTCGGACTGATGGCTTACTTGGCCCCGTAAAAATTGTAACATTTGACACGCAGAAGAATCTTGACCTTCGAGTATAGGTTCTAGTAGCGGCGAGTTTAAGAAGACGCGCATAGGAGTTTCTTTGATGACTTCTCGATAGAGATGGGCAACCGTCCGGGAGCAACGTATCACCTCTATAGTGCTGAGAATGTCGTCGAGAGACTGCTGCTCAGCAGCTATTTCCGGAAAAGCGTAAATCCATATACTAAGAAGAACAGAGTATGCAACAATAACTTCCGCTGTCTCGGACGAGGCGGAGAAGACCATTTCTTGGAAAATTGGGAGGCTAAGACCATGATGATGGATGGCACGACTCCGAAAGAGATCGCGTCTGACTGTTTCTTTCCAGGCGCAGTGAATGGCCGTCACGGCAAGAAAGCCATGCACTAAAATAACGTTGGAGGCTGCGAGAGCAGGTATTTCCTGTTGCCAGAGTTTTTTTTGTTGTGCTCCCATGAAGAGGTGCTCGCTAGTGTTAATAACGTAGTGATGCATCAAGGTTATGTCGAACAGATCAAAAGACGACTGTGGTGCAGATAAATCGCGAGCCACTGAGGACGAAGGCGTTTTGGACGGATTTGAGGTTGCCGGAGACGATTTGAGATCAGATTCCACGCATGGATAATGACAATCAGAGCGAGTTCTCACGCATCTTCCGCATGACGGTTCGCCTTCATCACACTGATTGGCGAGCTAGTTAATTTCCACTGTACGGGGGGAACGAGTGCCCATAATCGAAACGTACCTTGATTCGTCGCTTCCTGCATTCGGAACACCCAAGGCGAGACTTTCGGTGGAACTGGCGTGGCATCTTGATGTTGTATAGATTATGGGCTTACAAGCCAAAGGTAGCGACAATGTTATTAACTCTAGAAAACAGATGTCGACATGCTGAAATGAAAGAAAATAACCGAATACCTTCTGGAAACTAGACGCTGATGAGCTGCGTCTCGCTCTCTAAACTACGGCTTGGGTGCCAAGTGTCAGCAAGCTAGCAAGTTTACGTAAAACAAGGCTTACCTTATGTAAAACACACGAATCCTGCTGACGTCACCTCTTCTTACTACCAACCACTTATTTCATCACATAATACCCCTACCCAGATATGCCAGCCTGCCAAGCTTATCTTAAAGCTTCATACACTCAATAGGTTCATTAACTGAATTATAGTTACGCTAGCGATCAGGAACATTTTTTCCTACATTAGAACACAACGCTCCAAGTTAGCAGCCACAACAATATTAGGAGTACCGTTCTTTTGATTTCGGAGAGTACGGTAGAGGTAAAGCTATGAAGGATGAGAATGGAATCTGTGCAGCTGTGGGAGGCAAGTGATTTGGCGGTGCCGGTGGCTGCGGCGGCACGTTCGCTGGAAATGTCCGGACATAGACTTTATGTTGGGAGATCGCTATCATCAACTCGTAGTATAGAAATGATAGCGCCTTGAAAGCTAGGTCCAGCAGATGCGAAGTTTGCGTCGTCGAATTGTGAAGTTCAGGAAAACATTCCATGCTCGACAAGATTCTTGCCAGTTGCGATGGAGTCCAACGCTGTTCCTTTTTGGTAAGCACAGATTCATAGAATTGTGTTCTTGATAGTTCGCTCTGGTAATTAGAAACTGGTAGTACTTCTTGAAGAGACATTGCACTTAGAACGACACAAAATCTGAGGAGTAGTATATCTTGGGAATGTGGAGTTTTGTGGACAAGAGCTGCTAAATGCTCGAGGTGTTTGAAAGTTAATAGCGGATCTGTATCTCAGGTTAGCCAATGAAAACAACACACAAGCCTTTCTTACGGTGAAGAGCCATCATCGTTGGAGCTCATGCGCAGACGATTTCTAAAGAGTGATTCTCTGGACTGAGTAGGAGCTCGGCTGCTTGCTCGTCTGCGAAGGCATATCTAGCCCAGACTTTTGCGACTGGGGGGGATTTATTCATCTCCGTTATCCATCGGGATCCGCTACCATTGGCTTGGGAAAATGGATCGGAAAATTGTCCAGTCATGACAAGCGTCGTAAAGTTTTCGGCTTGTACGCAAAAGAGATATAGCAGGGCCACAAGGACCACTGGCGGCAATGCGTCGAATTATTTCGACTGGGAGCTGGTCGAGATGAGTTTGGCGAGACATGGTAGATCAGCAAAGAAGTCTCGACAGTTGCAAAGTCATTTTGCATGCCTTTTGAGAAGGATTGTAGGATTAGGATTCTTCGAAAGTTCGAAACTCGTTAGGAGGTTGTGTGTACGCCGTTCCTTCCACCAGTCATATCACTAGCAAGCTCAACACCAACATCCAACATGTCTCGTCACACGTCAAATCCTTTCAATGTTGCTTTCACAGATGTAAAATTCAAACCTGCGGTCTGAAAATCGGTCTGAAAATTAGAAAACACCGATAGCAAGAGACCCCATTTTCTACCTATCATTAACCCCGGTGCAACTTACAGTCACCCGTTGGGTGCGCGCTTAGCCGGATTCTCCACATCATTCATGGCTTGATGCATGGACAGGCCATCCTTCTCTCAACGAAAATATTGTTTCTTCTCCTAGCGATCCAAGGCTTGACGGGCCGTGAGGTCCATTTCATTACAGTTCTCACGTAATCAACGCCATGTGGAGGTTCCGAATAGGCGAATAGCTATTTTATTATCAGGTATGAATTTTTTCATGGCGTTCTACGTGCTGAAAGCATGGAAACGACGAAGTAGATTTGGGGTCTCTTCACTGACATGGTGAAGAAGTCGATTCTCTTCGCCCCAAAGCACGTCTGTAACTATGTTCAAAGTCAAAAGACGGAACACAACAACAACATCAACAGGCGCCCCGACTTTGGCCTTCTCCTCGATCAGTCTTATACAGTCCATAACGCGCGACTCAATGTTTTCCACAAGCGTTGTTAAATTCTTATTTTGAAAGCACAGGACCAGGTTGTTTCTGGTTGGTGCCGCGCTGTGATAGTTAATAAAGCTAAGTGTTGAAGTTACTCCTTTCCAAGATCCCATGTTGGCGTAAAAACTTGTTCTGAGGGATGTTCGGTCGTAGATAATCTTATCGCAGTGCCATCGGTCGTGTGTATTTGATCTGAGGCGACCACAACCACTGGTCCATACCGTTCCAAGAGCTTCGTAGCATATCGAGATCGTCTTCGCATATATGTCTCGTATTGCAGTGGAAGTTTTGAAACTCTGGCATATCAAGGGCCAGGAATATGAGGGACTGGGGAAAGAATGTATGCGTAAACGACCTACACATCGCTGTCAAAACTGCCATGCCAGGTGAATGTGATTGTGCGAATGACGTAACAGATAAACAGGATAGCTGTAAACTAATATGGTGACACATTGCGAGAGTGTCAGCCGCGCTATGGCCTCCGTAACTAAAGTCATTATCTGCTTTTATCGCCGTTGGGGGTGAACACTGTTTGGTAAAGATGAAAAAGAAGCGGGGACTGGAGCATTCGGCAGAGGAAGAACTGAAAACATGGATGCAATTCATATGGTATTTGTCGGTATTGTTATGCACGCTACGGACTAAGAGGGTTTGACGCAATTGACTTTCTGTCGCCACTATCATCATTCGTTTAGACGCAAAATTGACTACTTACCCGTCTCACCCCACCAGACGCTTACAGGTTACCCCTCCAAGGTGTGAAAAACTAACAAATACATTCTAGCGATCTTGGTGGATAAAGTGGCACATCCCGATACTCAATCTTTCCTTGGAGAGCACTCCGGGAACCACGTTGACTCCCGCAACAGCTACGAATCTATGGGTTACTCCATGTGCCGGATCTTTATGCAATTTGGTCTTATATCAGCAAAACTACATACAATATAGTTGGGTTTGTACTTGCTTCACAATTCAATTGACTTCGCGTTGACATATACCAACTTGAGAGAACAAGCAACAATGGACTATCTGGTCTTGATAATTGGTGCTGGGCGTTCGTGGGAATGGGGAAATAAGCCAAGTCAGAAAGGGGATTATGAGATGGCCAGTCCGTGTGTGATGTCTGATCTACCTCAAAGAATTCTAGAGCAAGTCTTAGTGCAGGAGGTCATAAGACTTTGTTCCAAAGTATGCTTTGGCACAGAATTTGTTGCTTTTCAAGAGAAAGAAGGTCATGTTGAGACCACCTTGAAGGACCGCTGTACAGGCGAAGAGTACAGAGTCAAATCTCAATATCTTATTAGTGCAGATGGTGCGAGAAGGGCGGTCCTTTCGGCTCTAAGCATCCCAATCATCGGCAAACAGCTGAACACTGCATTCAATGTCCACACCAAGGCGGATCTCACAAAATATATTGCTTATCGGCCAGGTAGTCTCAATTGGATATTGAACCGAGACGCTCCAGACTGGTCGGCTGTTGGCAATTTTCCAATGGTTCGTCCGTGGAACGAGTTGGTTGTCTCTTTACATCCTGCCACCAAGGATGGAAAGTCCTTTGTGCCAACCGAACCCAAGATTCTTGACCGTTTACATCAGATGATCGACAATGAATCAGTCAAAATCGAAATCCTTTCTTCTTCGAATGGACCATCAACGATCAAGTGGCTGAGAGTTGGCAGAAACCACGTGTGCTTCGTATTGGAGATACAACCCATAGGCATCCACCCATCAACGGATTGAGAAGTAATACATGCCTCTCAGATACTTTTAATATAGCATGGAAATTGGCATATGTCGTCAAAGCTCACGCAGCACCATCTCTTCTGGATACGCTCACGGTAGAGCGCAAGCTTGTCGGGATGCAGTTGTGAAGCGTGCGAATGCAGGAATGGAAGAACACTGAAGGCTCTGGAGCCTCATGGGGTTCACTCTTGACGAACGCTAAGTCGTCCTTCAAAAATTGCAGGCAGTGACAGCCGAACGTGCAACGACTCGCAGTGAATTTAGGATGACTCTCGAGGCCACAGATGATGAGATTCAAGCACTGGGTATCCCAATGAACCAAATCTATCTCGGTTCCGCTGCAACTGTTGTCGAAGAGTGTGATAACCCACCAGACTTTTCGGGACTCATTGTATTCAAAGAGGTCATGAGGAGCACTTTTCCAGGGTATCATCTACCTCACATGTGGCTTGCTGCAGATGATCAGTCTGAACGTATGTCGAGTCTTGTTTTGGCAGGTCATGGTCGTTTCGTACTTTCACAGGTATTGGTGGTGGGGGTTGGATTCGTGCTGCGCAGGAGTTTCGGCTCGATCTGGAGTTGAAGTCAAAGGCTATACAATAGATTTCCGATGTGATTATATGGACTGTTGTCGTGAGTGGGTCAGACTACGAGGCGCAGAAGAAGCGGGAGTCGTGCTGGTAAGACCAGATCATTTTATTGCTAGGCGTTGTGACACTCCTCAAGAAGACTGTCTGGGAAACTATCCTCCTTTATTACAAATGTATTTGGAAGATAATAAAACTTGTTATTACCATCACGAGGTTTTTTGAATGTAGTTGGTATAACGTATAACTGACACGATGAACGGGATTGATATCGATCCTTGAATGCAAATCAGACGCATCCAATAGCAATTTTCAGGATTTATGTGAAGTCAGTCTTGATACCCTCTCGGCGGCTTGAAATACCTGTAGTTGGCACATATTTAATGACTCGCGATTATGGAAGGGCGCAAAACCAATAGCAGCATCTTGCAAAATTAACGTTCAAAGGCGCGGAAATGACTTCCAGAGTTGATGGTTCTCAATTTAATTGCACTTAAATCTACCTGTTTCCCCGCAACATTAGTCCTAATGGCTTGAACACTATGTATTGCCTGGGGTGTATTTTAATGTTCCGTCCGGGTTGGGGTGATATAATCATACCTGCACCACCTTTGCGAGCGCCACATATCCTCACGGGAAAATCACTATGCTTGGCCACTAATTTAGATAAAACATGAGATCTAAAAGCGTTTGTTTAGTGAATTCTGGTGAAGGACGAGATCCATATTAAAATAAAGTGTATTGCTGAGGTGTATGAGCTTTTTCACATTACACTTGTCACTGATACCCTCTTTCAATTCTTCAGGAACAGCCACTCACACCTTTCGTACACTCACTTTCATTTACTTCGTCAAGCTGGTTGAGAACTATCATACCAAGTGCAAATATGAATCATCATCGAAACAATATGATTGGCAAAGTCGCCTTTATCATTGGCGGCACGGCATCACAGGTTCTGCGATTTTGGAATACCTAGTTCCAAATACGACTTCGGAGCAATGGAACAAAATCATCGTCACATCACGGTCGCAATTTAAAGTAGCCGTCAAAGATCTTCGGATAGAACTCATTGCTTTGGACTTTTCGAAAGATTCCGCGGAGCTGGCCAAGAGCATGCGCGAACTCTGCGCAACCGTCACGCATGCCTGCTTTTCATCGTATGTGCACCGAGACGACTTTGCAGAGTTGAATAAAGCGAACAGTGCAGTTTTTGAAACTTTATTAAAGGCTTTGCTAGAGGTTGCTCCGGTGCTTGAGAACATTACTCTTCAGACGGGAGGCAAGCATTACAATGTCCATCTCGGTCCAGTCCCATCGCCAGCACGCGAAGACAAGCCACATCGGGAGGCTAGCGTCGACAAATTTTCCTTCCCGCAAGAAGATGCTCCCATCGCTGCTCAAAAAAGTCAGAAATGGACTTGGAATGTCATCCGCCCGGAAGCAATTATCGGACACACCTTGAAACCGACCGACATGAACTCTGCTTTGACATTTGCTTTGTACTTTTTGGTGCGTAAGGAGTTGGAAGTAGTGGCAAAAATGCCGACAAATCAACAATACTGGGCAGGATACGACGATGTGAGTGACTCTCGGCTGATTGCTGATCTCATAATCTTCGCTTCAACACATCCGCGTTGTGGTAACGAGGCATTCAATATCACAAATGGCGATTACTTCAGTTGGCAATATATATGGCCAGGATTGGCAAGCCGCTTTAGGACAAATTCTCGATCTGGTCAGGAGTTCAAGAAACCACTGCCGGCGGTTGGAGATGCGCAGCTAGAGTTAAGTCTTGCAGAATGGTCAAAAGATAGGCGAGAGGTATGGGAAAAGATTTGTGAAAGAGCAGGAAAACCAGAAGCGAAATCTACGTGGGATGCAGGGACCTGGGCATTTCAAAATTAGGTGTTTCAGAGGACTTGGTCAGCAACGCTTAGTGTTAACAAGGCACGCAAATTTGGTCGGAATGGTCACATACAGTACTAGGTAACTGCTGTCCGTTCTTTCGCTTAATTTACCCCGCGACCACCTTACCTCTAAAAGCTCCTCAACTTAATACTAACGAGTGTACGAGCTATTTTAGAAATAAGAGGTATATAATATATCTATTAATAGATTTAAATATAGTTATTTCTTTTAGATTTTTAAAAAAATTCTTTTACTTACTTATTCTAGTTTAAAAAAGTAAAAATAAATTTCTACTATCTTATACTATATTTTAATTGATACTCTAAGTTATTAACTTTAAGGCTTATAATTTATTAGACTTATAGTACTATAGTAATATAGTAGTCTACATAACTAGAGTTTTTATTAAAATCTTTAATTATATACTTAAGTATAAATAAAGTAAAAAGTAAAAGACTTTTTCCTTTTTTTACTTAATTTCTATAGTAAAATCGACTTTTCCTATTTCTATCTACTTACTCTCTAGATTTCTTAAGAACTAATTAATATTTATAAAAGTCTAATACTAAAAGTTATAGTTTTAGTAGTTAATTTCTATTATCTTTTCTAAAATTAACTTTATATTAATAGGCTAAGTAATTATAGTATTACGAAGTAGCCGTATTTTGGTACGAAATACCCGAAAAATGGATAGCAGTTGACGGTTACTGTAAATAGCCACAAGAGTTTTATCGACGCTTTTGACAATTTCGAAAGGCTAGGATACATTCCTCATGTGACCGCTTAAGGGACGGACACACGTCGCACATCGACTTTGATGAACCGTTTTTGGAACTTTTGGAAATTTTGAATTTGATAAGAAGTTTCACGTTCTTACTCGTATTAGAAACTCTTATTGTGAAGTACCCTGGTGTGCATTTTTAGTCTGTGGCCGTGTTTCTTGATTTGGGCACAAAAGTGTGAATCAAAATGAATCAAAGTGAATCAGAATGAATCATAATATTTATGGGTGAGACTAAGCCACAACCGGTAAAACCCACAAAATACTGCTGCCATTGCTTGACAACGTCTACCACATATCTGTTCAACGATCATCCTATCCTTCGACAGGTATAAATGGGCAATCTCCGAATATGACAACCCCCAATCAATTAAACTCTCCACCCAATTTTTGATCGTGTGCTTCACTTCCGCAATGGCTACATCTCCCAAGAAACATGCGCTCGTCTTCGGTGCGACTGGTCTTATCGGCTGGGGAGTCGTCAATGAACTTCTTTCGAGCTATCCTCACCCCGGCGTTTTTTCAATGGTTACTGCAGTAGCAAATCGCTCAATTACTGCAAGTGGCGCCCACTGGCCAGAACGGTCCCCGGAAATTCCAGAGCTACAGGTCGTGACAGGAATAAATTTGTTGCAGAGGACATCGGAAGATTTAGCCACGAAGCTCAAGGATTGCATAAACGATGTCGGTAGCATCACGCACGTTTTTTATACTGGTAAGTGCAATGGAAATCATTGTTTTGTAACGTCTTCTCAATTCTAGCAGTCTTCGTCGCAATCAACGAGGATTCTATCAAGGAAGCCGAAACAAACTGCGACATGATGCGACGGGTTGCCGAAGCCGTCAACAGCCTCTGTCAAAATCTGGAGTCTTTTGTATATATGGGTGGAACAAGGGCATGTTACCTCTTTTATCGCTCAGACTTTATTCCTCATCTGTATACAGGGCTACGGTATCTACATCCCAAACGGTATCTTCACAGCACCACTCGAGGAAAGCATGGCAGACAAATTGTCTTCTGACTACGCCAAAACTGTCGCATACCCAGGATATAGGCGTGTTCTTACAGAGGCAAGCAAAAATAGGAGTTGGAAATGGTCTGAAATATGTCCGGATGCTGTTGTTGGGTTCAGTCCAATCGGGTCCAATTTCTCACTCGCCTTACACTGGGCTCAATATCTTTCGTTGTACGCGTACAACCATGGTGTACGTGAGCCAGCCGATTATGGGAAGGTTCAAGTCGCCTTTCCCGGATCTGAGGGCGGTTACAATGCGTTGTTCACGCCTGTCTCAACACGGAGTTTAGGCCGCATCTCGATTCACGCTGCTCTCAACTCTGATAGCTGTGGCGGGCGGATTCTAAATGCAATTGATCATGGTAGTCCGACGCAGTTTCGTGGGCTGTGGCCAAAGATTACCGAATGGTTTGGTCTTCAGGGTGTCGGTCCTGCAGAAGAATGCCAACTCAAGCCAAGCGAATACATAGATAAATACAGGTCACCGTTTGAAGACAATGGAAGATCGAAAGCAGTCAGCGCTGGAGTTGGTGTGGGGAATAGACAGCTAGATAGTGTCGGTTGGTGGTTGGAATTCGATCCACAACTGAGCCCGGACAAGCTGAGAGCGTCAGGTTTCGAGGAGGAAAGTAATCCTATTCAGGGTTGGCTAAAGGCGTTTGAAAAGTTCAGAGCAGCTGGTATCGTTTTTTAATTAGACGCTAGCCACCATTTTACTAACATTGGAGTAAGAGAATATATATAATGTAAGAGTTAGGGCCACAGCTCCCCGGCTACCTTGGCAAAACACACTCAAAACAACGATTTAACCCCCTTTTTATAGTTATAATATTCGACGAATACTTACTGTATCGATATATAACAAAGAGATATAGAAGATAGAGAGTTATTATTATAAACTTAAGAATATCTTAGGTATTAATTAGGCCGGTTTCATCTCATTCCTTAGTATTTAAAATCCTAAGATGCTTTCGGCATTTTACCTTCTAATAATTCTGCCTTAGGCAAAACATTGACAGGCCAACTTACGCATGGTAGCCGTAGCCTATCACTTGACAACATAAGAGTCAGCCACAGATAACCATTGTCAACTTCGCGTAGGCAGAATCGTCTCAGTTAAACTTTCTACCGTGGTTCTAGCCGTCCCGTCCCGCGTCCCACCGCAGAGATCCCCTGCGCCATCCGTAACGGCCAGCCTCGAGTCAGCCTGCAAATGTGCCTGCTTCGTGCCGTGGCTGGCCTCCACGAAGGGTATGGGAAGGTAATGCGATAAGACTTGACTAAGCGCTTCAAGTGCCTCGATGGAACTTAAGAGGAGTCCCTTCCCACGCTGAACGTGTTTTCTTCTTCTCTTCTTGTAGTTCAGAAGTCAAATTCTCCAAACCAAACATCATCTGGCTAAGGCTGCTGTTATTGCTACTGGTGCTGACCTTCTTCCTCTTCCTTCTTCTCTACTTTGGTCCCTATGGTTAGCAAGGTCGTCCACGAGACCCTCGCGGCATTCGTCGCTGAACGCGACTGGGCGCAGTTCCACACTCCAGAAAACCTCGCCAAGAGCGTTGCCATCGAGGCTGGTGAACTTCTCGAGTGCTTTCAGTGGTGCGCTGAAGCAGACCCGAAGCGCGTACGAGAAGAACTTGCAGACGTACTGACCTACTGTCTCCTTCTCGCTGATCGCATCGGAGCCGATCCTGAGCAGATCGTACTGGAGAAGCTCGAAATCACGCGCAAAAAGTATCCCATTGACAAAGCTCGAGGAAGCAGCAAAAAGTATGATGAAATTGGCACGGCTTGATTTCTCCCAAACAGCCGTTACAACGTGGAAGACCCATGATGAGAAACATGGTAATTGGCCTGTCGTGTATTTATTGGACGACGGCAATGGCACCGCACGCGCCAATTCGAACACGCTGAGGGACATCTACATTGGAGAGACGCTCAATGCCGCCAACCGAATGCATCAGCATCTCAAAACGCCCGCGAAACAGCACCTCAAGAACATTCGTATCGTCATCGGTGAAAGATTCAATAAGTCCGTTTGCCTTGATTTGGAGTCTTACCTTATCAAAATGTTGGCCGGCGACGGTAGTAACCGGGTGCTCAACAGAAATAATGGCATCACGGACACGCAATACTATCAACGCGAGATGTACCGCGAAGGTTTTCGCAACATCTTCGAACGACTCAAAGCGGAGGGCGTCTTCTCGCGAAGTATCCCCGAAATTGAAAACAGCGACCTTTTCAAGCTGTCGCCATCCAAAGCGCTGACGGAAGAGCAAGCCAACTCGGTAGAGGAAATCGTCAATGGGCTTCTTACTGATATCGAGAGAGGCAGCAAAAGCACAATCGTCATCCAGGGTGATCCAGGTACAGGCAAGACGGTCATGGCCATATATATGATCAAATTACTCATCGACATCAAGACATTTACTTCACTAGAAGATCTGGATAGCGACTTGCGGTTCTGTAATTTCTTTACCGTAAGGAACCAACGGCTACTTCACGATCTCCGCATCGGCCTAGTAGTGCCCCAGCAATCATTGCGAAAGTCCATCCAGATCGTCTTCAAGAAGACGCCTGGGCTTGAACCCTCAATGGTCATGGACCCCTTCAAAGTTGGAGAAGCAGAGGGAGTTTTCGACCTCCTGTTGGTTGATGAAACTCATCGGCTTAATCAACGTGCCAATCAAGCGGGGGCAATCCTTAACACCAAGTTCGGAACCATCACGAGCTCGCTCTTTGGCAGTGACGATAAAAGCAAGACCCAACTTGATTGGATACGGGCGAAGAGTCGACACCAAATATTCCTCTTAGACGCAGCGCAGAGCGTTCGACCAGCTGATCTGCCCACCGAGCTGTTATCAGGTCTAGTCGCCGACACTCGTGCATCGGGGCGGCATTTTCAACTTCGAACTCAGATGCGTGTCAAAGCGGGATCCGATTTCGTGTCTTACGTTCGTTGGATCCTCGATCCTCACCCTCTCTCATATCCAAGAGTGAAACAAGATTTTGGAGAATATGACTTTCGCTCATTCGACAACGTTGCACACATGCGAGACCAGATTTTCCAACATAACGCTGAAGTAGGCCTTTCACGGATGGTCGCTGGCTTTGCATGGCCGTGGAATAGTAAAAAGGATAAAAACAAGTTTGACATCGAAATTGACGAGACACAGCTCCGCTGGAACAGCGTCATCGCTGACTGGATTTCTTCTAGAAAAGCGCTCGAGGAAGTAGGATCAATCCACACTGTCCAAGGTTATGATCTGAATTACGTTGGTGTTATTATTGGTCTTTGATCTACGATTCGACCCTGAGCGGAGGCGTCTTTTCATTGATCGCAACTTGTACTTTGACAAGAAGGGCAAGGAGAACAACCCAGTTCTCGGCAGGAAGTATTCGGATGATGACTTGCTGCGATTTATTACACAGATCTATGCGGTACTCATGACGCGTGATATCCGCGGAACGTATGTCTATGCATGCGATCTCGGGTTGAGGGAATATCTCCAACCTTTCATCCCTACGCGGTCCTGATATCGTCACACACAAGCGATCAGCAGCGCAAGTAGGACTGAGGCTGCCTCAAGCCGTTCCTTGGGTTGGATGACTAGTCCTAGATGAAGTTAGGTGACGCGTTGTGCTTAGCTAAGCTGTAAAATGAATCCTCATACTCACTAGTGTAGCAAATTTGTACTTCGATAAGCACGCAATCAATTCTATTACGCCCTGATTAACACCTGTTGGAATTAGCTAAGCCGAAAAGGAATTCCGGCCCCTAGTGTAATCATTTATTACACTAGTCTGATTTGATCAGCGCTCAATATATAAGGATCCTAAAGAGTTAAATTTCTAGCATTTTGTGGCCGAAGGTTAGGGTATTCATTAACGTAAAGCATTTTGTCAGTAGGGTAAGAAAATCACAATTCTATATTTCCCCAACTCCTAGGCCTAGCCCTCACCGCACCTATATTATCTATATTTAAGATACCTACATTCTTCTAAATCAACACTCTCTACGTAAAGTCCCTAAGGTTTGGCGGTTGTATTAATGTGTCCTAATATCTAGATATTAAGCCCCTAGCCTTTACTTACTCTATTTGCGTCCGCTTTACGTCTGTCGACTATAGAGTAGTTTTATTAAGGGAGGTGTAAAAAATAGTATCCTTAAAGGCTATAGACGTAAAGTATTAATTCGATACGTTATATTTATACTTAGCGGTCTACGTATTATAAACATTATCGGCTATAATTAATTAGTTTAGTAAGATACTATAAAAAATATAATCTATATATTATATTAAGTACGACTATATATATAAATAGAGTATCTCCTATTATAATAATAGTAAGATTTTATATACTCTCTTAGTACTACTCTAGTAGGTAAGGTAGTTTAGTCGTATAGTAGTTATAGCTAAGTATATAGTTTCGCGAAGGTCTTTAAATCTATAGTTTTATAGTTAATAAGAAGAATAGTTACTTACTAAGAAGTAAGGTTAAAAATACCTCGCTACGTACTATTAGTAATATTAACGTTTTACGTCTCTAGTATATATTATAGCTGTTCTAAGTATTTAGAATAAAGAATTAAATCGAATATAGGCTCTTTATTATATAGTCTACGAGAAGGTTTAAGTTATAGAGAAAGATAATAGTCTCTATACTAATATAGTTTTAGGTAAAAGCCTCTAAGAGTAGAATATAACGTAAGTAGTTATTATATAAGTAGATAGAAATAGAAATTAGTATTATAGATAAAAACTTTATACTCGCTATAATATTTCTAAGCTACTTTAGTTAAATAATTGCCGTCTTTAGAGCTAAAAATTCGTGTTATCTAATATCTCTATTTGCTTATATATTTCAAAACTTATATTTACTGCTTTCCTATTGTGAATATCCAAGTCTGTGACAAAACCAGAATCTTCTAACCTCCAGTCGGTTGTAAGTGTTTGGGTACCCTCACTAACTAGCTCTGAACAGCTTCTCTCTACCTCGCAACAAATCTGGGAAGCGATATATTGTACTGGTGCTCTTGTGCCAAAGCATCGAACAGTTGCTGCAAAATAAAACCAATGACGAACTCTTCCAAAAGCATCGTATGACGTATCATATCTACTCAAGAGTTCTCGTGTTTTCATTTTCAAGCTCAATATATTACCCAATACCAAGGTCTATAAGTATGCAAAGAGATAGGACGTGATGTCCCGTGATCATAAGTCATTTCCCATAAACGAACATATTCATGTAAATATATTGTAAAATAGACCCGCTCCAGGTTTAGCATTTGAACATTGGACCTCTGCATTTGGATAAAGCCATTTGGGATCAGAGCCTCTGATCGGCTTGTCAGGAACACGCGTAGTCGAGCCATCTTTAATGATCGAGCTTCAGTCAAGAGGCGTATAATGATGCGAATGTTGTTTTCATTGTCGCGCCCGTCCAGCGGGTCAATAATCATAACATAAAACCGAAATAATTGAAGTTATCCAGATCTCTCAATCATTATACCAAACGTCTTGTACTGAAGGCGTCATCACACTTCAAAGTACTCCGGCGTCCGCCCCAGCACGTCCTCCGCCTTCTCTCTGTCCTCATTTCCTTGCAGTCTCGCAAAAGCCCACTCCAACGTCTCCTTTGGTGTGTAGTCCGGATGCCCTACATTGAACTTATAATTAGCCGCCTTCACGTCAGTCGCGTGCGCCTTTGCGCGCCGACAGTGTATCACAGCTCTTCCCTGTTTACACGATCTGCATTCACAGTTCATCCACGGGGTGTTAGCGTCTGTGCTGTTATCCGGACTCCCCGCTTTCAATCTCTGTTTCAAACTCCGCCACCGCCCCTTGAAGACTGCCTCTGACTGCATGAACGGAGCAGATGCTGTGAGCATCTGCATGAGCGGGAAGATATGGCCTCTTGTGTTTCCCGGTGTATTTTCCAGGCCTTGATCGAGTGACAAAAGACCTTCCTCCGTGCGGACGGCGTCATGTCGAGCGCGAGCCCACGATGATGGTTGGGGGTTCCAAAGGTTGGGAATTTCGGTCATGGGAATACCACTGGGAATTTCGCTGAAGAAATGCATGACGAAGGAGCGAAGATAGGCCTGTAAGAGAAAAGATCTGAGAAAGACACCGAGACGGTTCGAGATCCATGCTTTGCTGCCCTTTGTGCTGAGGAAGAAATCGTATCGATATTCGTCGGGATTGTCTGAACGAACAGTGTATAATTCGCGCGCACGGTGGGTATGCATAGTCAGGAGGGATAAATTGTCGTATGGACAGTCGAGGAGATGAGTCGCTAGGCTACACTCTCGGTTATTTACGTAGTTGAAGAGGCAGGTGGCTGATTGTGTCTTCAAAAGCAGCTCGTCGTGCAAGTAGGAATCGTCCCCTCCATTATGACTAAACAAGAAATCTGGCGATTGCCCTTTTTGGTCGGGTTTGGAACGAAGACTGGCGATGTGGTCGATGATGTCGGCTCCATCGGTGTGAGGAAACCAGTTGAATACTTTGACGGCGGTGGCCATGATGTTTGTCTTCCCGCCAAAAGGGACTGGATCGGCGACAGTACCGGCAAAGCTCATAAGGTATCGTAAACACCTGTTGCGGACCGTTTGGTCAATGAATGATGGCTGAGGTGGATACAGATGTTCAAATTGACTGTCGAAAGAATCCCCGTTGATGAGCAGAGACTTGCAGAACTGTTGACAGTTGTTGTTTATGCGAGAGTAACGCAATTTGACTCGTTTCAGTAGACGATCAGAAATGATCGTAAGATTCATCAGTACATCGTGCTGGTAAGCCGTTTTCAAGAGGTCGGTCATTCTTTTAGCACACGACTTCAGAGCCGTACTATTTTGCGTCTGTGAGTTGTCGGTGGAGTTCACCGAAGCCCACTGCTTGGCGATCTCAAGAAACTCGTCCAGCAATGTGCTATCAATCTCGTCGAACTCGGGAGTGTAGCCCGTGTACATGCTGCCCAGTACTTGTTTGCGGAATGACAGCCATGATCGCCGCCGACGAGAAAGATGCGCCTGATACACTGTCTTATTCGGGGCCACAGAGTAACAGGTTCCAAAGAGCTCTTCTTTCGGAAGTTCACCGTCTTTAATAGTGACTCCAAATTCGCTTTCTTCCGCGAGGAAGTCCTGGACTTCTTCCGGGTTCTTGTTTGACAGCGAGGGGAGATTTCGGAGTGAGATAAAGGCTCCCCCAGGCTTTCTGGAAGCAATTAGCACTAGCGGAACTGATCTCTACACTTTGTTCTTTAACTAAAAGGGGATGATTCAACCTGTGCATACCTTGTAACCCCATTCTCGATCAGAATTGGCCCGAACATCAGAACAGTATGTGTGTCACCCGCCGGAAACATGGTTCTGGTCGCTGGAAGGATGGAGCTCGACTTATGCAAGTTTTCAGCAAAGTGCTCCCAAGTAGCACTTCCCAAGGCAAGCAGAGACTTTCCAGTGATTATGTCTTCCCAGGCATCGAGCTCTTGTGAGAATTTGTCGCGGTTGGGGTCCTTGGCCAGCTGAAACTGACGAACATCCCGCAAGTGATCTCTCGAGTGTGTAGTGTACAGCTTTTCAAACATCCTGGGCATATTCTATAGTCCGCAGGTTTATTGAGGTGATCCATAAGAAACGTGTAGCTCATGTTGAGGCAGTCTTCATCGTCGTCGCCCGGTGACGGCTCCCTGTAGCGGTCCAATTTAAAACGATTTCGAAGGACTGAGTGATCTTTGCATCCTTTAACACACTTGTAGTAGACGAGTGAGCGGATACAGTGTCGACATTGGGAGCATTGAACTGCAACAAATAGTCGTATGTTGATAGCACCGGCGCTACGTTCTTCGACATGAGGTCGTTGACCCCACGAGCGTAGAGATGGGGGTTTGTACTCTGGGCAATAGTCGATATCTAGGAATCCGCATGCTTGTAAAAGACTACTTGCCCGTCGTTTGGGTAGAGGTTCATTTAGGTAGGACGCTACTCAGGTCAGTTGAGTTTGACATGCAACAACAGGTTACACCCACCCACCGCATGTTTGATGGTCCAAGCAGACACGTCTGGTGGTGTCTTATTGCCGAGTGGATCTACACCAGTCAGAACGGATCTTTCAAGATATCTTTCATTTTCTTACTCCAATTTTTGAGCCACTCATTAATTATCTTATCCTTTTCTGCATCTAACATCAGTCCTGTGCCCTCCTCTGTCTCTCGCTTTTCCTCTTCCGTCTCTTCCGGATGAACGCTCTGGATTTCGTCAAAGGCCAGAATGGCATTGGCAAGTTCTTGCTCTGCACCCTTCCAATACAAATCTTGGAGGCTCTCGGCAAGGGATATGATATCAGACTTCGAGCCATACCGGGCTCGGATTTCTTGTGTGATTGGCACCTCTGTCCATCCCCGGTATAATAAATCGTCATGCGACAATCCTTCAAAGACGTCGTCAATGTCTTTGATACTCATGCTGTCTTCTCTTCAATTTCAATCGTCTCTTTGATGTTTATAAGAGGTGTG
The DNA here is from genome assembly GCF_000409485.1 of Glarea lozoyensis ATCC 20868. Classification (NCBI taxonomy): domain Eukaryota; kingdom Fungi; phylum Ascomycota; class Leotiomycetes; order Helotiales; family Helotiaceae; genus Glarea; species Glarea lozoyensis. The sequence goes on from NW_007360987.1 coordinate 1,503,411, forward strand.
GTGGAGGTCTTCTAGCGTTCCATCATCTGAACAAGGGAAAGTCTGCCGCAAAACCGGGTTGTTTTAAATCCGGTCTAAAATCATGGCGTTTGTGGTGGCCACTCACAAGCCTAGAGCTTTTTCAGTTATGATATTTTTTGCCGAATCAAACTTGACGCGAGCATGACTAACAAGCTGCACCCCAGCCCTGCCGCCATGATACAGGCTTGCGACGACAGGCGCTCTCGAAGTGGATTTCCCCTAAGTACGTGTTTGAACCTCTTTAGTACGAAATACTATGGCGGAGAAGGAACATCGGAAGAAGTTTTGGCTCTTTAGCCGATTCTCTCGCAACAAGACCTCCGTTGTAGCTGCAGCCACTTCAACAGGGGCAATGGGAGTCTCGGGAGCTGTATCCCATTCCCGAAACTCGGCGGCGATGTCGAGGAATATGGAACAAGCATCCATAAGACTCCAAGAATATCTCGAAACGCAAGAGGAGAATGGCAAGATAACGATGCGGTACTGCAAGCCTGTGCTAACCTCTGCAACAGATGACAGGCCACCAGACGTCATTTCCATGAGCCGTTGGCTTGCAAAATCCGAAAAATTCTTGAACTCATCCTATGGCGATGGTTCCTTGTTAAGCGAGGCAGCGATGTTGGTGTCTGTTCTTGGTGACTGACGGTAATATACTGACGACCACAGCCCCGCCGCGCATCGCGAACTCATTGAACTTACCGCAGTGAGCTCGAAACTTGTTTACGGCAACTCGGCTTCGTCGTTGATGTTGAAAAAGCCTGAACGGTTCCAGGCCGTTGGACCAGGCGAAAACCTTGCGGCTAATATATTTTTCGGCACAGTGAAGGCCATGCATGTCCGATTACTCGGCGCAAATCTCGATAACAGCGGCAGATTAACTCCAGTCGTTGTGGTTGCTATCCGCGGCACTGCTTCAGTTCGAGACTGGTTTGTGAACTTCAACCATAGCAGCAACAACTACACGCAAGCTGGTGATTTTCTGGTAATCATGTCTCAGGTTGTCTTTAGTGCTATGGCTGATAGGCTATTTAGGGTGAAACTCCAGAAAAGGGTCCCTACAAGGTCCATGCTGGCTATCTGGAGTCTGCCATACACGAGTCACATGACCTGCAGATGCCTAATTTTAGGCTACAGAAAATTATCTGTATATGTTGACCTAGACTGTGCGTTGTCAAAATTCCAATAGTCCCACTCTACGATATTCATCAATACCGCTGTATCTAACATGGCAGCGTCAGAAGTAGCAAAGCGTCAACAGTATGGTTTCACATACCACCCCTCCGCTTCGCTCTTTGCCACGTCCCTGCGAACTTACCTAGCCGAGCATTCCGACACGCAATATAGCTACATCGCGGTCGGCGCGCTTGTATTCGACAGGGCTAAATCTACGAAGTCTAAGCTCCTCCTCCTCCAGCGGGCAGCAGATGACAGCATGCCCAACCGATGGGAGATCCCAGGTGGATGTTGCGAAGAAACCGACGAGACTATCCTGCATGGGGTAGCGCGCGAGCTTTGGGAAGAGGCAGGACTGAATGCGACGTTCATCGGGCCGTCTCTCGGAAGTCCGTATCTGTTCAGCAGCAGATCTGGAAACAAGATTTGCAAATTCACTTTCGTGGTCGAGACAGAGCATGCTGCTGAGCGACGGCCAGAAGTGAGAACAGATCCGCTGGAGCATCAGCGATTTCTTTGGGCTAGTGAGGATGAGGTTAGGTCTAAAAGAGCTGGGTCTGTTGAGTTGGTGTTTACTACCCAGCGCCAGGAGGATACGATTCTGGCAGCTTTCGCGCAGCTAGCCAGAAATGGAGTTGACTTATGACGGCTGTGATCTCAGGAGTGGAAGTGACGATGTTATTCGCAAATAGAGCTTCATTTATAGACTAGAATTAAGCAAGAGGGTGGCATTAAGGTTTGCTTAGATCCGAGAGTATGAAATTTAGTGAGGACTACGGAGCAGGTGAGTGAAGCTAAGAAGATGAACGTGACCAAGTCCCACAAATATCCCACAGCCGTTCTGCTGGAAATCTTAATGTAGATTCGCCGGTGGAGAAGTAGATCAGGCTTCTTTTCCCTGCGAGTGGAATCCCGCCCTGCGTGGAAGTTTCGAAACAAAGAGTGGAAACAAAACAAAATATTAGCGCATATAAAAAGTGTCATCTTGGCGCTCTCCACACTCTACCATCTCGAACACCTCTCCATGCATCAAGTCGTACGCGTAGATTGCGTAACCGGCAACCGTGTCTTCGGTCGTACAGAAAAAGGACGCCTTGTACCAGGACCAGCGGTGATAGGGCCGAGGGACATCGCGTGTGTTCTGTTTGACGACAAGGTGCTATTTGCGCTCCGTCCAAGGATTGACGACATGTTCCTTCTCGTTGGAGAGTGCCGTATCACGGGTCCAGTTGTTATAACCACAATTTGCAGACTTCTCTGGGAGGTCAACCGAGACGAGGTTCGAACGTCCCCAGGCCTGTTTTAAGTACGCCGCCCCATGACCAAGCCCGCTCTTCTTAACTGGCGGTACTGTACTCTCAATTCTCTCGTGATACTGCAGTGATCCCACCATTGCTCAGCGTTCTTTAAGTAGGCGAACACTAGAAGATCGTTGTTTAGGTCATTTCGATAACTTACCGGATGTATATTTCCACAGAGACTCGCCCGCTTGGGCTTTCCGTGTAGGATAGTGATAGAACTCTTTGGGTCTCCATAGAATTCCCGGGCATACACTCTGACTCCATACTGGGAGGACATCTCCATCGATCTTGAGCTGAGAAATCCTGATTTCATGTGCACAGTGCGGGCTCACCGGTCCAAACATGATGCGAGATTCGGATATTCAACAGTCTAGGACACATGATTGCAAAGATATTCCGAGGGTTGCTTTATTCGCAGTGATTTTGTCCAATTTGCGTGGCAGTTGCGTATGTTGCATCGCGGTCAGGGAGTGATTAAACTCTACTCAAGATCTCCGAGCAACGCTCTCCGAGGAAGGTCATTGCAAAGTTCTTCAATGGTTCTGGTATAATCAGCAAGTATTCCAGCGAGCTATATGTTGCCCGCATGCACCGAACAGTGGCCCAAGAAAGCAAAGGCCCGGTCGTGAGAATCACTCAACTCGCAATGGCAGACGTTCATGGTGAAGCCCGCTCACACAAGTCCAACACATCGTACGTCGATGAGTTCGTCAACAGTCATTGGATAATAAGAGCACTTTTAGGACATAGTGGAAATGGTGATGTAAATTGTCAAAGAGGCACCAGTTGTCCGCAAAAAGGAAAGATGAACCGTTTCTTCAAAAAAAGATTCTCAACAGCAATATTGCACAGTCTTACAGCTTGAATAAAACCAAAGACTTCGATGAAATATGGGCCCTCGTGGAAGTATATGTCCTGTTAAATTTCCTAACGACATTCCCAAAATGCGGCAAATTTTCGATAAAATGTTTCTTAATCTTGCCCCAGCGGAGCGCGGTGAAAGACAACAAGCGGATGCACAATATGTTGCCAAAGAGATCGCGTCATACCTCTTGAAATACTGAAGAAGAAATCTTTACTCGAATTGAGCAGGGTCTTATTGGGCAGTGGGGTAACGAGTCTACGGACTCTGTGATACGAACTGGGAGCACAATCGCTACCCCGCTATTCATCTCCATGAGATAATGGATCACAACGCAACAAAGCGTACACTTTAAAAGAGTAGTGAAGTTAGATCCCTTTTAAAGTCAGGACTGGACCTTGGAACGCAGCAATTTCAAACGGTAGAAAGATGGCTACATATGACGGCGAATGGACAAAATGAGTAGAGGTGCGGATCACTACCTTGGTCATGCAGCCTTGGTCTGAAGTCGAAAGCATCTGATCTATAAAAACCTGTGAGACATTCCCCAGAACCCAGCGCTTGACAGGATAGTCGGTGCCATTATCAATAAGCTAACAATTATCATTGAGTCCTTTTCCAGCAGACCATGCTCGCAGCGCAAGCTCAAGAGAAGCAGATGTTTCATGAATCAAACATGCTAGAAGCAATTTTGAGAGAGATGCAAAAGAGAGCGGGACTAGCGTAGAATAAAGAACCCTAGGTGCACCGCAACTAATCAATAGCATGATTCTCTATCCTCGGTCTTAGGTCACTACACGAGAATAATCGAGAGGCTATCTGAAGAAACAAAATATGTTCCTGAGATCAAAAGAAGCAGATCTCCGAGCTCGCACCTTAATTGCGCTAGGTAAAGAGTCTTCCGCATGGAGTGAGCTTCCGTTCAAATTATGCAACGGGCGGTAGAATAATGAGAACGAAATGTACAAAATTCAGGCGATTGTTAATGCTTTCAGCACCAGTGCTGCACTACATCTAAGCCTTTTGAAAGAAAGCTCTTTACCATTGATTCAGGTATCATCATACATCTAGACAAAAGTACCTCTATCCTTCTTGTCCTTTCACCTTAATGAGACTAATCTGCGTTGGACAAGAAAAAGACTTGGCGGAATTTATGATAAACTATTCCAATGTAATTAAGAAGTTATATTACTTTTACTATGATTTTATTCTAAAACTACAGGATCCGTCTAAAGAGTACGAATCTAAGTAGGGTATCGAATATCTCTCTATGGGACCAATATTTGCCTTACTTATATGCCCTCCAATAGGCGCGCAAGATAATTATGGCCCCGACGCGCGCAAATCAGATAAATTTCCGAGGACATTCATCCGAGGACTACACCGTACGAAATATTAGTAGAGTACGATCCTCGTTTATGTACCTCGCTTGTATCCGCACCAATCAATAGGCACTAAAGTCTTGGTATATTTGAAGTCATATGTCGGCGGGCGAATCAAGGGTGCCCCGTGAGCTTATTACTTCGTCAACCCCATAGAAGATTCCACGCTTAAGCTCACGATACGCCGGAGACGTTACCTCCTGAAAACATGTATTGTCCCTCAAAATTCCCTTCCAAATCAGCCGACCCCGAATCCTCGCCTGGCTCCTGGCATTGGAACCACGACTAACTCTAAATGCAAACCAACTCGTAATTGTTCCGTACCGTGCAGAATGTGGGGGAATGGGGACCCAAGAATCTTTCCGGCATTTTACTTGTATACTCAATTTTCGTCTACTTCCTGTCCAGTCAAACCCTATTTTTCAAACTCTTAAACACCTCGCTGGCTCAGCCATGGTCTGTTAAGTTCACCTGGGACCGGCAAATTGTGCAATTTGCGCGAGGTCCGTTTAGGCGGGCTTTTCATGTCCAGAACTTTTCCCGTTTGGGTCAACATGATGTTGATTAATCTGTGTGTAAGCTGTTCAACCTAATATTCAGCAATAATTGGAGGAACAAATGTTTCTCGTAGCCGATCAGATATTGCATTTTTGCAAGGTTGGATCAACATAACTCGATCAACGGTAGGTATAATATTCCACACATTCGTGCGTTACTCTCCCTGTAAAGTAGATGTGCTTCATCTGGTTTACTTTGGACGCCGCGTCTCACTCACGATTCATCTTCATTTAAGTCCATCGGAAGCCAAGCAATATATCATCATGTTTTCCGTAAGCAATTTAGTGGCCGCCGTTGTGGGCCTGCTTGTTGCCAGCGTGCCTATTAACGCACAAGTTTCTCCCGTCGTGACGGAGCAAGGCAATGTTGCCAATACGTTCTCCCTCAGTGATGTTGCTCTTACGTCTAGCAGATGGCAAGAGAATGAAGGAAGAACTCGTACCTATCTCAAGTTCGTTGATGTGAACCGAATGTTATACGTCTTCCGAGCAAACCATAAGCTTTCGACAAATGGTGCAGCTCAAAACGGAGGATGGGATGCTCCAAATTTCCCATTTCGCTCTCATATGCAAGGTCATCTTCTTAGGTATGTATCAATTCTTCCTTTTCTTAAAAATATTTAATAGTCAATGCTCTCAAGATATGCTTGAAAGCTGTTCCAACGAATTTTGTACCAGTTGCCTCTAAAAATTCAAAGAAAATAGCGCTAATGCAGTTCAAGTGGATGGGCACAATGCTGGGCTACGAACAAAGATACAACTTGTCGAGACCGTGCGGTAGCGTTCGTTGTTGAATTGCGAAAATGCCAACATAACAATGGCGCCGCAGGCTTCACTGCTGGATATTTGTCAGGATTTCCAGAATCCGATTTCGTTAATCTAGAGGCAGGTACGCTTACAAATTCGAATGTTCCGTACTACGCGGTCCACAAGACTCTCCAAGGAGTTCTCGATGTGTGGAGGTACACTGGAGACAGTACCGCTAAAACAGTTGCACTTGCACTTGCAGACTGGGTCGACTCTCGGACATCCAAGTTGTCCTACGACAGAATGCAATCGGTGCTAAATACTGAGTATGGAGGAATGAACGAGGTTCTAGCTCAGATTTATCTCATGAGTGGTAGTACCAAGTACCTCAACACAGCGAAGCGATTCGACCATGCTGCCAAATTCACTCCTCTTCTGAATAATCAGGATACGCTCAACGGAAATCATGCCAATACTAACATTCCAAAATGGATTGGAGCGGCTAAAGAATACAAAGCCACTGGGACAACTTCCTATCTCACAATCGCGAAAAATGCTTGGACCATAACTGTTAATGCTCATAGCTATGCTATTGGAGCCAATAGTCAAGCTGAGCATTTTAAGGCACCAAATGCGATTGCCGGGTATCTTAAAGAAGACACAGCCGAAGCCTGCAATACCTACAATATGCTAAAGTTGACACGAGAGCTGTGGCAAACTGATCCTACCAATACGGCTTATTTTGATTTCTATGAACGGGCACTCATCAATCACTTGCTTGGAGCACAGGACCCAAGCAGTAGCCATGGACACATCACTTATTTTACTTCGCTTAATCCAGGAGGACATCGGGGCGTAGGTCCGGCCTGGGGTGGTGGTACATGGTCCACCGACTACAACTCTTTCTGGTGTTGCCAGGGCACAAATATTGAGACTCATACGAAGTATGCAGACTCTGTTTATGGCTTCGATGCGTCGACTCTTTATATCAACCTCTTCACCCCTGCTGTACTGAATTGGTCAGCTCGAGGTATCACTGTTACTCAGTCTACTACATTCCCAGCTTCGGACACCTCCACCATAACCATAACAGGTGGAGGTAATTTTGCAGTCTCCATTCGTATTCCAGGGTGGACATCAGGCGCTTCCATACTAGTCAATGGCGCACCTGCGGGTGTCTCCGCTAATGCTGGATCGTATGCCAAGATATCTCGCACATGGAGTTCAGGGGATAAAATCGAAGTCAAATTACCTATGTGGTTTCGCAAAATCGCCGCAAACGACAATGCAAGTTTAGCAGCCATCGCATTTGGCCCTACCGTCCTCTGCGGAAACTATGGCTCATCAACACTTTCAGCTAACCCTTCGCTTTCGCTAAATACCCTAAAGCGCTCCTCATCGACATCATTAGCATTTACGGGAACGGCAAATGGCGCAAACGTAAACTTGGTTCCGTTTTTCAATGGCCAGGGTTTCAACTATGCTGTCTATTGGGCCGTAAGTGGATCTTTTCCTACTGCGCCTTCGGTCTGAACTACAACAAGCTGAGGATGCATAACCATGACGTTCACTTCTCAAAATCTTTAGTCTCCAAGTCCAACAAAAATCACTGGATCAAAACTTTGTGCAATTCCTTGGGCAAATGTGCTAGGCAGGACTGGACAAGTACGAAGTGTTAAAATTCTTTAATTTCCCTGTATAACTTGCTACTAAAGCCCCAGCGGCTCCGTACAATTCTTGTTTCAAATCCAAGTGGTACATATGTCTGAATTACAATATTACCATTTCGCAAGGCTATTGAAACAGAACCCTAAAATTAACAGCTTGTCACTACCAGGGCCAGAAGCCGTTTCCTGATATAGGCAAGGTAATGCAAAATCTCCTATTTGTGATCATGAGCATGAATAAGGGAAGCATAGGGTTGCTTTCGTCTTTGCAGCCCATAACCATCATACTTTGCAATGTAGTAAACGTCATCCCATCACAGAGGCCAGGAATGTCTAACAAGGCGCCGAAGTCGGCCGTTATTTCCCCATCCACCTGAAACTCCTGGAGGCTCTTTAACCTGCAACCTCTTAGGAGAGCCTTCCGATGGTTCTCAAACTTGAGGTCACGTTGGAAGAGATAGTATCGTATCTTGCAATATGTCTCGCTATCACTGGGTTTCTCCTCGTTCAAAACTGCTCGTGGAGGCATTGCTTTAGGTTATCGTCAAGATCTAATCTGATTACTCACAAGTCACATCAGGAGAGCGTGTAGTACACAACAGAAGTGTAAAGATCAACAGGCCACAGCTTATCATGGGGTAAGAAGAACTCTCGCGCCGCTGCGATCCTGTGTTGTCCGTTGAGACAACAAAGCTTGAAGCCTTTCGGGAAAATCAGCTTTGGGCATCCACTCGGTTGATTATTTAAGAACTCGTGGGGTGATACGACCGAGTGCCGCATTGGTAGATCAATACTTGGCTGATCAATGAGCACCCTGAGCCTTGAAGCAGTCTAATGTCTAATGATTTCTCTTAAATGCTATGGTCTTCCGCAGCTTATCTTGGAGCAGACTATTTCTTTTGAAAGAACTCTTGTGAAAGATACCAGCTTCTACAGGCCACTGTCGTCCTGACGAATTCTTTCAAGCTCTCCCTTCGCTCCGCATATATATTCTCAAACTATGCAACTTTTTAAACACAAGCTTCTTCCAAAAGGAATCTTCCAGCATATCAGCGCTTCTAACGTCCTCAGCTCGCAGGTCCGATTTACATGGTCTGTTTTTTGGCAAAGCATGTTTTTATTTGCAGAACCTAGTCTTGGATTTTTAGTTGAAATCACGTGAAAACAGTTGGTCGGTGGCTTTTCTAACGCTGGCTGGGTATAACTTGCACGGAGCAACTACAACAATCAAGTAGATATAATAATTTAGTTCTTTACTTAATAGTAGACTAGAGTATTATAAGGTTAGTATATAGTAAGTAGTAGTATAAAGTATTACTTATAGATTTAGAGATCTATTTATTATAATAAGAGTAAGTTAAATAGATAATATACTATTACTATAGTAAGTTAAGTATAGAGCTTCTATCTAAGAAAATTATAATTATTATATAGAACTTCTCTTTTCTTAAGTTTTAATAAGTGTCACGTGCGCGGTATCTAGGAGCCTCACGACTCCAGAGTCGAGGGAACCCTAGAGTGTTGTGTCGGGGACGTGATCGGATCTGGGACGAAGCCTTTAGGACCCGGCCTAATCCAGGACAAGTGTCCTAGGTCCGTAGAGTTCCTAGGAGCGTCCTCCCAGATACTACCAGGTTCTGGGAACTATAAGTCACTTATTTATTACGCGGGTTATAGGGGTAAACCGTGAGGTAGTTAGTTGACCCCCGATTTCTTAGTTAGGAAGAAAGTCACGTGTTGTGGTCGACTAGGTCGACTGGCGACTCGAGCGATTGTCGACTTAGTCGACTAGCGACCGAGTCGACCGGCCTACTACGAAGGTTCTATATAATAATTGTAATTCCCTTAGATAGGAGCATCGTACTTAACTTACTATAGTAATAGTATATTATCTATTTAACTTACTCTTGTTATAACGAATATACCTTTGAGTATATAACCCGATAATCTTGTACGTACTTACTTATATACTAACCCGACGAAACCTCTATCTATAGTGTATAGGATATTCGAATCGTTATAATAAGTTTACTAGTTAAACTTATCGAACTCTAGTCTAGTTTAATAAGTTCGCTAGATAAACTTATTAAAATTTTATTATTACGTAATAGTACTCTAAAACTAGAGTCTATTTACTATTCTAAATATAGCTAATATTAACTAAATAAAACTACTAGATAGTAGTTCTAGAAATTACTTAATTTCTATAATCTTATCTAATTCTAGAACGTTTAGTTCTAGAAGTATTATAATACCGAGAATAACGCTACTTATAATACTATATAGAACGTTAGTATAAGCTTTTTCTTTAATTATATATTATTAGCTATATGTTACGAGTAGCGTCGGCCTCGGCGTCGGGATACTCCTAGGACTAAAGGTCCTAGGATTAGGCGAGGTTACGGGAATTAAGTAGTTCCTAGGACCGCCGTCTAATAGCTTAATTTAGTTAATATTAGTAATATTTATATTAGTAGATAGGCCCCGGTTTTGGGTAGTATTACGTGATAAGTAAGAGTTCGACAAGTTCGCTAGGTTCGCTATCGAACTCGTCGAACCCGTCGAACTCGTCGGAACTTAGGTAGGGTATAAAGTCCTATATAATAATTATAATTTCCTTAGATAGGAGCTTTATACTTAACTACTTATAGTAATAGTATATTATCTATTTAACTTACTCTTATTATAATAAATAGATCTCTAAATCTATAAGTAATAATCTTACGCCTACTTCTTAATATACTAACCTTACGATAACCCCTATCTACCCCGGGTAGAACCGAATCGTTACACTTTAAGCACCTATTCTTAGTAAGTACTAGATTATTAATAATAGCTCTAAACGTTACTAGTCTAGCCGGAAGCGTCGTAGGAACCCCGGTACTACTACCTCTACTAGTCTCTACCGTGATCGAGGCAAAAGAAGGCCTACAAATCTCTCCGCTAGATAAGTATAATAGAACCCTAGCTAACCTAGAGTAGTTTATTATAAAAGCTTAGCTCTATATAGGTTTTTACGGAGACAAGTTTAGGAACGATATAGACAAGGTTTTATTTCTAATCTCGCGCTTCGAGGGAAGGGCCTACAACTAGATCGAGCCTTATATTAGCGATTACTAGGAGAATAAGACCTAAACGGGATTAGTGTCTATAGTTTACTCCTAGTTCGTTAAAGATTATTTTAAATTAATAAAAGACTTTATAGCCGGTATAAGGAAGGCTTTTAGGGATATCGATATTAAGAAAAAATCGGAGCTAGCCTTACTTAAGCTTACCTAGACTAGGTTAGCTATCTGTTACAATGTCGACTTCTAGTAAACCTTAGCTAGGTTAGGACTAGGCGATAAAGCCCTAAGAATACTATTCTACCGAGGATTAAAGGAATTCGTAAAGGACGAATTATTACGTATAGATCCTTTTGAGGACCTTTACTCGCTAAGTGAAGCCGCTATTAAAATCGATAACCGAGCCTACGAGCGTCGTATTAAAAAGAAAGGAGTTTATTCTTACTATATACGACTAGTAAAGAACCGCTACTATAACCTAATAGAGCTCGATGCGATTAGCCGAAAGGAACCTAACGCCTCGAAGAAGAATAGGAAGAAGCTTTCTAATAAGAAAAGGATACGTCGAAGGGAGAAGAGACTCTACTTCGAGTATAGAAAAGAAGGTTATATAGCTAGTTTCTATTATAAGGGAAAGCTATAGAAAGGCTAGAAGAAATAGTTTAGTAACGCTAGATAGCTAGTGGTAATAGATAGAGCCACCCTACTAGAAGGTAATTAGGGTAAGCGAGAGGCTACGGAACTTAGTTTAGTAGTCTAGACGAGGTCCGAAGCACCTCTAGTAACTAAGGAATACTAGATCGGAGACTCCTCGTACTAGATAGACTCGGAGTCCGATAGCTACTCGGTATACTAGCCTAAGGAAGTAATTCTAAAAGTTAGGGAGTACTAGTACTTCTAAGAGACAATAAAAGATAGAAATATCTAGAAGACTAAGGAAGGCCAAAAGTTTACTACCGACTAATAGATATAGAGAGAGAAACCCGTAATCGATATACGCTATAAAGTGTCTTTCGTAGATACTAAAAGGGTAGTATTCTAATAAGAACGTACCTAGAAAACGACTATCGAACTACTTAGACTAATTAGGTAGTTACCCTACTTAAATAATATTCTTAAGCCGGGAGATATCTAGGAAATTATTAGAAAATCTCTAGGAAAACGTATCTAGGAATAGGTCTCCTTCGTTAAAGAATAAACCGACGAGTTTACCTAATAGGAGGCCCCGATTCTAGACACGTATACCCTACGCCTTAGTATACCCTATCGTTTATAAGAATAGGTAACGTAATACCGCGTATAGACTAACCTACTCCGAGATATAGAGGTTACGGAGATATTATTAGACTCTTATAAGCTCTATACTACTAGAGAATAGAGACAAATTACGGTCGAAATAAAGATTAGAGGAAAACTAATTAGAGTTATAATTAACTTAGGGGCTAATAGGAACTATATCTTACTCTATATAGTAAAGAAGTTAAATATCCCTATAACTAATATTTAACTATACCCTCTAAAACTCGTAGATAGGTTAGACTATATTAATAGATAGGTTAATAAAGTAACTATCTCGTTAAAGTTATCCTTACTAGATAGACACAAAGCTAATATCTAGTTTAATATTACTAAAATCGGAAACTATAAGGCTATATTAGGAATAGCCTAGATCCGAGAGTATAACCCCGAGATAGACTAGTATACTAACACTATAACCTATAGGAGATACGCCTACGAGGGTACGTAGATTTAACTATAAGGCCGGAGAGAGGTTTACGCTACCTCCTCTAAAGCGCCCGGACACCTCGAAGGAATAGAGGGTCCTCTATAGGATACTAGTAAGAGTATAGAAAAACAAATACCTATATAGTATAGAAGATTTAAGAAGTTATTCGAAAACCCGGAAGACTTTCGAGCCTTACCCGAATACTAACTATAGGATTATAAGATTAATCTAAAAGAAGGAAGGTAACTACCTTCCGAGAAATTAAGACGACACCGGTTCGACGTCTCTAAGACGTTAGAGGAATACGTCGACACGGTACTTAAGAAAGAATAGATTAGGCTATCTAAATCGCTAGCTGCCTCGAATATACTAGTAGTAGCGAAGACGGGTAATAATAAAGGAAGACCTTATAAAGACTTCCGAAGGCTAAACGATATTACTATTAGGGACTAATACCCTTTACTAAATACGTAGTATCTACGGGATAGACTAGCTAAAGTAAAAATATTTACAAAACTTAACTAGAGAAATACCTTTAACCTTATTAGGATTAAGAAAGAATATAAATAGATAACTGTATTTATCGTACCCTCTAGCTAATATAAATATACTATTATACCGTTCGAGTTAACTAACGCCCCTACGATATACTAGAGATAGAACGATAATATCCTACGAGAATACCTCGATAAGTTCGTTATTTATTACCTCGATAATATCCTCGTCTATTTAGAAAACGAGGATAAGTATAAGAAGTATATCCGCTTAGTCCTAGAAGCCTTAGCTAAGGTAGACTCGAGACTAAAGTAGGAAAAATGTAAGTTCGGCGTCCGGAAAACTAAGTTCCTAGAGTTTGTTATCGAACTAGGGAAAATAAATATTAACCCGAAGAAGATCTAACGAATAAAGGACTAGCTAGAACTAGAAAATGTTAAAGATGTCTAGTTATTCCTTAGTTTTAGAAACTTCTACCGACAATTTATAGAAGGATATTTAAGGATTATAGGACCGCTTACTAATCTTACCCAGAAGGACGTACCCTTCCTTATAGGAGAAAAGGAGAAAGCGGCTATATAGAAATTAAAAGATCGGTTTACTAGGGAACTAGTTATTAGGAGTTTTAGTATTAATAAACTAAGTATAGTTAAGACCGATGCCTTAGATACTACCGTAGGCGCTATTTACCTATAACTAGACGAGAATAGAAAGATATACCTTATTATATATTACTCCGAGAAATACTCGCCGGCTAAATAGAACTATAATATCTATAAGAAGAAACTTATAGCTATCGTTAAAGTACTAAGATATTAGAAGATTTATCTTTAAGGAGCTAAGTTTCTAGTTATAATTCTTATAGATTATAAGAACCTATAAACGTTCTTAATAATAAAGAAATTAGATAATCGACAAATAACACAATAGGCTAAAGAACTCGCCTATTTCGATATTATAATTAAATATATAAAGGGAATAGACAATCTCCGAGCTAACGCTTTAAGCCGTTAACTAGAATATAAAGGAGATAAGATCTATAAAAAACAAGCTATCCTTAAGGAAGATAAAGATAGAAATCTTATCTCTAACTCTAAAGTAATTACTACTCTTACTAAAGTCCGAGGTATATAGTATAATAATATTATAGACGCCTAGAATAAGGAACTAGTAGCCCCTAAGAAGAGCTCGCTATATAAAGACAGAAAACTTAAAGTACTAAGCTTGTATACTTTAGAGTTTATCTAGATATTCTATAAGGCCCTAGAATATAGTTATTAAGGAATTAGGAGAACCTTCTAGAGAATCTAGTAGTAATATTACATCGATAAGCTACGAACTTTAGTCAAGAAAGTAGTAACCGAATATAACGTCTATATTCGAAATAAATCTACGTACTATATACCTTACGGACTTATAGGACAAATACCTATTCCGAAGAAACTATAGAAAATAATATCGTAGGACTTTATCGTTAAACTCTTACTATTAAGAGATTTAATGTTAGGAGTCAAATACGACGTAATCCTAGTTATAATAGAAAGACTTACTAAGTATATAATCTTAATACTATATAAGGAGTTAAGTACTACTAAGGAGCTAGTATATACTTTTATCTAGTATATAGTTACGGACTATAGTACCTTAGAAGAAATACTCTTAGACCGAGATAAGCTATTTATATCTAAATTCTAGACGGCTATAACTGCCTATATAGAAATAAAGCGAAAGCTATTAATATCGTTCTACCTATAAACAAATAGAGGTAATAAAAGAATAAACTAAGTAGTCGAAGTATACTTAAGGTGTTACGTAAACTATAAGTAAGATAATTAGGTCGCCTTATTACTAATAGCCTAGTTCTCGTATAATAGTATAGCTATAGAGATAATATAAGTATTACCGTTTAAAGCTAACTTTAGTTACGAGAAAATAGCGTTCTAGGAACCTTATAACGCGTCTATCGACAATTAGGTAGAAAGGATCCTCGTTAATAACCTTTCCTCCCTTTATAAATAACTCGTCGAAGAACTTAAGTTTATCTTAGAAAGGAACACGTCCTACTATAACAAAAAACGTAGTTAGGAGCCTACGCTAAGAGAGGGGGATAGAGTTTATTTAGTTAGACAAAATATCTAAATAAAACGACTAAGTAATAAACTAGATAACAAGAAACTAGGACTATTTAAAATTAAGGTATATAAAGGACCTTTAAATTACGAACTAGCTCTACTTAAAAGTATAAATATCTTTCTAGTATTCTATATATCTCTCCTCGAACTAGTACCGCCTAGAGCGCTACTAGCTCTAGTTATAGAAATAGAACCGGTTAACCCTAACGCCGAGTATAAAGTCGAAAAAATCTTAGACTATAAACTTATTAGAGGAAAACCTTGTTATCTAATAAAATAGAAGGACTACCTATAATTAGAAAATACGTAAGAACTAGTAAATAACCTTAACTACCCTAAGCGGCTTAAGAAGTTCTACCGCTAGTATCTAAGGCCTCCTAGAAAGACCCGGGATCGAAATTCGGATTAAGTAGCGACGGGTCGTAAGCGGAGAAGTTGCCGGGCGGAGTAGGGTGGGCTAGTAGTCGTTCTACTTCTACTTCCCTCTCCTTCTTCTCTCTCTTCTTCTCTTCCTCCTACCGCTCTTTCCTCTCTAACTCGTCTAACTCGTCTAGCGAGTTAAGACCCGCCGAAATTATCTTTTACTTATACTTGCGAAGAAAGCGTTTCTACTTCTTAATACGTAGGGCGCGGGAGGTAGCCTCTTGTTAGGCCGCCTACGCCTTCTACTAAAGATCCTACACCTCTTCTTCCTCGGCCTCTAGCTTAGCCTTCTAAGCCTCGATACTCTCCTAGTCGAATTCTATAGGTATCCGGTTTACCTCCTTTATATTACAAGTCTTACTAGTAGTAGTATAGGTACTATAACGACTATAGTTTAAGTTTCGAGAAACTATATATATTTTTCCCGCCTTTTTATAACGAGAATAAGGCGCTATCTTTCTTTTAGTTAAATTAATTTGTTTTCCGAGGGCTACGATATTAGAACGTTTAGTCGTACGGTCGGGTAGTATATTAGAGAGAAGAGAAGTCTATAGCCTTTAACCGACGTATTTCTTAGTCGTACTTAAGTGTACGGACCCGCTAGTCCGAATAGGGGATAGTATTACGAGTAGCGTCGGCCTCGGCGTTAGGATACTCCTAGGACTAAAGGTCCTAGGATTAGGCGAGGTCACGGGAATTAAGTAGTTTCTAGGACCGCCGTCTAATAGCTTAATTTAGTTAATATTAGTAATATTTATATTAGTAGATAGGCCCCGGTTTTGGGCAGTATTACGTGATAAGTAAGAGTTCGATAAGTTCGCTAGGTTCGCTGTCGAACTCGTCGAACCCGTCGAACTCGTCGGAACTTAAGTAGGGTATAAAGTCCTATATAATAATTATAATTTCCTTAGATAGGAGCTTCGTACTTAACTACTTATAGTAATAGTATATTATCTATTTAACTTACTCTTATTATAACGAATAGATCTCTAAATCTATAAGTAATAATCTTACGCCTACTTCTTAATATACTAACCTTACAATAACCTCTATCTACCCCGGGTAGAACCGAATCGTTATACTATAACCTATAGACTTCTAATAAAGGTTAAGTAAATATAGCTAGATCTATTAACTAGTTATAAAACCTATATTTATATTATCTTATAGTAATTATTATATATAATATAGAGAAAAGGTAGATAATTAGATTATACTATTTCTAGATAAAGGTAGTAGAATATATATAGAAAGAATTTTACTTTAACGTCGACCTATAAGAGCTAGTACGCTAGGACTTTTAATAACTCTATATACTAATATACCTTTATAGTTCTATAGCTTAAAGGTAGAGTATCTCTATACTTTAAGTAGCCCTCGAAATTTCTTGCCCTTTACTATTAGTAATATCTCCGCTATAGTATAAGAGCTTAATACGCTAATTATAGGTAAGTATAGGGTTCTAAGCTAAGATACCTAATTTTCGAAAACTATTAAGTATCTTAGTATTTAGTAGTTATACCCGAACTTACTAGGTATAGAGAAGAGACTAAAAAAGTTAGTACCCTTACGAATCAGCCCGTAATATTAGCCTACTCCAGAGCTCGTAATATAGATTGAAGTCTCCTATAATAATCTGTCCCTCTCCTTAGTACGCTAAGAGTGCGGTTCTGAGATGCGGCAAACAGCTTACCCGTCGGTCCGATGACCTCGGGGGATTATACACATTATATATTACTATCTTGGATATCGTCTCTGCGTTTGAGGTTCGTGTGGTGATTTCGACTGTGCTCAAGTCTCGAGTATGTTCGGTAAATTTCCATCTATTCGGATCGATCTTTTTATTGACGAAGCAGCAGACTCTCGCTGGTGCTTCTCTGCTATCTTTTGGGTAGCATAGGTAAAATGAGTATGAGATTGGGTTATGAGTAGTTGAAATGAATGGGTTTCTCCATGGCTCCTGAAGAATCAAGATGTCGTACTCTAGGATCCTGGGGTCACGGAGTAGCGTTGCCATGACTTCATCCCTCGATCTCAATAAATTGTACTGCAGGATCTTTAGTCCGTCTTGGTTGCAACTCATGATTCTTCTATATTCCATTGGGAGCTATGTAGTGAGTTCGCTGTATTTGACTCTAGCGCTCGTCTTGAGGGCATATGTGGTCTTCGTGGTCGCTGGCTGCTCTCCACCATAATCGTATCCTCACCCTCGTCTTGCGTACTATCTACCCTGACTCCCGTGTAGACTCTTTTAGGCGCCCTGCCTTTGACAGGAGACCTGCTCCTGGAGCTCTGCCTGCTTGGTAGTAGTGAAGGCGTCGACGATAGTAGTCCCGTAGAGGTAGTGTTCAGCCTGCCTCTTTGGCTTCCGTTCATCATAACCGCCGATTCCGCTGGTGTTACACTAAAGGTGACGCGTTCACTCGATGGCTTCTCTTTCGCTGATGGAACAAAGTGATACGGTTGTCGAGCATTATATACAGCCTTAACCTTGTTCAACTCAGTCTTCCGGACGGGGCACCGATTATTCCAAGCTTCGTGTGCTCCTTTACAGACCGCGCACTTTCTCGTGGCGGACTTGTCAATCTTGGTAGGGCAATCTTTCGAGTTGTGTGCTTCTGCACAGTAGCCATATGCTATGTTCGCTTTGCACTGGGTTCCTATGTGGCCGTATTTCTGGCACTTGTAGCATTGCTTCAGTCGGCACTGTTTGTCGTACTTTTCGCACTAGAACGCCTCGCCTTGCCAGATGAGACCTTCGTCGATGATCTTGTTTACGTCTTCTGGGTTGGCAAATTCGACAATAATAGTGGATGCTGACTTCGTAAGTGAAAACCGTAACAGCCATCCAATGTTACGTAATGTCCGCATTTGGGATAAATGATCTGTTGTCATGCAATAATTCCGCTTTGATCTCGTCGAACTTCTGCATAGCCATTGAACTCGTCCTAATCCCGTGTACGAGTATGCCATATGTAGGGAGCCGTATCGACGTGCCTCTTCCGATCAGGTTCACCCAGTCATTCGCGAATTGTCTCAGAGCCTCCGCCTCGTTCTGCTCGATGTCTTGATGCTGAGGTCTCCGCTCTTCAGTTGGTTCGCTGATGCTACTCGGATTTGTTCGATGTGTTTGTTCCTGCTCTGTTCAATCGCACGGTCAACGTAATTCTATAAGTTTCTGGGGCTCTTTGCCCGAAGGCTGTCAATAGTTGCTGGGTCTGTGATCTTCACGATGATCTCACGTTGTGCTTGAATGAATGACGAGGTCTAGTAGATATTGTGATTGGTTTGCTAAGGGGCGCGGCATTGCTAGTCAACACCGACGCGTATGAGGCCTTGGAGGGCGGCGTGAGTTGCATGGCTTTCGCGGTATCGTACGTTGCTTTAGTGATGTCGTTCGTCTCTTGGATGAGGACCTTCGTTGCTCTTCTCTCCTCAGCAGCGTTTCGGACGGATTGGTTGGTCTCTTGGCTCAATGTGGCAATCTGTTGATGCGTAATTATGTTCTCCTAGACTCTCACTGCTATGGCCTGTACCGTTTCTGCGGTTGTTTCTGAGGTCATTCTGGACGGTTGCGAGGGCTTACATGACCGAGGTTATATCAGGGGTATTCTGGAGCTTGGTGATAAGGACGCTCACGGCTGCGATCATAGTCTTCACCAATTGCTTCGGTACCGGCTGGTCCCTCGCACATTCGATACAGACTAGTGTTTTCTTAAAGTAATCGCTAAGATATGTAGCGTACTCGCGGAGGTCGTTGGGCTATGCTGCCACTTGAGGCCACGTTATCGCCATAATACCTATGTCACACTGGGCAATGCGCACAAGCTCGGGGTTTCTCAACTAGCCGGAAGGAGGGCTGCTAGATGTGGTTTTTGTTGCTCAATTCCAAAAATTACGTTCTCGCTGTTTGTGATGTTTTTTTCCGGAAAACACACCACCACCACCATTTGCGGTTTAGCCTCCGTCACGTGGTCATATCATATGACCATACGAAGTCTAATTCTGGTTACAGAAAACTTCCGGAATGACTCTTGGACCATACACTCACGATTAATAGGATGGGATGGTATACAGAATACGCAAATGCTGGTGCATTTCTCTGTTGCCTTAATTATGGTAACTGTGGTACTCGTGGTTGGGATAAATAAACCCTTACCCTGATGTGTGGTTCTAGCAGGTTCTCCCCCACAAAATACTCAACTATCGCTATCTTATTCGTCTATTTTCCTTGTTTAGGTGCTGTCGATCAAGACAGGGTAGGGGTTTAATTATCCCTACCACGAGTAGCCTCAAGAGCCATATTTGTGATCAAGTGATGCTATTTGTAAGCAGCATTAAGGGGGCCGTCTCAATCTTGGGTATCTATTTGAAATAGTCTGTCCCAAATAGTAAACCCTTGTTCAAATGATCTTTGCTGCTCTATCTCTGAGATTTTACTTCGAAGTAGCACCGAATTTTTCTTCTTTGACGTTGTGTCGTGAGTTCAGGCCCTGGGTGGGGCAAAGCCACGTGATAAACAGCTGCATACTATCACCAAAACGATTTAGGCCTTGAAGTACCAGGCTTCCCCGCACAAACTGCTTTCACTTCATCTCAACTCTACCTACGTCGCCCGACGCTTGCATCAAAGACAGTAACAGGATCTGAATTAACCGTTTGAATTTTCAAATTCGTATTTTTAGGCCCCACTCACGGATTGGGTCGCTCTTCAAATCTTCGTTATCCTCCACGTGTAGCATGTCTGTGGAAGCAAAGAAGGCAATTAGGCGAACGCATGTGACAACTGCTTGCACAGCGTGCAGGGAGAGTAAAGTCAAGGTATTATTTTAGCACCTCATTCGCTCCTATTGTGGAACAGGGACATTTGGAACTGACGGTAGCAGTGTGACGGGGATCGCCCAAAATGTGGGAATTGTAAGAAGGGAACGGCGAAGGCATGCGTGTATCAACAGGGTGAGGATCGGAGACGGTGCGTGCCCAATATTGAATCTGCCTCTTCCTCTGCGAGTCTGCAATGTCTGGCTTCTCTATACTGTCTTAAAGCATATCAGAAGTGGGACTTCAGGTCCTGAAAGGAGGCCTTAGTCGCAGCAGCTGATTGATTGACATTGTACAGGATATCTCTTCGGAAGGCTATCGAAGTTTTTTCGGCGCGTGTTAGTCAACTAGAGGCTATCATCCACGAGCATGGTCTTGCGGTACCTTCGATAGCTACAGAAGATGAAGCCCTTATCAAGAAGATGCTCGATTATATAAAGCCTCACGAAAGCTCTCCGCCAAAACAAGGAGCGAAATCCAACCATGGGCATACAATCACGGATTCCGTGGTCGTTGATTGTAACCAACGGATTGAGCAGCCTCCGGAAACGTTTGCGATGAGTACTGATGACCAGTCTGGAGAGTTCCTTGAACCTCAACACACGATGATGATGATGAACGATGGAGTAGACTTGCTTGAAAACATCATAGGAGATTCTTATACACTTCAGCCGTCTGCAAACTTCATGGAAATAGACCCCACGGGTTTCAATTTCGAAACGCTGGACTGGAATGCTGCATTCCCAGAGCTGCCCCCAGGTGTGGCAAGTGCCTGGGATGAAATCAACTATTCACACTCCGATGAACAACCTGTTCATGAGAGGGAGACTTTTGACGAGGATGAGGAGTCTATTGACTCAAGTGATGGGGACAAAGACGAAGTTATTTCCCAGATTTCAGAACGCATGGGCTCGTTGCAAGTCGCTGACGACGGCGAATTTCGTTACTTCGGTGCAACATCCAACTTGAACTTGCTAGACGAGGCAATACAGCAAAACAATTTTGAGACTGACCCTATTCGGTCGCGGGGGAGCAAGAGAGAGGACAACGCTAGATTGAGCCATCACGTTGATGCAGCGCTGATCACGCATTTGATTAGTCTTTATTTCGCGTGGCAAGACCCTACTTTTCATGTTGTCGACAGGAAGATGTATGAGGAGAAACAAAAGCTTTATGAGAGTGGTACTGACGACAGCACGTTCTATTCGGAGACGCTCACCCACAGCATGTAAGTCTTGCATCCTTTTTATTTTGCATTGTATCGAATCTGTATCTACAAGGTCATATTTCAGGTGGACAGAGTTGCAGGTAGTAGTAAATTTACGATAATGTGAATATGAGAAACAAAGAAAATTAATTACTTTTTGCTGTTTAGGTGTGCATTTGGTGCTCTCTACGAAACACGCAGGCACCCCCATCTCCCCACTCCACTCTCTGAGTTCTTTTCAGCGAAAGCCAAGTTATGGTTGGAGGTAGAGCTTGATAGCCCGCGAGTAGCAACAATACAGGCGTTAGTCATCATGAGCAGTTACGAAGCTGCAAGTACTCGTGATGCCAGGGGTTGGTTATACAGCGGTAAGTCCATTTATTCCCGTGCTGAAAACAATCGTAGATGCAAGTAAACTCGTCATTGTCAGACGTATTACAGAGCATCTGAAAAATATCTTTGGAAGGTTTGAGAGCTGAGAATGAGGAAATAGGAATGTCGATGCGTCTTTCTCTTGATCTTGGATTACACACTGATATGGCCCCTTACGTTCAGAACGGTCAGATGAGCAGCGAGGAGGCTCAAATAAGAGGTGTCACTTTCTGGGGAAGCTTCATCGTTGACCAGTAAGTTAATGACTTTCTTACACATGCTCTATAACACGACAAGGTCTACGTTTAAGCACGACGCTTGTTGATGGTTTGCCCTTCAAAATGATCATTCTGGCATCGCGAGTTTGAAAGTCCTTAGATATTTGAAAACACCACCTTCATTTTATGCTCTTAGGTTAATGTATATCTAGGTCTTGGGGATACTACTTAGGCAGACCACCAATACACATCAGGACTGAAGAAATATCTGCTCAAAAGCCCACAAACTTAGTAGATGCGGCCAGATTCAGTAGTTGGGGCCCTTATGGAATGTCAACACCTATGGGTTCTGTAGCATCATCCGCTTTGCAACTCAATGATCCAACCGAGCTGGTTTCGCGAAATTGGATAGATTTATGCGAGATCATGAGTGGCTCGAGTCTTACTTTGTCAGTCTCATGTACTGTCTCCCACGAATTTTACTGACGAACCTAGATTCGGTTTCATCAACGTGACCAAACATGCCCTTCAAGCCGTCGCAGAAAAAACGGTTGAAAGGTTGCGGAACTGGCATAACGGTTTGCCGCCAGAATTAAAGGTCGAACTTGGAAACGAAGGTGGCGTGTACATTCCTCATGTACTTATCTTACAGTAAGTTATTGTCTTGATATTCCGAATTGGTGCTCATTATTTTCATCATGTGGCCCTGACTTTGTCTGGTGGTCCCTGTAATGTGGGGCCAGAATATGTCACAAGGCTTACGAGAATCCTGACTCGGGAACAACAACCTTCGACAGTTTTGATGCTAACATATAAAAGAATGCAATATTATCAGTTTATGATCTACATCCACCGACCCTTCATATCCAGATACCGTTCTCAACCATATCCTCCAGTTGGTCGTGGCCATAACCATGCCCGAACAATCTGTATCGAATCTGCCGTAGCCATCTCCAACCTCCTCACCAAGTATGGATCCGCCTATACCCTTCGATTTATCAATATACAGGCTGTTTCAATTGTATTTTCCGCTGCACTTATACTGGTCTTTGCCACGGTGTCAGAGATCAGCAGCGATACCCATATAGGCCTCAATACACACCTTTCAACTTGTTGCAAGGGGCTTGCAGAACTCGGTAAAACATTTCAAAATGCGACAAGGGCTCTTGAAGCTCTTTTATCCATTAAACGAGCTTGGCAGGCGAAATTACTGGTCAATACTGGTTCAAAAAGACGAAGTTCTTCGGTAAGAACTCACAAGACTTCAGCCAAGAAGAGAACAATGTCATAGCGCTTGTAGCATGGCTCGTAGAGTAGACTTAGATAAATAACCTGGAACTCTACTCAAATAAACATACTCTGCCAGATAATTAGTAACAAGGCTGAAGTTCCTACCGCGATTCCACTATCTCGTAGAATCCGATCTCCGTTCATTACAGTAGTAGTGGATAGATCGCTACAAAATTTCGATATGCAGTCAGCTTTACTAGTTCAGTGTGTCATTGGTTTGTTGTTCCAGCTTTGATATGTCTACACCGTGCTAGTAAGAATCTGTCGATGAGCTAAATCCTAGGATGTAGAAGATCTTGAGGTGATTGCGGTCATTTGATTGACTGCGCTTTGTTTGCAATCGTGTTACGATTAATGCATTCCACACAAATGACACCAATGAAATGGTTGACACGATCGTATCAAATATCATTGTTGACGTGAAATAACCAAGGGCAAGCCACACTATGATTACACAGAGCTTGGGCCAACTTTCCGTTCGGTCTCGCTTCACCACGAATCATTTTTAGTGCGAGACAAGGCATTGGGTGTTATCTACATGCATTTCTATGCACCCTGCTTGGTTAGTGGGCCAATTCCAATCTCTGATCTCTTTCCATTGACTTTACTATGGCTGATGTAGCTCAAGGCTCTTATTTTCAGTTATTTATCACAACTTTAATAACCAAATTCCCATCACCGTCCGTCGTCTTAGCTGCCAACCCAAACGCGTCAGGAACAGTGTTTAACCCTTCGAAGCTGTGCGTTATCAGCTTCCTTATGTCCGGGATTCCTGCTGAAGAATCTTTCGAGGCTTGCATGATTTTCATGGCTTCTGGATACGTTTTTGCGTATCTCCAGACTCCCAAGAGGTCGACTTCCCGATTTCCAACCACTGACATTGGAAGAGTTTGAACTGGCGACCCCATCCCTACCAATACCACATTTCCACCAGCACGTGTTGACTGCAAGTTTGTGT
The DNA here is from genome assembly GCF_000409485.1 of Glarea lozoyensis ATCC 20868. Taxonomy (NCBI): domain Eukaryota; kingdom Fungi; phylum Ascomycota; class Leotiomycetes; order Helotiales; family Helotiaceae; genus Glarea; species Glarea lozoyensis. The sequence goes on from NW_007360987.1 coordinate 1,527,828, forward strand.
GTCAGTAATATCTCTTTCCGCAAGTTGTTTTGGGAATATCATACGTAAATTGCGGTCTGAACGCAGCTTTCTACTCCTGTACACTCAAATGTTACATGGTACTTCAACGAAGACTTGTGCGACTTCGGTCTCAGTTCCAGTAATGAACTTGCAACTTCTCTTGCTATTTGCAACTTCTCTTCGGGCTCCTTCCCTCGCTTAGCAAGGATGGTTGAGACTTCAGAGGCAAACCCATGCTTCTTTGCAAAGTCTAGTCGGTTTCCTGCGATATCTGCCATGACAACCTCAGAACATCCGATCGTCCGCAACACAGCCGCTACGAGAAGACCAACGGCCCCAGCACCCAGAATAAGACAACTTGACGTTGATGACACGCGCGCTTTTCGAACGGCATGAACTGCCACCGACAAAGGTTCTAATAGTGCTCCTTCTTCATAAGAGATGGTTTCTGGCAGTCTGAGTAGAATCTTAGTACTGATATTCAATGGCGAAGAAGTAGAGAGTACAATCTTACAAATGACACCATTTTGCTGGATGATTTAATCGCTCCTGTAGAGTCCCCTGGAAATGAGGAAACGAGACTGCGCTGCTTCGAAATCGCATATCATCGCACAAGTTGTATCTTCCATCCTCGCAAACCTCGCATATGCCGCAAGGGATACCCGCCTCAATGGCAACTCGGGCACCTATCTTCAAGTGACCAGATTTCTCTACGTCCGAACCTAGCGAGACAATATCCCCGGATGCCTCATGTCCTTGTGACAATGGTTCTCGGACTATGATATCTCCGTTCGCGAAATGAGTGTAGTAGTGAACATCTGATCCGCAGAGCGTCGTTGATCTGACTGCAATTTGAACTTCGTCTGCAAGCGGCCCAGACAAGTCTCTGGGAGTCTTTTCATTTTGTCAGAGCTTCCAAATAAAACTAATGGAGACCGAATTCTTACCAAACGCAAATCTTTCGGTCCAAATAAGACCTGAGCCTTGTTTGAATAAGTTGCTGATGGCATTGTTATGATGTGGAAGCACACCCTCGGATTTTGTCATTCTAAGCTACTGGGAGTTTCGAATGAACAAGGAGGCGGTCTTGTAGTATTTGTGAAACATCCCAGTACTTGGAGAAGTTGGATTTATTCCTCATGAGAGAGCGAATGATAATCTCGGAAATGCCAATTATTTGGCGGGGGAGGGACGGGGACCGAAGATGCTAATCTGGGGCGGAATTTGGTTCACGACCAAAATGTTGGGAGCGCTGATTGCTTCCAGATGTCGGCTTTTGGAATCCGAAGTTTCTTGGCAAACATTACTGAATCGGCTTGATTGCTCTGCTCAACCAGATTATTTCACGGGATCTTTAGGTTGTGAGCTAGAATGAATATAAGAAGTCGAATGCAACTTCAACAAGCGAATGCAAAGTACTGTCAACTTTGTACACAATAACTCTATTCCATCACCATGGTTAGCTCTCGATCGCCCAACGCCATAATTATCGGTGCTGGTCCCTCTGGGATCGCACTGGCATACAAATTGAAGCACACTCTAGGCTTTGAAGACTTTACCTTATACGAGAAACTAGACGGTCCTGGGGGAACTTGGAGGACCAATACGTACCCAGGATGGTAAGTCTGCACCCTCTAGGCTTTTCGTCGTAACTAGAAATTGACCGTTGAATAGCGGTTGTGATATTCCCACTCACTTGTACTCCTTCAGTTTCAACCTGAATTCGAATTGGTCGAAAGTGCTCGCGGATCAACCTGAGATATTGCAGTATATGGAAGACACTGTCGACAAATTTTCGCTCAGATCCCATATTTTGTCTTCCGTGGAATGTCTCGGAGCAGAATGGAACAAGGAGACCTCCCTATGGCATGTCAAATTTCGCGATCTACTCACAAAAATTGAGTACACACGTACTGCTACCATCTTGGTCTCATGTGTTGGCGGAATCTCGTTCCCCCGAGACGTCAAATTCAAAGGCAAGGAGAACTTCAAGGGAAGCATGTTCCATACTGCTGAGTGGGATCACAGTGTGAATTATAAAGGCAAGAGAATGGTGAGTAGATCTTATCATTCCTTATTTTACGGACTCTTTTTAAGAAACGGAACTTTTAGGCCGTCATTGGAAATGGCTGTAGCGCAGCACAGGTGGTTCCGAACATCGCAGGCAAAGTTTCTTTCGTCAAGCAATACGCAAGGAGCGCTCAGTGGTACCACGATCGACCAAACAAGAGGTATTCCGAATTCGAGAAGTTTGCCTTCCGAGTAGTTCCCCTCTGGATGCGGCTACTCCGCCTATCAATCTTTCTTGATGCTGACGCTCAGTCTACTACTTATTTACCGACTCCTGCGGGGATCAAAGCAAGAGCGAAGGCCGAAGCTGAGTCGAAGGAGTACATACATGGCAAAACACCAAAAAAATATCATGATTTCGTTGTACCCACGTTCGCACTGGGTTGCAAACGGAGGATCTTTGATCCTGATTACCTAGACTGTTTGAACCGCCCAAATGTCGATCTTGTAGCAGAGGGCATTTCTGAGATTACTGAAGATGGGATAATCAGCAGCACAGGCACCAAGGATGTCTTTGATATCATTGTGTTAGCAACTGGTTTCCAGGTTTCTCAGTTCCTGACACCTATGAAAGTGATCGGCAAGCAAGGGATATCCCTCAATCAGCAATGGAGAGAATGCAGAGGCGCTCAGGCTTACCTTGGAACTTATGTTCACAACTTTCCCAACATGGCAATCATGTAAGTCGTTCTGCTCTTTTGCCCGTATATGATCTCGAAATCCAATCTTCAGAGCTAATGCATTCTAGTTTCGGACCCAATACCTTCCCCGCCAACAACTCCGCCCTCTTCTCTTGCGAGGTCCAAGTCGACTTTGCCATCAAATCTCTATTTATACCCATTCTCGATCGACGCGTCTCCGTCATCGAAGTCAAGCAATCAGCCGAAGATCGTGAAACAGCTAAAATCCATGATGGGCTCCGCAACACTGTATTCTCCGGCGCCTGTTCCAATTGGTACATCGGTGATTTTGGGAGGAACGCAGCAAGCTGGGCGGGCACGGCTGCAAGTTTTTGGAGGAAGACTTATTTCCCACAATGGAATGCGTTTTACATGGAAGGTGGCGAGAAGCTTTGGTGGCTTAACACAATGAGGAGATGGGTGAGGAATTTGAGTTGGCAGTCACGGTTGAGTGTTTTGGTTGTGGCCGCTTTCTACGGTTATCATACTTCCTTGCTAAGCAGATTTTCTGTGGAGTAGCTTTTGGAGTAAGGGTGGCAATAGCATGTGAATTTATCTTATTTCACAATTACAGTTCCAAAGATTTATCTCGCCCTGTTTAGTTCACTTAATGTTCTTACCTCGATGACGGTCAGGGATGTAGTATTCGTAGTTTTTATTTAAGCGTCCGAAAAAAATTAAAAAGATGTCTCTGCGCTTCTCGAGAGAAGCTGTGGTCAAAGATGCCTCTCTATCGTTATCGACTCTATCATATCATGAGCATTGTGCAGGAATCAAGCTGCCGAACTATCATATCAAGTAAATCCTGCTGTAAATTCAAAGCAGTCAAGTCCTAAACTGCCGAGCTCGCAGCTTTGGCCTGCCCAGCTTCCGAGTTCTGGAAATTTCTCCTATTTTCATATTTGGCCTTTCCAGCTACTTATTCTTAGCACACCGAGTGTTGAGTTGCCCATGGTGCCGGAAACGGGATGGAATCTAGTTTCCGTCGGAGGGGGAGAACTAGACATTTCCGGGCGCTCTTGGACCTGCACTTGCAGTACCGAGGGAAGTGAATTTGAGGTGGCGTGAAAGATATCATTTATATGACTATATAGTTTGTGAAAGCTATGACTGACCGTTACAATTGTTTGCATTTGTGGAATAATATCTACATTATCTTTTTGGGAAAACTTTTCTGAAAGCAACCCAGCCAGACTCTAGAGATGGCAGCCTAACACATCCTCAAAGGTCCGGAGGCTTCTCCAATTTCACAGGTAAGCCATGACAAGATTCTAGAGCTAGGCGTATCCTAACGATTCAGCTCGTTGACAAATCCCTCTTCATTTGCGATGCCTTCGTGGATGGCTCATGGATTGGAAGCAGCGAGAGCTTTGATGTTTTTGATATGTTCGTTGAAACATTTAAATGAGGGCTTATCCAAGATTAACTTTCCACAGAGCCTGTGGGAGGAAGCAAAATCAGCCAGGTCGCGAGTTTCAACGAACACGAGTTCAATACCGCGATAGAAAGCGCAAAAATTGCACAACAACACTATTACACTTCGACCACTGCAGCACAGCGAGTTGCATTGTTTCGTAACTGGTACGAATTAGTGATCAAAAACAAGAAGGATTGTATGTTTGCCATTTATGGAAATTGTAACGAGCCCAACTGATTTGAGCAGTGGCCATTATTCTTTGTTTAGAAAACGGTAAGACCTTGTTGGAAGCAGAAGCCGAAGTTGTCTATGCTGCAGACTTTATTGCTTGGTTCGCGGCAGAGGCCCCAAGGTCGTATGGAGATTCAATTCCATCGTCAATTCCGAACACAACTGTGATGACCTTGAAACAGCCTATTGGTGTCTGCGGCATCATCACTCCTTGGAACTTCCCCGCGGCCATGATAACTGGAAAGATTGCACCCGCACTTGCGGCAGGATGCGCTGTTGTTATTAAGCCACCGAAAGAAACACCACACACCTGCCTAGCCCTTGTAAAGCTTGCTATTGAAGCTGGATTACCTCCAAAAGCCATACAGGTCTGCACTACTAGTAACAGACAAGCAGCCACGATGCTGGCGACTCATCCAAGTATCAGCAAGCTATCATTTACAGGATCTACTGGTGTTGGGAAGATGCTGGCAAAGCTTGCAGCAGGCACGTTAAAAAAGTGTAGCTTGGAACTAGAAGGGAATGCTCCATTTATCGTTTTTGACGATGCGAATCTAGATCATGCTGTTGAAGCTGCTATGATCTGTAAATTTCGATGCACAGGTCAGACATGCGTGTGGTGAGTATAGCGAGCAATCTAGCCTAAGATCCATTACTAACTAGATGAAGTGCCAATCGCCTCCTTGTGCACAAGGCTGTTGTAAAGGAATTCACCTCAAAGCTCGTGCAAAAAGTCAGCGAACTTTCTATAGGCTCAGGCATCAACTCCAAGACGACTCAAGGCCCTCTTGTGAACAGAGCAGCAGTCGACAAGGTCAGGGAACATGTTGAAGACGCTATTGCGAAAGGGGGCAAGGTGGAAATAGGAGGATATGCCCGAAATACGTCAGGATTGTTCTTCCTACCAACGGTCTTGACAGGCGCCACTAGGCAAATGAAAATTGCGACCGAAGAGACGTTTGGCCCTCTTGCCGCTATTTTTGAGTTTACAACAGAGGATGAGGCTATAAGACTCGCCAACGACACTGAATTCGGCCTCGCAGGCTACTTTTTTAATAGAGACATCGGCCGCATTCTGAGGGTTTCCAGAGAGCTTCAATGTGGCATGGTTGGGGTTAATACAGGAAAAATCAGCGCTGCTAAGTCGCCGTTTGGTGGAATCAAGGAAAGTGGATATGGACGCGAAGGGAGCAAATATGGAATGGCGGAGTATGAGATCTTGAAGACTATCACGATAGGGAACACAGATGTGTAACTGGGCACAATCAATCTATTTCGCTTTAACTGTACTTTAACCACTCATAAACATGTTCTCGATAATTTGGATGAGCTCCCGTTTGACCATGTGGACGATTGGTGTTTGCCGTGAACTGCTTCCAAAGTCAAGACCATCTTTGACTAATCGTTTGCCTTTGCCACTCAAGACTCAAGTCACCACCGTCTTCCTACTGCTAAGATACTGTTACGGTTTTCGAAAGCTGAATTACACGGCCTCTGATTTTCCGAGGTGGTGTTCCTGCATTGTAGAAGTTCCAAGCCACCAAACGGAATCCAGATTCCGATCAGCGGAAGTCACGTGCTTCCGAAACTCCGTGACACTGGCCTTGAAGATTTGAATTGGTCATAAGAGGACATTTTGGCGTGATGTGGATAATGTGAACGAGAGACATTTTTTGGTTATGACACAAACCTCCCAGCATGACGGAAAAGCTTTTGAAACTTAAAACGGCACCGACATTCCGGCGATCGGTCTGGGAACATGGCAATCTTCACCTGGGCAAGTTAAGCTCGCTGTCACTCATGCACTTCTGAATGGATATAGGCATATCGATGCCGCCTACTGCTATGAGAATGAGGTGGAAGTAGGACAAGGACTTACCGAGGCATTCCAAGCTGGCATCAAAAGAAGAGATGTTTTTGTAACGACGAAATTATGGTCCACCTTCCACTCACGAGTGGAAGAGGCCTTAGACGAGAGTCTGAAGAATTTGGGCCTGGACTATGTGAACCTGTATCTCATGCATTGGCCAGTTGCTATGAATCCAAATGGTATGCTTATACTACCCTCAAAATTAAAGAGCAAGCCTGAGAAGTAAGGGAATCATCCACTGTTTCCGAAGTTGCCAGATGGTTCCCGAGACATCGAACATTCTTGGTCATATGTTGAGACCTACCAGCTCATGGAAAAGCTTCTCGATACGGCAAGGTTAAGGCTATTGGAGTTGCGAACTTTAGCGTAAAATACTTGGAAGAGCTTTTGGGACATGTGTCAGTTGTGCCAGCAGTCAATCAGACTGAGAACCATCCGTTCCTGCCTCAGTATGATAACGTCGATTTTTGCAAGCAAAAAGATATCCATATTACGGCCTACTCGCCGCTCGGCAGCGCTGGCTCTTCTTTGTTGACCGACGAGGGTATCAAGAAAATTGCAGATGAGTATCGAGTTTCAGCATCAACAATTCTCATTAGTTTCCATAGTAAGTGACTATTTTTTTCAAACAGAAAGCATCCACCAACTCATAATTCGCAGTTTCGAGAGGCTTATCTGTCTTGGCTAAGTCGGTGAACCCTCTGCGTATCAATTCGAACAAAGAGGTTGTGGAGATTAACTGTATGGACTTGAAAGCTTTGAAGACGTTGGCTGCCAAGAGAGGATTTGTAACCCGCTACGTATATCCCGCTTTTGGTATAGACTTCGGATTTCCAGATAAAAAGAACCATTGAGTGAGTTTTAGAGAATGAACGTGTTGTGATCGAATATTCTTTTTTTCAAGATGCTAGTATCTGCACATTCTCAGTAGTTTTTCACAGCTCTGATGAGTCAAATAATGTTCTGGACTAACAAAGTGAGGACTAGAGATGACTCTTAGATCAGGATATGGTGCAAATCAGATAACTTCGAAGCGATGTATGCTCACTCAGCGTGCAATCCATATCACCGTGGATCACTATTTGGAGTAATCAGCATGAGTTTTGTCATTTATCGTCATGAACAGGTTCTTGCACCATATTTGAGCAAAAGGCTACGTACTATTTTCAAATTGTTGAAGTTTCTGCCTATGAAATTTGCTGTACTACCTCCTACTCGGTTCTTCCAGCATGAATACCTCCAGTAATCAGTAAATCATCTCCGGTGTGATATGCGCTAGCATCGCTGAGAAGATAGACGCATGCACCCTTCAAATCTGTTCTGTCTCCCATGCGTTTCATCGGTGGCTCATTAACGAATATCTTGGCAAGTCCCGGTCTAGTATCGGAGATCGCAAGCGTCATATCGGTCATCATGTATCTTTAGGCGTCAACATAGTTCTTCCTTGATTTATGCAAAGAAATATTCACATACCCAGGAGAGATACTGTTGACCCGCACGTTGCGATCGGCCAGCTCTACCGCTAGCTCTCTAGCCATTGACAAGACAGCACCCTTGCTTGAGCAATAATCCGATAAATACTGAGCTTTGCTAGCTTGATATGCTGCGACTGAACCTATGAGGATAACAGAACCTCCTTTTGGATTGAATTCAGTTGGTTTTTGGCGTACCATCTGCGCGGCAGCAAGCTGAGCAGTGAAGAACACGCCCGTGATGTTGATGTCAAAACACCGTGCTACTGCCTCTGGGCTTCGCTCAAGGAAAGGCTGGTCTGGACATATTCCAGCCGCCGCGACACTATAATCCATTATTGTTATTCTCCTGTACGACAAATGTTGTGGGCAGAATATACTTACCAACCATCGATACGCCCAAAGTCTTCCACTACTTCGTCAAAAGTTGCCTTCAAGATCTCGAACTTAGTAACATCGGTCCTAGAATGAGAATGAAAATGGTATTCTAACAGAAAATCTTGGCGAGATAAATTAGTTGACGTACTTGTAAAGTTTGACTTTGACGCCATAGTCATTTTGAAGCTTAGAAAAATGCTCGTGAGGGGTTTCTAGAACGTCGAGAACGGCCACATCTCCTCCAGCTTCTGCTACAGCAATACCAAATGCAAGACCAATTCCTCTTGCGCCGCCTGTGATCACAATAACCTTCCCTTTCAAGGAGAAAAGAGATTGTACGGTGTGGTGCAAGTACCTGTCATTGCTGCGATCGAGATCTGCCGAATTGGACGCCATAATTTCTGGAGATGTCAAATAACTTGTTGCTAGAAAGGAGTTTTTCCAATATTGAAATATGCGGGGGCTTATTTTAAGATAGATTGAGGGCTCTATCGGGAATTTGTGGAGACATGCAGATCCCCAGATCTCGGAAACCATGATCCGCTGGCTTACCAAAAACGCCCTTCCCCTTTTTTCATATTTTTCTTCGTTAAGCAATTCATCTTCAATCACCACAACTTCTATTCACTTTAATTTTGTCGTCAAAGAACAACAAACAACAAAATGTCACACGCATTGATTCTTGGAGTCTCTGGCATCTCTGGTTGGTCTATTTTGAACCAGATCCAGGAATATCCCACAAAATCCACCTTTTCACGCATCACGGGCACTACAAACCGTCCATTCAGTTTGCAACAAGCTAGGATTGCACCAGATCCGCGCATCAATCTTATCAGTGGCATCGACTTCACCAAATCAGTCCCAGAGGTCGTGAGATTATTGAAAGAGAAAATATCTGATGTCAGCACTGTTTCGCATGTCTTCTTCACTGCGTACATTGCCACGGATGATTTTGAGTCCCTTAGAAAGGTCAACACTTCGTTGTTAGAGACTGCAATACGGTCTATTGAGGAAGTTTCAAAGGATCTGAAAGTTGTCATTCTCCAAACTGGGGGCAAAGGGTGAGCCAAAATTCGTCCACTAATAATTAGAACTTTAGCTAACTCGCGTGCATTATAGATATGGGCTCGAGTTCCCAAAAGAGGTCAACATTGCGCCGCCTTTAAGAGAAGACATGCCGCGTATTCCACAACCATACCAGGACAAAATCTTCTACTATACGCAATACGATCTGCTCACTGAGCTCTCCAAAGGCAAGTCCTGGACCTTCACTGAGATCCGTCCAGATGGAATCGTGGGATTCGTGCCAGGCTCCAATGCAATGAACATGGCGCAAGGAATAGCACTCTACCTTTCTCTTTATAAGGAAGTTAACGGCGTCGGGGCAACTGTTCCTTTCCCTGGCTTCGAGCATGGATACAATTCGACTCACTCGGATACCTTTCAAGACGTACTTGCGAGGATGGAAATCTTTGCCGCGACGAACCCCCAAAAATGTGGAAACGGTGGCATATTCAACATCGCCGATGGTGATACAGTCACTTGGGCACAGGTATGGCCTAAAATATGCACATACTTTGATCTTATTGGAAGGGGACCCAAGCCTGACTCTCAGCCCATGGAAGCTTTTGTGAAAGAAAATGCAAAGGCTTGGGGAGCGATGGTCGAGAAACATGGATTAGATCCTTCTGGGATGAAATTCCAAAATTGGGCACATGTTCATTTCATGCTTGTACAGTTTGATTTTGACCGACAGTATGATCTCTCGCGTGCCCGGGAAGTTGGGTTCATGGAGTCGATCGACACTGCGCAAGGTTATTTTACGGCATGGGATAGAATGAAGGCTGCAAAGATCTTCCCTTAAGCTCCCTTACAGCTCTTGTTTTCAGTACCTTTCTTTGTATGTTGGTTAAATGTAGCCATAAGAAACGAAGTTTAACAGGTTATAATATCAGATGATTTCACTGCGTGCAATTTGGCGCCGGCGTAATCGAATTTTCTGGCGAGACCTGTGAGCCAGCGAAGTCGACTTCCACCTCTACGGAAATGCGAGACGCAATTTCCGTCAACGCGTTTTCATAATAACCAACTAAATATCGGTCCAATTGAGTTTCCGCTACAGCAAATAAAGTGACGACAAAATGTGCCACCAGTACCCGTACTGTACCTCCGTGCATTTGGAATTGTTCGTCCGAGGACCTGCGTACTATACCGGAAAATGGCTCCCACGATTCCTCTCGGAGGAACCACGGCTACATTCCACCACCAACGAGTTCGGGGGAGAAATATAGGAACCATATGTACTGAGGCTTCTGCTAACAAATAAGCCCGACACGTCCTCAAACTATCCTTTGAAGTTCATCTGCTCTACATTTTTGATCAATCATGTCTCCTCAACTAAATGGCACCACCCTCGAGGAGGCGTCCAGCGAGTCACATCTGAGGCTACCCACCACCATTACCAAAGCTCAAATCATCAAAAATGAAACCACCAAGGACGTTCAAGGGGGTTGGGTTCCTAGATCTGCGGATGACTATGCCCAACTCGCTGTACGAAATTTGGTCATGGACATGTGTATGCAGAATGCAGGTGAGCACGGTGGCTCTGCATTAGGAATGGCCTCTATTGGAGTCGCATTATGGAAATATGTCATGAGATATAATCCGTCAAACCCAGATTGGTTCGATCGAGATCGATTCGTTCTCTCTAACGGTATGCCCCTCAGGCTATTCTCAATGGTATGACAAAAGTTTACATCTCTTTCCAGGTCACGCAAGTATGTTCTTGTACGTCATGAATCATCTGGTTGGGTACGAGAACTGGACAATGGATGAGTTAAAGGGGTATGGAGCTGCAAAGACGAACGGATATACTACTATTGCGCACGCACACCCAGAAATCGAAGTTCCAGGAATTGAGGTCACTACTGGTCCTCTTGGACAGGGAATTGCTAATGCCGTTGGCTTAGCGATTGCGTCTAAAAACCTGGCAGCAAACTTTAATGAAGCATCACTGGAGCCACTCATACAATCGCGAATATACTGTATGACTGGCGATGGATGTTTAATGGAGGGTGTTGCTCTAGAAGGTAAGTTCAATCAATCATATACAGTTATTGGTTTAATTCAATTATCATAGCGATCAGTCTAGCGGGTCATCTACAACTGGACAACCTTGTCCTGCTGTATGATGATAATCAAGTCACTTGTGATGGTCCTCTAGAGTGGATTAGTTCAGAAGATACTAACACAAAGATGCGGGCTTCTGGATGGGAGGTAATCGATGTTGCCAATGCTTCCTATGATGTTGAAGCAATCGTGGCAGCATTGCGGTTCGCAAAATTTTCTAAAGGGAAGCCAGTATTCATTCACTGTTATACCGTTATTGGAGTCGACACCGCAACAGCGGGAACATACAAGGCCCATCATGGGACCTTTGACAAAACCAGTATTGCCCACTTGAAACGCCTTGCCGGCCTGCCTGAGGAATCGACTCATATCGTTCCTGACGAGCCAGTACAATTCTTTAGAGAAAGGAAAAGCTTTGGACGAGAGTTGGAAGATAAATGGAACGCACTGAGAAAAGAATATGAGAATGCATGTCCTCAAAGAGCGAAGGACCTCCAATCAAGAATTGATGGTTCTCAAGGGCCTTGGCTGAAATTTTTGGACGCGGTCAAACCTTGTGAGTTCGAGGGACTGGCTACTCGGGAGGTGAACGGGAATCTTTTGGAAAAGCTCTGGGTTGCAAATCCAGCTCTCTGTGGTGGCGGAGCAGATCTGGTGAATTCGAATAAGATTTCTTATTCACTGACAGACGTCTTTCACCCGATGCAGGTAGAACTATTCCTTGATCTTCTTTCTAGCCCATTCTAATTTTCAAATAGAGTTACAAAGGCCGCTACTTACGGAACGGAATCCGAGAGCATGCTATGGCATCCATTGCAAACGGCCTTGCAGCATATAATCCTGGCACCTTCCTCCCGATCACCGCAACTTTTTTCATGTTTTACATTTATGTAATGTTCCCCGCCCTTAACAAGCATCAGCGTGCTGACCACAACTTTTCTCAACAGGCTGCTCCAGGTGTTCGAATGGGTGCTTTGAGCCATCTACCGGTTATTCACATTGCAACTCATGATTCTTTCGCTGAGGGACAGAATGGACCTACACATCAACCGGTGGAGCTTGACTCTCTATATCGTGCGATGCCAAACCTTACTTACATCCGACCGTGTGACGGGTAAGTATTGAACCCTGGATGTTTTGAGCAATCTTAATGAAAACTGACGCCAAAATCTAGGGAAGAACTTGTGGGTGCCTGGAAGGTTGCTCTTGAGAATCATCACGGTCCATCGATGCTGTCTATTGCACGAGATCCAGTAGGACCTGTTCCAAACACGGACCGCCACAAGGTGAAATTCGGAGCATATGTTATCACAGAAGATCCTTCAGCAGATGTTACCATTGTGAGTTGTGGAACAAATCTGCACTATGTGGTTGCTGCAGCAGAGTCACTAAGGGAAAAGGGCATTTCATGTCGGCTTGTAAG
>NW_007360988.1:0-119211 GCF_000409485.1 Glarea lozoyensis ATCC 20868
TCGTTTAAGAATAACTCTACCTCTTTTCGACTTACTATAAAAATAGGTCTCTAAAACTTACTTTTTTCTTATAGTAGCTAGAATTAAATTCTTGTAGTAGCTAGGATTAAATTTTTGCAGTAGCCCTACTATAAGGCAAAATAATGTCTGGAATTATAAGTAGGTTTTTATTAGAAACTAGTTTACCTCGCTAGGTTTTCTATTAAACTTATCGAGTAGAGAGACGCGAAGTTCTTCTTTAGCTTAGATAATTATTTAACTAAGGTCGACTTAACTAGTAGTTAGACTAAGTAGGTTATTAGGTACTATTACTAATAATTTATACTTACTTAGAATAAATACTTAAAGTATAACGATTTATATTCTACCTATAGTAGACTAAGGTCGTAAGGTTAGTATAAAGTAAGTAGATATATTATTATAAGATATAGACTCGAAGGTCTATTTATTATAATAAGAGTAAGATAAACTAATAAGATACTATTACTATATTAAGTTAAGTATAAAGCTTCTTATCTAAGAAAATTACAATTATTATATAAAACCTTTATTCTCTAGATCTCTAAATCTCTTCTATTATAAGGACCTATTAGGCCTACTAGACCTAGAGGAGCCCGGGGAGGGCTCTAGGGCTCTATTATATACTCTTTAGTTCTTTACGTAATACTATCCCGAAGACTCTTAGCTCTTACTATAGAATCTCCTTAGAGATAGTATCTTAGTTATAATAGAAAGTTAAAGCGAAGGGCTAGGCTATTATAGACAAATTAGTAAAGAGAACGTAGGTAACCTAGTTAAATAGAAGAGTTTATATATAGACAATAGACGTATTAACAAAGCTAGAATAGTAGAGAGTTAAGAGCTTTTCGATATTAATTAAGTATAATATTAAGGTTAAATTAATAGTTAGTTAGTTAAGTTTAAAGAGGGCTCTAAATTATTATTTTAACTTACTTAACTACTTAACTATATAACTTAAGTAGTTATCTAAGGTTAAGTTAATAGTTCTATTAGTATAGAAATATCTTAAATCTAAGTAGTAGTAGAAGAGTAAATTAGAGAGTTACTTTAAATTCTAATATTTAGAAAACCTAATCTTCGACGTCTTTCTTAGATAATAGTAGTCTTTCTACGTCTTCTTTCTATACTATTAAGTCTTAGTCGACTAACTAGTTTCTTTTTAAGTACTATAATAAAGTTTAAGAGTAGTTAAAAGCTAAGAATATATAATTATTATAATATAAACTATAATTATATTATCTAAAGAGAGAGTAAAAGAGAAGAGAGATAGTAGTAAATTATATATATAGGCCTAAATTAATTAGAGGTAAAATTTATATAATATAAATCTTAATAAGAAAGGCTTATATATAATAATAGAGTAATCTAAAGTTAATTTTATAGTATATTAATATTTATATTATAAAATAATAAATTATAATTAATAGAGTTATAAGTTATTATTAAAGATAATAGTATAGTTTTTATACTATAGTAGTATACTACTTATATTATCTATATAGACTTAAGTTATTTAGTAGTAGTTAGTAGCTATATCGAGAAGATATTCTATCTTAAGTATCTCTACTTACATATAATAATAGAGTAATATAATATTAATTTAATACTAAATAGATATTTATATTAAAAGATAATAAACTTTAATTAATAGAGTTATAAGTTATTATTAAAGGTAATAGTATAGTTTTTATACTATAGTAGTATATAGATTATATATATAAGTCTAAACTATTTATAAGTAATATTATAAATATATAATAACTTAATATAAATAAGTTATATATAACTATAAGTTAGTTTCTAGGTAGATATAGTATATATTTAATATAATACTAAGTTATATCTATTTATTTTTAGTATTAATTAAGACTTTAGTTAATAGAGTTTTAGTAGAGTTATAATATTAACCTAAAGCCGCCTAGCCGTAAAGCCGCCGCTAAACGTATAGACTAATATATAAACTTTATTTTACTAAAAAACTTAATAGTTAAATACTATTTTACTAAATAGTAACTATAATACTTTATAATAACTAACTATATTAATAGTTACTAGTTAGTAAAATAACTAATTTTTACTAACTTTATAGTATATAATAAACTAATATATAAACTATATTTTACTAACTAATAATTTTAATACTTTATAATAATTAATCTTATTATTAATTACTAGTTAGTAAAATAGCTATTTTCTATTAACTTTATATTATATAATAAACTAGTATATAGACTTTATTTTACTAAAAAGCTTTATATTTAAATACTATTTTACTAAAAAATAATTATAGTATTTTATAATAACTAAGTTTAATATTAATTACTAGTTAGTAAAATAACTATTTTATACTAGTTTATAACTAAATAATATACTAATATATAAATTATATTTTACTAAAAAGCTTAATAGTTAAATACTATTTTACTAAATAGTTTTAATAATATTTTAATTTATAAAATATTTTCTAAATAAGTAAAAATTATTCTATTACTATTATTTTAAAGAGTTATAAGTAGTATAGTAAAATCGCGATTTCTACTTATTCTTTTACTTACTATTTTCTAAAAAGTAGATCGAATATTAATCTCTAGTAGAAGTCGTAATAGATTACACCGATAGTAATCTAAAACTCGAGCGTACTCCGCTTTTCGTAAGAACCCCGTTATTTCGCCCCTGTTTTTAATTATCCCCTCTCCACTATCTACTACCGCTCGTGGCAGTGCTCGAATCAAACATCTCCTACGAAATTCTACTCTATCACAGCCCCAAGCATTACGCACCGACTTTCAGCTCTACCGAATCGATGGGACTCACTGCCGCTCATTTATTCTCGTGATCCTGAATCCCAACACGGAGCGACACGATTAATCGCCCAACTTGATTGCTCTCGAATCACGACGATCAATCAATCCTACCAACAAATCTACCCGACTTTCCAACCTGGCAGCTCTCCGAAGTCTCCTACAACACTTTGTCGCGATCAAATTGTTCAGCTGGCAGAAACGCAGAGATGGCTGCCAACGACTACTTCAATCCTCCGACAAACCGCCCAGATGACTCGCAGACATATTATTCGAGTTACAACCCATCACAAACGCAAGCGCCTTCACTCCCGCCATACACATCACATCCGCCATCACGAACTCAGTCAACGAGACCGAACGACATCTCCCCAGTCTCGCCATTCGAAGCACCATTCGATGACCACGTCTATCCTGCGCTGCAGCAAGGGAAACAGCCTCCCAATGCGAGATTTGACAGCCAGAGTACAATCGGAGCGGATTCAGCATATTATGGTCAGGGAGGTGGTGGAAGGCAGGCCTCAACAAATTCATTTGCGGACGACATCCCATTACGAGATCATCCAGGAGGCCCCGATGTACCGCCAAAGCAGAACAGTATCGATCATGTCTACGATGCGGCGGATCCCAACGCTCCTGTGCGGCAGAATACAGGCAATCTAGAAGAAGGTACGCGGGAGAGAGGTCGCTTGACGGGGCTCTTGAAGAAAAAGAAGAAGATACCATTCGTAACCTACATTTTTACCCTTGTCCAAATCATTATCTTCATCGTGGAGATTGTAAAAAATGGTACGTTTCGTTGTTTGTCGTCGAGATCATTGCTAATATCATCCAGTTCAGCTCACCGGATCCCCCATCATGATCAAGCCTCAGATCAACCCGATGATCGGTCCCTCACCATATGTCACCATAAACATGGGCGCAAGATACGTCTCTTGCATGCACAACATGGAGTACTTCCAAGAATTGACCGACATCAATTCGTTCCCTTGCCCCAATACCGTCGCGAAGAACGGCTCCGATCGGCACACTGGGCAGCTGTGCAATTTAGGACAGCTTTGCGGTTTCAACCTTGCCAACTCGTCAATACCTGGGATTGGTGCACCCAGCGGAACTGCGTTGGAAGACAAACACCAGCCTGATCAGTGGTTCAGGTTTATCGTTCCTATTTTCCTTCACGCCGGAATCATCCACATCGGGTTCAATATGCTGCTTCAAATGACCTTGGGCCGCGAAATGGAGATGATTATTGGTTCCATACGCTATTTCCTGGTTTACATCGCCAGCGGCATCTTTGGATTCGTTCTTGGGGGAAACTTTGCAGCTGAAGGCATCGCTTCAACGGGAGCTTCCGGATCGCTTTTTGGGATTCTCGCCTTGACTCTTCTCGATCTCCTGTACCACTGGGCAGAGCGGATTTCACCATGGAAAGACTTTGCGTTCATCATGTTGGATATAGCTATATCTTTCGTCCTGGGACTACTTCCTGGCCTCGACAACTTTTCCCATATCGGTGGATTTATTATGGGCATCGCTTTGGGCATCTGCATTCTGCACTCTCCAGCGTCATTGCAAAAGCGTATCGGACAGGATCCACCTTACAGGCCTGTTCATCAGAGTAAGAGTGATGATCACCTCATCACCGGAACACAAGCATTCGCCAAGGCGCCCGTTGGATTCTTCAAGGGCCGTAAGCCAGCTTGGTGGGCTTGGTGGCTTGTTCGTGTGGCCTCCTTGGTCTTTCTCTTGATTGTGTTCATCTTACTCCTGACCAATTTTTACAAGAGCATCGAAAAACGCGCTACCTGTTCCTGGTGTAAATACATCACATGCATCGTAAGTTTACTTCCTATCCGTGGAATGATTTTGCTGATTCTTGTAGGATGTAAATGATTGGTGTGATATTGGCAAAATCAAGATAACGACAACCACAGCTGGAGTGCCTTCCGCAACATTGGCGTCTACCCCCACATCTAGCGTCTTAAATAAACGCCTGATACCCGCCGCTGTTGCTGCAGTGCCAACCCCTTTTTGATTTTTACTTCTTGGTGTTTGAGAGGATGGAAACTGGTGGATCTTGGAAAATTGCATAGCGATGGAGTTTTTTTGTCGATATATGCTTGGGCATGGGTAACAGGGCTAAGAGTTTGAGGGATATACCAACAATCACATAATTCAATCTGTACCGATATCTGTATTGTGATCATTGCTCCCGTCACGTCGTGCAAAAGATATACATGTTCAACGGTTAGTGGGTTGCCGGTGTAGTTTGCACATCGCGCAATATTCACACTGCGTCCAACAAAAGTCGAAGGGCAAATTTAAGCGAAAAAATTATTCAGTTTTAGTAACAGGAATTCGATCATCTTACCATTTCTACAACATTGGTAGCAGACAGTCATAAAGTCGCGACTGTATTAGGTGGACTTGTCGGATTATCATAATTCCGTTTTCTGAGCAAACCACGAAACCTCGGTAAAGGCTGCGCAAACCTGAAAAAAAACTCCAGCCTCGCCGAATACTAAACAAATCAAATCAACCAACTTGCGACCAGCATTTCCACAAACCGAAACTTTCCAATCGCCTACTCAATTGCATCAAAATGGGTAAAGGGAAAGCGAAACCAAAAGCCAACGCCGAGAAGACCGCCATCCATACCGCGAAAAAAGAAGCAAAACGCGCCGCTCGTGAAGCTTCCGGTGTCAAAAGACCACATAAAACAGCAAAATCCCACGGAATATCAGTGAACGACCTCCAAATCAAGACGCCACCTTCGGGCGCTGCGGAAGCCCTAAGTCATGTCAAATGGCCTTCGCTATTCAAAAAACATATCGGGGTTCTGGAAAGTCATGTCAAACATTTGGAAAGGGTTCAGCAAAGTGTAAAGGACTTCATGCTTGGGCTGCCTGATGTTGAAAGGGACGCCTGGGAAAGAGGGGAGAAGGGTCATTTAAAGATTATCGTCGGATGCGTTGAAAGGGCCAAAGAAACCGTGAAGAATGCGAAGGAGGCTGTCAGTTTATTGCCTGGTCACAACGCTGCCTCCGCTCCGGCACCAACACTTCCAACTGCGCCAGTTGACGAGGATGGGGATAGCGAGATGGAGGATGCATCAAGTAGCAGCGATGTAGACGAAGCAGCAGACGCTGAGTCCACCATCGAACCAACCAAAGCGAACGGCGCGGTAGTTGTCGAAGCCAATCCGTACTTTGTGGTTGATACAGAGCCTACGCCGGTTACAGTCGAGCTGGGCGCAAGCCAATCGCATACGAAAAAGAACAAATCGCGCGCGAAGGAAGAACATGCCTCCAGCGAGACACCTGTCGATTTCGAGGCTCTGCAAGCAAAACTTCAGGCCGAGGTGGACATCGGGGAAGCTACAAAAGACATCGAGGCACACGGAGAGGTTGCAGAGTCCAAGAAAGACAAAAAGAGAAGAAGGAGCTCTGACGGCTTAAGCAAGGAGGGAAAGAAGGCAAAGAAGGAGGAAAAGGAGAGGAAGCGGAAAGCATCTGGGGATGGGGGTGAGTTAGTTGTTGGTCGAAAAAGGAAGTCTTGAGCTCATGAAAACGCATATACCCATATCGGAAAGACAAGTCCAGTAATTCTCGAGGTAAAAGTCGGTTATTTTGCTGGTTCTGCATGGCTGGGAGTTGGATGGTGTTGCATTTCAGGTGTTCAAAATTTTACGAGGCTCAGTTTAGCGATTAGCTTGCACATAGCATTGTATAGCTAGTTATAGAATGATGATTTATGACATTTCATGCCGTGTGTTCTGAATTTTTCGTCAGCTAAATCATATCAACAGTACGCATTCAGCGGTGCGCAGTGAAGATCAAATTATACAAAAACGGATAATAGCTGCGTCCTGCGGCTTGTTTTGAAAAGAATCTCGTTTTCATCCAGTGGACTTTTTCTTCCAACACAACAAGTCATTCTTCTTCCAAGCCTGCTCCTCGCCGTAACCGCGATGTCTTGCTAGATCGGCCTGGTCTCAACATAGCACAGTCAAGGTCGGGAGGTGATAGTGAGCCGGGAGATGTCATTGCCCCGTGTTCAAAGGTAGTTTTGGCTACAGTCGTTGGGTCCTCACTATGCGCTCCCGACCTGGTGAGTGTGTTGAGTATGTCCAAGGTAGTAAACCTCATTGCTGCCATTTCTGTCGCCTCAAGAGCAGGACACAGTGTACGCTTCGTTCAGAGGCGCGTTTTCGGTCCTCGAAGAACACTTCACACTATTTTGAGCTGTACATGCGGAGAGCTTCTATGGACCATGTGAAGATATGATCCGTAACTATCCAGAAGCCATATCTCTACACCTTTCAAGCAGAATTCGCGTGTTGCAAGGCTTCGGCGGGTTAACTTGGATGATAAAAGGTCAACATTGGCCACCTGGAGGATAACCCCAGGATTGAAGCAATAATATATACAGAAAATGCTTTACGAAAGCCCTTGCGAGACTAGAGTGGCTTATATCTGCCATCGACGAATCTGGACCCTTAAGCTTTGCAGTATTTAATATTTTAAAGTAAAGGAGATTAGGAAGATTGTTACAGAATTAGCACAAGGGAGGTGTTAGCTTCCTGGTCAGAGGATAACCAGTGTTCTCGATTCATAGATGTTAAGCTTTATGTAAAGCTCTAAACATAAGTCGATGAAATATATTAAACTTTTAGCCATACAATTTCCACCCACTGTTATAAATGCGAAAGAAGGCATGCGAGTTTTAATTGAAACATCTGTGGGTAGATGTCAGTAGTATCATTAAGGTTGACACCAGGAATATAGCAAGCAATAATAGTGCCATACACGCTACATACAGAATACAGTATCCTCGCCATCATTGCAGGTCGCAAGGAAAAGCTCTCATCATCAATTATCAGGTACTAATTGTGGCCCAACGTTACTAGAGTAAATCATAAATGAGACCTAGCTCTATGAATACCCCTCAGCCAGCTCTAGAATTATTGTTCGATAATTCCACTTACAGCATGGACTTATAAAAAGCTGTTTTTTAAAAGAGTTTGATGTTCCTAAACATTTAAGTATATAGTAGGCGCTTAACAGGTGCTTAAAGACTTCGAACGAAAGTGTCCTCTTATTTCCACTTGCTTAATGAATAGAGCAATTTCAAACATGCCAAGGGTAGAGGTTTCTAAATAAATAGTGGGTTAGGGTTTATTAACGGTACCTACTGTGACACGTTCTGATAATATTGACAGAGATAAAGTAGGCACCCATTCAATGACCTATAACTCGATGCCACATTTATGGAAAGAGAAACCTCATCCTTCTTTGAAATTCGATTCAAAACTTTGTAGGCACATGGCTCAAACATCATTAATGAAGCGTTCACCCAATATCGGGACGTCGTTTCAAATTTGACCAGCAGATCTATAATCATTCGAAATGACATTCTCGAAATGACCATCTCGGTGTAATCCCCGGTACAAGTAACGACTTTCGGCTCTCCCTGTTGACAGAATCTCCCCATCGTCTGCCGTTAGAGGTTTCTGACTATACTAAATCCAACTTCCGTTATACGTAAGCAATAATTTGGAAGTGCAAGCTTCGCCATAGTATACTTCGATGTGATGGACTTCATTCCCATTTCAAATCATGAGATTAGACTCAGATGGATTATTTCTACCGTACAGTCTACTATCAATTATTTATAGTCAGAGTTCGGGATTAAGAATGTCGCACATTTCGATGATACGGTTGTTTGCAACATGGAGGAAAGCGGTTCCCTTAATATTGAAGTTTTCTAGCAACACTTCCACTTGACTCCGTAATAACCCTAGCCTTGCTTGACTTTTGTCGTTGTAAATTAAGGTCTATGATGAATTTGCTGCCTTGGCAGACGACGACAGTGGGAAACCTATGACCCAGGCTGAGGCAATGTATCGTCCATGTTGGGAAACAGGCATGTAAGAGAAGAACTGAAAGGGGAGCCTTAATCTTCAAAGCACGATGCACAAACTATGTGGAACTAACACAAATATTTGTTCCAGTGTGTGGTGGAAGTCTTTTGTACCAAAACAAGAGAGGATGACATTTGGGTTAGGGAATATAAGGTATAGGTCAAACGGTAGAAAGATATACGTTTAATGTTAGATGGGTCCGATTATACGGAAACACTTCCATTTTCTGATTCTACAGCGCTCGTGTCACGGATGTTTTCGCGTGACTAAAATAAACCCTTTTTACAACCAATTTGTCTTCCTTCTGTTCTCAAGGGTATCCAGGTACTAGTTTCTGAACAACACTCAAAAATAAATTACATCCAAAAGTCATTACAGACGTTTTAGTCCGTCTAACCCTTTTTCGCCTCCCGTGATTTCAATTATTCCAAGTATTCCGCGAAACACGTAATTGCTCTTGAAGGGTATCCAATGCCCTTCCAACTGCCTCATTACTGGTATCAATACTACTACCACTCTTAGTAACACTTGTTGAGTTGGTATTTGCTTGCGCCATCGATGGTGTCGCTGCGGACTCCCGTCCATTGATTGCGGGCACAAATCCACTTTTCAGCACGTTAATGGCAGGGTACTTTGTTGAATATACAGCTCCGCTCCGTGTTGCATCGCTAACACTTTTCGACTGTGGCAAAGTTTCTACAATAGAGGTGGTAGCAGGGGTTGATTTACGAGGTACTCTTGGGCGAGGAGTAGCAAAAATCGAGCGACGAAGCGGTGGGTAGCCTGGTGCTGGATGTGGAGGGATGGGTTCTGGTGAGGGATTCGATCTTTTTCGAGTGGCATTTTGCTTACTCGGCTTTTCTAGATCTTGTGGCGTTGGTAAAGTACCATGACCAGAGGTAGAATGAGCATCATCTTTTCGTTGTGTCTCTACCGATGACTGGGTCGAAGCAAGAGAGGGAGGATGTCGTGGTTGTGATGATGGTTGGGCTGGAACGAGAGAGGAAGAATTGCTTGGCTGTACTGACGACGGGACTGTGGCAACAGAGGATGGATTCTTTGGCTGTGTTGACGACGTGACTTGTGCAACAGAGGGAACCCGTGGTACTTGTCCTGATGATTGTGCTGGAGCAATAAAAGGAACCCGTCGTGGTTGTGGTCGAGTGACTTGTGCATTTGAAGTTGCAACATGAACGCCTTCTGCCACTTTCATGCGCTTAGGTGACGAAAATGGATTGCCTGGTTCTGGCTTTCGGGCTACTGGATCTTGCAATTTGCTAGCGTGCATTTTTTGTTGTTGTGAGGCTATTCGTCTTTGCACTTCTCGATCATTCAACGAAATGGATCCTATTCCAGTGCCCGAGGACGAATTCCGGAGATTTTGCGTCTGCACTCCCGCGGCTCCTGTCATTGACGACGTTCTAGGAATGCTGGAGAAGAATGTATCATAGTTGCTTGAAGTCACGGTGCTGTTTCTTCGATTGTCTGACTGAGCTTTTGCTGAGAACTCCCGCTCAGAGGACAGAGCAGCGAGCTTTCTTCTCCAGTCTTCTGAACCCTCTCCCTTCTTCATGGTTTCAGGTAACACCTGACTGTGATTATTGCTATTATCATAGGATTTAGGTTGTTGAGTATTGTTGAGAGCGATCTGTTGTTGCAATTGCCGAAAAGCCACTTCATATAGGTTTTGATCAACCACAGCATTTACAGAAGTGCGATCAATTGAGGGGTCCACCGGTGGAAATTGAGGATGTTGCCACTGCTGTAAGCGATTCTGTGTTGGAAATAGCGCGGACGTTTGACGATTGCTATTAATGAAATCTGGAGAATAATGCTGGCCACTCGTGGTCGTCTGCTGCGTTGGAGAACGTGGGAGCAACTGCTGGCTTCTTTGAAAATCGGCAACCGATTGTGATTGGTTTTGGGGCCTTGATGCGTCTTGCTCTCGTAATACTTGGGAGAGAGAGGTAATTTTTGAATGCTGCTGCCATGGGTTTGACGAAAGACCCAAAATACTGGGTTGTTCTTGCCCAACATCAACCTGTGTCGAACCTCCATGATGCTCGAATGATGTGACTTGGCTTTGATATTGATGAAATAGTTCCGATTGAAGGTCTTCGTGGAACTTCTGGTGGTTTGCAGATGTTATATGACTTTCATAAGACGGACAATTTGCATCCTGAGGCGACGCTGTGGTTCCATTACTTGGATGACTTGAAAATTGATGTTGGACTTCAAACGTCGCTGGTTGCTCTAGAGACTGGGGTCTTCTTCGGTCGACTTCAAACGCAGGAAGCTCCTGCCCAAACTCGGTTTGTCTATTGTATGCGACTCCAGCTAAGGGTTGACTCTGACGAAAAGCCTGATAGGTTGGCCCTGTGTTAGCCATCCCAGCGATACTTTGAGTATCCAATATACTGCGTGAATCAGTGACACCGTTTGCTTTCCCAGGTGCGCTGATCGCTGTTGCTTGTTCGTAAGTTTTATCATTTCCCTTGATGTTCTTCGCCATGTTTCCTGAGATCGTCATGTTGAAACGGTCCGGATTTCTGGGAGGTAGAGGAACGTAAGAACCCGGATTGGTTTCTATCATTCTCATTTTTGTAGATAGTTTTGATGCGTTATAGTTCCTAGTCGGAAAGCGCATGATTTGACATTGCCATTCTGCCGAAGAAGAACCCTCACCAAGATCTTGTTGGGAATGCAACCACTTGGTCTCCTTGTTCATTTCCTCCGCCACTTGTTGCAGACTAAAGTTTCGCCTCTTCATTTCATCACGATCATTTTGAACCCAAAAGTCCAGTAGCCGGTACTCTATTTCGCTCCATTTGGGACCGGTCGGCTGTTTGGGCGAATGCGTAGTTGGCAGCATATGTGCGATTTTGATTTCAGAAAGAGGCTGACACTGGCAACAGGTTGAAAGTGAAGAGACAAAATATCGGAAGCTCAAAACCCAAATTTCAAGATAGTCAAATTTTTATGCACCGACAAATAATTTGTTGAAAGTGTACGAGATGACCTGCGAATGTCTTATATGTTGTGGTTGAAGCTTGTTCTTCAAATGAAGCATATCGTCGTCTTTCAACCATTGTCTAGCGCCGCATGTTCGATTCACCACAAGTGAACTCGGAACTGACAAAATACTCCGCCCCATTGTCATTATCGTATTGTCATTATCGTATTGTTATTATCGTCTTGAGTGAATCCTTTTCAAATTATAATTGCCACAAGCTTTCCACTGCAGCCCGAACAATTCAGCTTTCTCCATCGCTTTCGAGGGTCGATTATATCTTTAGCAGGAAATTTTCAGGTTTGGGCTTTCCTGCCGTTAAGTAGGGTAGAAATCCGTTTTGATAAACGAGACGGCAGATTTCTAATGTTTTTTTGCGTATGACAATACACTATGCAAGCAATGCTATGGCGTTGTTTGGTGGTTTGCTTAGGTTGTTGCGAAAATATTTATCTCGGTATAATAAAGTCAGCAATTACACCTCAAATACGCCTTTGCGAGCACAATCACTTACGAATTTTATTCATCTTTACAAGTCAAACATTTGACTTCGTGGAAATCACTGGCTGCGTCGCTGTCGCTCCTTCTATCGTTTTGCCGACCTTTGTCATATTGTGTGCTCCTTTGTAGTCACTATGTTTTTCAATTCGTGCTAAAATTTCCAAAGGACACACAGGAGGAGTGTCACTAGGTTCCACGTGGGTCATTTATCGACTCATGTCGCTCCACCCAAGTCGGCCATCTAGACATCAGGTATCGTAAACCTGAAGATGAGGTATGATGAAGAAGCTTTCGGAATGGTCGCAATGTTTGACCTCCAAAGTATATTGTCGTTCTCCATCTCAGTCTCATTTGGGGGAGCACAATTAAGTCTTGGCTCTATCTACACCTGTCACCTATAATGTCTCCTATATGTGCCAATGGTCAAATATTTTCAGAAGTTCTAATATGCTAAAAGCAAGTCAACTTACTAGCTAACAGTATTGTCTCAAAATACGTGAAAACTGTATAAGGAATTCACGGAGCTGCTATCAAACAATGAACCTATATTGAAAAGGATGAGTCTGGAATTCTACACACTAAGAACATCGTTATCAAAAGCATCATCTGCCGTGATTCGATGCAAGTTGTCCTTTTAATCGGTATGGTGATCATGGAATCTTTGGGAATAGGAAGCCATATAATTTGGCGACCGTCTGGACATCTGCTTTTGACTATAATCTCGAATTTGAGCTTTCTTCCCAGTATCTTCTGCCGAATCGTGGCGCGGTAGCAGAAACCCCAGACAAGCAACATTGTGCCACAGTCAATGTCACGCGATTCCTACGGTTTGGCGGCGTAACCAGCGGCATTTGCACTCGAGGTGGCACTGGATGTCACCATAGAATTGTATTCAAAGCTGCCACTAGGCATACCCGGTCCACGAAAGCTCCTGGCAGTATCGATCATACGATGGCGCTCCTAGTCCTATCATCAGCATCCTCACAAGGGTATACCAGCTAGCTATCCGCCCTCGTGTTGTACTGGTTGTTGGATTGCAAAATGCAAGTACCGTCATATAGTCTTTTCGCAAAAATTACCCGACTCGACGTTCTGCATAGCGTCAGATGCTTATTTTGCAGTTCGACTCAGGCATGAGACCAATCGCATCGTTATTGTCTACATCTGATCTTACTTGACGCATTCGGCCTCTCTGTTCTCACAGTGTATTACCAAGGTTGCCAACCGGTTGTTAAGGGGTCCACCAAATTGATTGTGCCAGGAAGAGACCATGAGCATGAAGAATGTTCAAAGACATGCGGTTGCTTACGGAAAGATTTCCCGTTTGCGTAATAGAAAGGAAAATATTCCAAGAAACAGCTTCTCGAAGGAATGGTACATACATGTACGAGTGCTCGCACTGTAAGGGCTGGGATTGTCTCAAGCTCTCGAGAAATTCTGCTCGTATATGACGGCCGGTGATTTATTAACCCAGTTGACCTGGATCGTCCGTCCGCGGCACCATTGCTCGACCGCCCGATGCGACTAAAACTAGCAGATCGAGACCGCAGCAGATGCTGCAGAAGAATAACACAGGATATCGACCCTCGAATAGCTGGGCTCCATGATATCTGTACTCCGTATGTTTTTAGTATTTGAATAGCTTCAGCCATGTGGAGTTTCAAGGGTTTGACTCTTGATAAAGACACCGCCACGTCATATCATCACGGTAAGGTCACAGTGCGTCGTACAAAATATGGCATGCACGATTGCGCGGCTCAATCTGGATTGATTGGGCTTCTTGGGTTACCGGGAAATTCCCCATTGTCTGTGACATTGGATGAACTGGGACTTTTCCTGATGTAACCTCAGCAGCGTTACCAGAGAGCTCTGGTCAGAGTAAAGGAAGAAGCTGGGTTCGAACTAGAAGCTACCTTGATCTTAAGATCCTATAACTATTGAACTTTGAACCGAGCCTAATTAATGTTAAGAGCTCACGGGAACTGACCTCAAGCACTCTGTATTTCCGATAATTTTCACACGAAACAAAACAAATGCCACGTGGTGGTTCGAGCCCGAAGCCCCTTGTTTCTGCTCTCCTCCGTACGGGTGATGTTCATCCCAATTCCCAGTAAGCTGGATCGAAGCGCAAGTTGGTGGGAATCTAACGTCCTCCAAGCCCGTGATCCTCGTCCCAGTCGCATCTGTAGATGATCTCGCAGTGAAGAGCGGTGGACGGGATCAAGCACAAGTTCAGGAGGGTTCCCCCGCCAGCGTTTGTCATCTGGTGGTTCGCGCCCGCCAATGCACCTCTCGGCCAATCGCATCTCGCACAGAATGTGAATGAAATCTCCATTCGCGAGTATTTCCAGACTGAGATGACCAGCACAGTATCAATGAGATTTGGCCTCTTCCTGCAGCAAGCTCCTCCCCGCGTACATTGAGAGACTCCTCAAATGGTCTATGATATAAGATCTCAACAACTCTTTTCGAAACCTCGAAGAGAAGTTTCCCATCGCTTCCGGCCATGCGCTCTTTTTCGATTCCCAGGCAGCGCGCGATAATTTGGTCATTGTTTTGTGATACCCAACAATAATAAGTCGTCGCAGAGAAGTTTTTTTAAATATATTTTACTCTGGACACCAGATTGTCGGGCTCTTGAACACATGACTTTAAAACGGCGACCCGATGAATTTGATCAAAGAGAACGAAGACTGAAGATGGAGACTTCGTTACGAAACACAACCTGTAGTAAAGGGCATACACATCCTCCTTGGAACACCACTGGAATCTTGCGAATCGAAAAATGCGAATCTGTATGTGGCTTTTGTCAGAAAGAGACAAAAACAGCTGCGAATCTCAGAAAGGTTTTTCTTCCCGTCCGAATCCATTCCTGTTGTAAGCTGACGATTTACTTTAAGCATGTTGCGATACACATCAAAAATGAGAGATTAAACCTCACAATAGCCGAAGGATCTAGCGGGAGAGGACGACTGTAAGCTATATGATTTCCTCTGTCGACCGTCTCTAACTTTCTCGAGTAGAGAGATGCCACATTCCTTTGAGCGGGAGACGTCATCATCGTCGTCAAGGATATCTCATATTTCTGACGAGATGGACGCGAGTCCCCAGATGAGAGACACTTCTGCAGTCCCACGGCAGCGTTCAAGTCATTCTTCAACGTCAGTAGATCCATTCTCGCCATCTGCAGTCTTGATGTCCATGCATCAACATCACTCACACACCGGAGCTGCAAGGGGTTCATATTATCCCTCTACAAACTCAAATCCATATCCTGTGACGACAAGCATGAGCAGCTATACGTATCCAGCGTACACTGCAACATCCTCGGCTCATGTTCCTTCACACAGTCACGGCCAGAATCAGTACTCTAGTCACTCTGAGGCAGTGTATCCCTATTCTGACAAAGACTTGTTTCGGGGATTGCGGGAACACAACATCAGTACCAAGACAGCATGGACTGTGATGCCCGCTTCCGAAGGGACTCGAGTACTCGATCTGTGCAAATCACTTTCTGTAGCTGTTGAAGTGCCTTCACACGGATCCGGGAGGTCAGGATTATCTCATAGAGCGCCATGTTACAATCGAGAGACTCTATATGACGAGGAGTGGCAAGCACATATGCGAGATGTTCATGGCGTTTTCTTTCTCTGGCCGGATACATGGATGCGCAGGATTGAAGTCGTTGACCTTGAGCCTTATGGAGGCGATATTGGAGGAATCAATAATCTAATGATGGAAGGGTGATTTCGAGGACCTGAATCAAGTTCATGATTTTACGATCACTATCTCATTGCATACGCACATGGAGCTCTTTTATATGGGCCTCATCGGAAGGGCTGGGTATACAGGCGTTGATGGGTTGAGAAAGTATGGCGATGTGTCAGCTACTGACTGACACGACGGCTTCTGATTTGTGGGCATTTTCAGGAATTTGCATGGGGAGGCAGTACGGCGTTATTGACAGGTTTTGTTGCTTACGTGCACTAAGGGAGATAAGTGTGATTAAGCAAGAATCGGAGATGACTTCCATAAACCACAAATCGAGCATCTATCGTCAACTGCAACTTATGTCTTGTGATATCAACGTCATTTCGCTCAGTAGTGTAGTCTAAAAGGCAAGTCTGTTTTGGTTCCCGAGGCCAGCCAACCCTAACCCTAATGCCAGCCTTTGTAATTGAGAAGAATAAGCTGAGCGAGGTTCCTTCTTATCTTTTAACGACTTAGCAACATGAAAATCTCGAGATGTTATCTATTAAATTATGCTGTTAGGGTCTAATCAGCGTCTCTACGTCCACCAGGCTCCACTACATAGTCAGGATGACGGGACACTTGATCAAAAGACGGCACACCAATTCGATCTCAGCCGTTCCATCGATTATGTACACGGGAGAAAGCACCTACCAAGATTTGTTTTTGTTTTTGCTTTTTAGTAGTGGGACGTGCCGCCATCTTTTCATGATTCGGAGAAACAGCCCCTTAAACTTAGCTTCTCGGCACTGCAATGGAGTCCTCGTCGTGTCTGGTAACAAGACAAGTTAGTTTAATAAAATTACGAAGTAGTTGTGCGTAGGAAGGAAGAGAGTAGTTCCTTTCGACTACCGTATAAACTTATGCTACACTCAATTATTGGAGACGCTCTCGTCATAATAGTTTTTGAACCCGTGCCGAGATGTCTTACTCTCGTCCTAAAACTAGACAAGTATGCTCGCAAGTCAGCAAGACTAGGGATAGTGTTCCGCTACTAGCCACGTCGTCTACCACGAGGCAGCTTTGTTGGCTTTACACACTATTATCGCCTGATACACGGGTTTGGAACTTACAACGCGACAGTAAAAAAAACAACTCTGAGATAACACGTAGAGCTAGCTCACAGTAGCAATACAGTTAGAAGTTTAAACGCGACCCTCTCTTGATTTCTTTCTCGAAATATGGTATATTTAGTCGATGGACAAAATTTATGTATTTCGCCATTATTTCAGCCAAGATCATCTACTTCCTCCACCAGTTACTAAGTAGACGGCAAAATCAAGTCCAGAGGTCAATTGGTGTACTCATGTTGTCCGCTATCAAGCCAGGGTAAAATAGAAGTTCTAAAATCGCGTTTTCCGACAGCTACAAATCGACACCGAGAGGCATTTCATGGTGAATAAATATGGTTATTAAATCGTCTGATCGATCGATATCGTGCCCTCTGCGACGTGTTAAGATAAGTATTCCAGGAGGATTGTATGCTTCTTGTCTAGTGAAAATCCCTTCACGTCAAAAGTTGCGGGGGACCTGTAGTATGTACATCCAACGAAGCTCCAGATGGGAATTTTCGTCAAACTCAAACCTCGAGGCGCTGAGCTGTAGATGTTTCATCATATCACCGACGACATTCTTCAGTCATACGCGGTATCAAGTTCACTCTCGAATAATTGCACAGCCAATGGCTATCTATTTTCGTCTACTACCAGCCGTTTACTTCAAAGTAGTTACCTAGCAAATGGCTTAATAGCTACTGGCCAGACAGCTTTATTCACTTTGACCACTTCAAGTCAAATCTTCCATTCCGTTCTTAGGTTCGTTCTGCAATGTGGCCTCAACTTACAATAAAAGGGGTGGATTTGGTTGCTCTTTATTGGCTTTGGTCCGCATCTCCTTTAACACTAGAAATTTGTGCGACGGGAATGCCGCTGATCTGGGGCCAATTAATTCACGATCTATCGGATCTCAATTGCCACCCGCTTTGTCTCCTGCCAGAGATTTAGAAACACAGCGCCAATGAAAAGTCACTGTCCGGCACCGGCTCCTTGCGCTCCTGGGTCAACTTGTTCCCTTTGACGACCGCGATTCGCCAGCCCAACTTGAGATCCTTCATTATCTTTGCTCAAAACATGAGCTTTCATACCCAGGCCAGCAATGACAGATGTCCCAGCAAAAGCCGTATACTGGAAGATGTCAGAACTCTGCGTAAAAGAGCGAAAGAAAACCCAGACTCACCAAAATCCACATCGCCTTCACGGCCTTCAACAACGCCATTTTCACCACAACCTTCTCACTTTCACTTAACCCATCAATCACGCCAATGTTAGCAGCGGCATCTCCTGCCAATTGCTCGGCAATATCATCACCCAACACCCTTCCGAGTTGCGGTCTTTGTCGCGCCATCACATTTGCAAAAACGACACCCCCAATAACGATGCTAAACGCATTACTCATACTCCTCACAAACCCAAACGTCGCCGTTGCCATTGCGACATCTTTGTTTCCGACAACAGCTTGAAGTGCTAGCAGCGGACCTTCAAAGTTCAATCCCAGGCCTACCGCGCCGATGATTTGGAAAATGATGAGTTTGATCCAGTTAGTTGCGGGAGGGAAGGTGATGAAGAGGCCGATTCCGAGAGGCGTGAGGATGATTCCGAGGTAGACTGCTGGGATGTAGTGACCTGTTTTCATGATGTAGAGGCCGGTAAGACCAGACGTAATGGTCATTGTTATGATGAAAGGGAGCATGTAGATTCCGGATTTTAATGGCGAGGTTGCGAGGACAGTTTGAAAGTAGAGTGGTAGATAGTATGATACACCCATGAATACAATACCATGGGTGAAACAAAGACATAGTGATGAGATTGCCGATGCAGATGTAAACTTGTGGAGGGGAATAATGGGCGATTTTGTTAGCTTTGCTGAGTGAAAAATGAATATACCAAAGGTAGATGCACCGAAAATGATGAGGCAAATTACTGTTGCTGATGACCAGGGATATGTTGAGCCGCCAAAGTTCAGACCGAGAAGAATCATGACTGAGAATGCTGATATTAGAATGGCGCCTACCCAGTCTATTGTTGCTAGGCCCTCGAGAATTGGCGTTTGTGGGTTGGGTAGCCTTAGAGTGAACAACAAGAGTACAAAAACGAGCCCGGTGATAGGTACTAGATCACTGTCAATATCTCCACACATATCAGGAGTCAAAACGTGTAGACCGGATACTTACAGTTCAGCCAGAAGCAATACCGCCATCTGCTCGATAAGTTAGTTGCCGTCTTTCAAATTTGCTTGAATGGTGATTCAACTCACGAAAGACTTTGGGTAAAAACCCCTCCAATAACCGGTCCAATACCACTAGCAAGAGCCCACATAACTCCAATCAGTCCAAAGTAAAACCCCCTGTCCCTAAGACTAAAGAGGTCACTAACACAGATGTTAACCAAAACAATACATCCCGCTCCACCAAGACCTTGTACCGCTCTTCCAGCAAGCAGAATACTCAAACTGGGAGCAGCGCCACACATCAGACTGCCGATGAAGAATATGGCGATGCCGGACAGGAGAACGGGTTTGCGCCCGAAGATATCGGACAGGGATCCCCATAATGGCGACGAAGTGTTGTAAGTCAGGACGTAGGCTGTTCCAACCCATGTGTAAGCTGTGTCTGAAGAGAACTGACGAGAAATGGTTGGTAGTGCTGTGACGATTATTGTTACATCCAATGCAGCGACAAAGACTGCTGCCATGAGACAGGCCATTATTGTTGCTGTCTGAATTCGGCTCTGGGATGGTGCTTGCGATGTTGTCAAGTCAATTGCCTCGGTGGGAAGAGAGCTGGACGTGGTGGGATGCACTAGGGCTTGGACGCAAATTGAAGGTAGAACTTGAACTGAGCTGGAGACCTCGATGCCCTCTTTTGGTACTTCTTTTGCCTCGAAGTGTCTATCGGGAATATGCTCTGGCATGTCAGAAAGATGAATTGTATTGGGACTGAGATTATCAGATGATTGTGTGAGATGTTTTTGATCCGTCATAATTAATAAAATGGTTTATATTGTCGAGATAGTATCAAAAAGCTCAAATATCACTGGAATTTGTATGAAAAAGCACAAACAAATCAACAGAGAAATAATTTTTATACAGAGAAGAGAAAAACCAATGAAAATACTGCTACATGAGCAACCCAGGGGTCAATATCAAACGCAAGGGCGTCATATCGCAGGGAAACCACCAGAAAAGCGTTTTGTTGAACATTTTCAGTTTTTGCGCGTAAAATGAAGCGAATTTCACAATAAAAAAAAGTTGGGGGAGAGGCTCAGGCTGGATATCCAAAGCTACCCCTGTATTATCACCCTTGACCGTCAGCAACAAGCGAGGATTGTCCACGCCTCGGACAAGCATGTGTGCAGCCTCGGTAGAGCTTAACATCTCAGAAGGTCTCAGATAGGGATTGTGATTGTAATCTTATATCCGATCAGAGATTCGATCAGGGCCTGATGGCACAACAAAAGGCAATCATAAGAAGAAAGCTCAATTTCTCTCTCGAATTTTACCCGTTACTATATTCGCCAGTATTGCCGTAGATAATAATAGAGGCAATCATGGTGATAGGTACAAGTGAAAAGCTCTGACGGGTGCTCGGCTGTAAGTAGCAAGTACGATATATCATTCCAACTTGAAGCTTTACGCTTCAAATCGTGAAGACATTTTTAATCTAGAGTATGGCGTCGGAGTAGTAAAATAATTAACGTGTTTCGAGAAATCATAGACGCGGACAGAGACGCAAAGGACGGTAGAAACAGTATCGTGCGATTCACCCCTGACTTTGCCTGGAAATAAGGTCAGAATGTTCTAATCCCAATTTTTGATGAACAGTGCGAGGGTCGGTGCCGGAACACTAAGGTAATTTCTTACATTTGGATTGAAGATGTAGCAGACATCGCGCATTTTGGTATATATGTCACTCGGTTGACATCATTAGGATGATGCTGTTAGGTTGATATGATGAAGTTGATGTAAGGAGGTGAATTGCATCAGCTTAATTGCATCAGGTTGTCGTTTTTTGATCACATCAGGTTAAGTGCGTAAGGTAAATTACATCAGATGGATTGTCCCACAGACGTAAGATTAAATTTCTTAAAACTCGCGATGAAGGAACAAGCTAGCAAACATCCAGCTGATCACCTGCGACAGACTGTCGAGAGCGGGTCAATACAAAGGACCCGCAAGGCTCACTTCTCACTAAGGGATCGACTCGACACATAAGTGAGAAACCTGGAATCAAATTCATGTACAGTCGTCCATGTTTTGATAAATTGACTTTGAGGTAGGTTTCTCCGGTGTAGCAGTGAAAAATACAAGAGAAAAATGGATAGATAAGTATGCGGAATGAAGAGCACCTCGGATTGGAATAGCAAGAGCTGGATCCTAAAAAAATGTACATAGTAAAACAATCCTGTCTTACCACAACTTGTGTATTGTATTTCAGGAAGTGAGAGTATGAAAGCGGTGTAGCCACTTAAGATGAAATGAAGACAAAAGAACAGTGAAGTAGAAAGTTCAACCGGAGTTTAAGAAACCTGCCAAAATCAAGGGTTAAATGAAAGTATAACAAGTTATATTTTAACAACACTAACATGAGGAGTCCTGACTTCCAGAAAGATACAGTGAACAGAGAAAGAAGTTTGGCATTTAAAAACCAAGGATATAATGGCGACACCGGACGAGCGTGGCTCAAATCCCAGATGTACATGCAAAGTGCGAAAAGTAGTCATTTTGCTTACGAAAAGGCATGCAACATGTTCGTATAACGTTACTCCTCGAGGTGTACGAACACATCAAAATCATCTGGAGCTCGAGATTTTTGGTTCTGGCGAGACCCAGCTCCTGTAGAGTAACAAAACAAGGCTCTTAAATCGTTTGTCTCACTAGACAAAATCGGAGGCCAACCCAAGTAAATATTTAAGTTGCGCTAGGTGAGAAGAACACCCCTAGCAAAGAACACTTGGCTATGAGGCACCGTAGACTAACATTCATGCTTGCTAAAGGAGGTATAAACTCAGTAAGCCCAGTGTTAGGGCGATGTTGTGTTAGCAGCCTGGTGACAATTGTACGAACTCATATTCAGCTCCGTGAGTACTCGAGTACCGAATGATGTGACGTCCCAGCATCTACCAGACTTTAGATAGGAATAGCCTCTCACGAAGCTTGAAATTACCTAAACTCACCGTTCTCCAAAGATTCCACCGCCCATCTTGTGTGCCATAGGATCTAACCCAGTGACACGATATCACCGACCAGCTATGGAGTGCCGCACAAAACATACTATCGATGGCGGCTTTTTTAAGAAGACTTAGTTTGGCAATGGTACTTGTGTCAGGTCTCCAAGCCTCATTCCCGTTTTAGGTGGCCTATCCTCTGTCCTTTCGTAAGGCTGTGGATGTACACTCGAAATCGGTACGACCTTATATCGGCGATACAAGATTCTCCCGCCATTTCAATCGGTCCTGCACCTTGCCACCAATGAGAATTATTCATCCAACTTGAATGCTTCGATGAGTCCGGAACCGGACGTGGGGCGCTTATGTACTTCTGGGTAAATGATCCATTGGACAAGATTTCCATCGCGTGAGGATGTAATCTGGAGCTGTAAGAAGATGTACGTTTTCGGACTCAGCTCACCATGAGCAATCGCGATGATCGATTTCAAAGAATCTGAACATGGAGTAAGAATGCTTGCTTTCCCCGGATCGACACTGACGAACCAATTCTTACCTCACGTGTGCCGTCTCTGCGCCTGTTCGGCACGACTTCTGGAATACGCCCAACTGCTGACGGTGAGCCAATACGATTGCTTTAAAATGACGTTTGCTGCTTCTCGTCCCAACTAGGCTGAGACGGGTTGGTGGCATGCAACGAAGGAGGTGCTTTTGCAGCAGAAGAGTCCACCATGACGATTTCCCCTGGAAATGAGGAGCTTGAAAGAGCTTGCCAGTCGTCGCGAGGCTATTCCAGTCGAAATGCATGTATCTCACTGGATATTGATGGTTTTGCTCGAGGCTGCTGGTGGCACCTTTTCTGCAAGGCTACGGAATGTCTCGTTGACGGCGCAAAGGTCGGATTGCAAGTATAGAAAGCCACGAAGATGTCACACGAGCGTGGCTACCCTCGGAAGGACACATTGGCGGTTTTGGGTATGGGCAATAGAATGCAGTCGCCGTCACATGGCTGGGTGCATACGAAGCATGTGTCTGTCGTTGCCACGATCAAGTCGACCGTGATCGATGCAGAGATGCCTGGTGCAGAGGATTTGTTGCCCGAACGTGGTAATGGTGAAGCTATTCGCAAGTCGTAGATTTCGACACAGACAACCAGCAACACCACAAATTTTGAACTCAGCTCTGGTTGTATGATATCTCGATATGAGTGTGAATCTCAGGCGATTCCATCGACGGCCAGCAGTTTACCAGAGATTCGAATGTTTGGGTACATTATTGATGCCTGGCGTGTGCGGCTGCCACACCACAGCTCCCAAGAGTCGTGCGATAAGAAAGATCAAAGACGGAAAAGTGTTGCGAACGGAGACCAGCAGAGACCGCAGAGACCGCCTGGAGCTCGGAGGAGACTGGAGAATGGAGAAAGAGGCGGAATCGAGCAGAAGCAGGGGAATGATACCATCACCACCATTCCACATCGGGCACACGGTCAGCGAATATGTCGGCAGAATATCAAGGGTCCAGCCCCTTTGGGTAAAGTGTCACTCGAGAAAGAGAGGCGATTGCGAATTTCCACGATCAATCACACCTTGTCCAGACGCTCTCCTGGATCACAACATCGATTCCTGGAACGGAGTCCGAATCAGGCCAGCTTATACTATCAACCATTATACGGAAAGTTTGACCCCCGCCTTTCATTTCAGTCTGACCGCTCGATATATATTTCTGTGGCCTCCCGCCTTCTTCCGTTTGCTTTTTCCTACTCACCTTCCAATTTTCTCTTCCTCAGCTTCCTCTTCGAGCTCGTTGAGCCTCATCAAGGTACAAGAAAAAGCAAACGTTTGCTGCAGCCACCAACGGTTTTCGCCCACTTCATTCACACCCTCTTTGTCCCAAGCACGCCATACCCGCGCCAGGTTTACAGAGATCGCGGATTGGACAACGAGAATCACATTCAGTTTACATCCATAACCTCACTTTTACTGCGAAGGCGATACGTCTGCATTGATTCCGAAATAAGCCTGCTTAGCATTCATCATGGCTCCTGATTTGAACTCAGTACCGCTCTCCCCACGAACTCAATTCGCAACACCTCCCTCTGGATTGTCTCAATCGCCTCCTACCCAATATGCCCGTCCATCTGGGAAGAAGCCGAATATCTTGTATATTATGGCAGATCAACTCGCGGCGCCACTTTTAAAGATGCACAATCCTTCGTCGGTAATCAAGACGCCAAACCTCGATGCTCTAGCCAAAGATGCCGTCCTTTTTGATTCAGCATATTGCCCTTCACCTTTATGTGCGCCTTCCCGAATGTCCATGGTGTCAGGCCAGCTTCCTACCAAGATTGGCTCCTACGACAATGCCTCTTCGATCGATCCAAGCATTCCAACATATGCTCACTATCTACGAGCCGCTGGATATGAAACTACACTGGCAGGAAAGATGCACTTTATTGGAGAGCAGTTGCATGGATACGAGAGCAGATTGACAAGCGACATATATCCAGGTGACTATGGATGGTCAGTGAATTGGGAGGAACCGGATCGCAGATTGGAATGGTATCACAATGCAAGTTCGATTCTTCAAGCAGGACCTTGTGTTCGAAGCAATCAACTTGATTACGACGAGGAGGTCATGTACAAGTAAGCAACCAGACCATTCTGAGTAAATCAATGACTAATAGAAGCAGATCCAAGCAATTCCTGTACGACCACGTCCGCAAAGGCGCCAACACTCGTCCCTTCTGCATGACTGTCTCTCTTACTCACCCACACGACCCATACACAATTGAGAAAAAGTACTGGGATATGTATGAGGATGTTGATATTCCACTACCAGATGTCAACATTCCTCAAGAGGAGCTAGACTCCCACAGTCAACGTCTTCTTCGGGTCTGTGATCTCTGGGGCAAGAAATTTACTCATGACGAGATCAAGAGAGCCAGACGTGCATACTTCGGTGCTGTTTCTTATGTCGATGATTGCATTGGCAAGTTGATTCAAACTCTCAAAGATTGTCGACTTGACCAAGACACCATCATTGTCTTTAGCGGAGATCACGGAGATATGTTAGGCGAGCGAGGATTGTGGTACAAGATGTCTTACTTTGAGGCTTCTGTTCGTGTTCCACTCCTTGTTCATCACCCTGCAACCTTCAAGCCACATCGTGTATCCTCCAACGTCTCTACTCTTGACATCTTACCAACCCTCGTTGACATTGTCAAGTCGAAATTGTGGGACGGCTTACCAATGGATGGCAATTCCTTATTACCACATCTTGAAGAAAGATCCGGTGGTTCCGATACCGTCTTTGCTGAATATTGCGGTGAAGGCACCATCGCTCCAATGATGATGATCCGCCGTGGTGATTGGAAATACATCACGTGTCCAGCTGATCCTGATCAATTATACAATCTTGCTACCGATCCAAAAGAAATCGTCAATCTAGCATCTCTTCCATCCAAGCACCCACTGATAACTGCGGAAGTGTCCCAGATCTTATCCGACTTTGTCGCCGAAGCCAAGGCGAAATGGGATATGGAAAAGATAACCTCCGATGTACTCATCTCTCAAAAGCAACGTCGATTGGTGTGGTCCGCATTGAAACAAGGTGCATTTACCAGTTGGGATCATAACCCGAACGACGACGGTCGGGAAAAGTATATTCGTTCTCACATGCATCTCGATGATTTGGAGCTACGAGCAAGATATCCTGCAGTCGATGCAAAGGGTCGAGAGATGTATGCGGGATTGGGTGGAATGGGAGCCGGTGGCATGGGAGGCGTCATTACTGGTCAAGCTGGAGCCTATGGACAGTGATTCTTCTCGACACCGCTCTTTTGTTTTCAATATTCCCCGCTATGGCGAATCACGATTTTCCGTCTGATGAAAGGACGTCTGGATAGGCGATTATTCGGAGGGTTTTCTGCTTTTGTTTGGTACTGCGCATCTAGCGTCTCATTGTCTTTTGCATTCTTTTCCTTTACTGTTCTTTACCACTTGTTGGCGAGTGGAGCATTCGTTTTATGATAACGCATTACGGCCGGCTTTTTCGTTGATGTTCATAGGTTATGGATTTGGTGGTGGATTGGTGGGGTGATTAGATGAGCGCTGAATTTATATTATGGATGAGGTTTGGGGTGAGAATCGGATTAGCGGGTGGATTTACAGGAAGTTAAAAGCGAAGACTTCGAGAAATTGTATTTAGACCTGAGAATCAAGACTGAGAAAACGATTCGAGCTGGCCTTCGTCTTTCCTTGAATTCCATTCATACCTAGTCCGCGATCTTCTGAGTTCATTCTACTCGCCAATCTGAGGTAATCAGAATTCCATGATGGCTATCAAAAGGCAGACTCCGGAGTCTTTGATAGATCTGAAATGTTTCAAACCTGAAGAAGAAGACAGAGCAGGTTATAATAGACGTCCACTTTCTGATGGCCTTTTACCGGCCTTTCCACATTGATTTTCTACTTACCGATACACCGGTAACAGCCTAAATGCCGAATCCCAACTTCCCGGCTTTCCAACATCCTACAACCAACTTGTGGGGAGAGTAGGCTGATGGATTATGGATGTGGAGGTGAAGGTGTTCCAATCTCATACTACTGGACATGAAGTAGCTGTTTGGACGGCGATCGACGATACTCGAGTCGTTGGCAACGTCCCATGATCATGGAGGACGCGAAGAGAAATTGATTCATCGACAACAAGCGAGCATGTTGTTGGGTAGGAACTACATCTGACAATTGAGGTGTGTGGATTAACCACTCCCCAATCTTGTCAGTCACGAGAGACCATCTTTGACTGGTAATAAATACTGTGTTCACGCCCAATACGAGGAACAGATGAACTGGATTACCAATTAACGCTAGTATATAATATCTACCCACCATGACCCATTCAACTTCACGCTGCCTCAACCCCCTGCCATCACGCGCAACAAACACCACTGCATCTCCACTAGACTCTGGATTCCGACAACCTAATCGCCGACCTCCCCGGTAAATACCTATGTGCTGGCACTATACCTTCTACGCGCGCTATAGCATGCAATACACCGGTTAAGGTGGTATGAGCCCGTTAATGTGACATTGTCGATTCCCTGTACCTATTCTAGCTAGGTAGGTAGATTTCATGTGATATGTAGACCGAGTAGGAATGTGTGATGAGAAATGCGTGGATGCATGAGCGAGGCGAAGTGCGAGGGAGACGGGCGGACCGTGGTGCTGGGAATCGATAGTTTGGGGTTCTGTTGGAGAGCTGTGTTGGTTTTGGGGAGGGGTGGTGTTGGAAAGTGGGATGTTGGATGTTGGATGTTGATGTTGGATCATGGGCAGATTTCTTGGGGATTGTGGAGGGGATTTGGGGAATTGAGGAGGTGCGTTTGATTTTAGATGTTAGATTACTGTGGGGATGTTGGTTGGTTGGTTACTTAGATAAAGGTCATTTGTGAAGATGTTAGGTTGTTGGGTTGAGATGATGATGGTGCTAGAAGTTGGTTCTCTGCATTTGTTGGAGGATGAAGCTAGGTAAGTGGTCAATTGAGAATTTAAATCTTTTCTATCGTTTTAGGTGTGAGATATGGAGACCATCTACGTCGTCGGGATGTCTAATAAAATCATCGAGCATTCAAACGCCATAACGCCGAAACCAGTCTATGCTAAGGATAAATGTTTGAAACCAGCCAGTTCCAGTGTTGCCAACACTTTCAGAGTTCAATGGTGAAATAGCATCAACCTTCGAATCGTCTCAACGAGCCTTCAAATCACCCCAATGAATCGCTCTCCTCGCCACCCTAACCATCCCCGAAAGCTCACTCGCACTCCCCGGA
The DNA here is from genome assembly GCF_000409485.1 of Glarea lozoyensis ATCC 20868. NCBI lineage: Eukaryota > Fungi > Ascomycota > Leotiomycetes > Helotiales > Helotiaceae > Glarea > Glarea lozoyensis. The sequence continues at coordinate 28,058 of NW_007360988.1, forward strand.
ATCGGGTGGCCACCCTCATGAACCAACACCGCTTTCTTCTCTCCCACACATAGTTTCTCTAGGATAGCACTACTACCCGGAAACTTCGTATCTCTCTTCCCATACACATGGGCCGTGGGAATGACAATCATCTCGCCATCCGTCTCAGGGTCTAGACTCCGAAAGACGCCTGTTTTCAAGACGATAGGATCGATTGGGGAGACACCGGAGAGGAAGATGGCGCATTTGAAGGGATGGTTTGGCGATTGAGCGAGGTAGGTTGCTGCGAGGGTTGCGCCGGCGGAGAAGGCGAGGATGGCGTCGAAAGGTCCTTCGACTTGGATGTAGGTGGTGAGGTTTTGGAGGGCGGTTTGACAGGATTGAGTGGAAAAAGTGTCGAAATATGAGAATGCTTGTTCAGAGGGGGAGAAAAGGGATTGGAGTTCTGAAGATGAATTAGTGGTGATTAAATGGAGGTTGTTGTTAAATGCCGTTGGTGTGGGTGGTGGAGGTGTGGTAAGAAAGGGGTGGGCCTCAAAGTCAGGTGTGGAGGGGAATGGCGTCTGGGTGGTGGGGGAAGCTTCATGAGTGGAAAGCTGAGGACTGTACGTACCAGGATCCATGGGTGCTGGAACGGTTCCTTCGACAAATTCAAAGGTGTGGTGGGTACCTAATTCGTACCGTAGAGCAGCTGGCGAATGATCAGAATAGTGATATTTTCTTATTGCGGGAGTCAGCAATTACCGGTTTGCATTTCAAAGACCTGAATTGTTGTCAGCCAGGTCTTATGATGCAATTGAGAATGATTTAGAAGATCAATTGTTTAACTCACCTTGTTATTCGTTCCATATCCATGGAGGCAGAGGAATTTCATTTTGAGCGGTGATGGTGGGGTAAAGATAAGAGTGAGTGAGATCTAGAGATATTCTTGGAGGGGTAATGGGTAATGATGAAGAGAAGGAGGGGTAAAAAGTCGAAAGATGAAGATGAAATGCCAATGCAACAAGTACACGATCGGTGAAGACCTCGACCGGTGAAGAAGGATTATTCAACGTCGACGTGGGGTTAATCGGCGAGATTATCTGATCTCATTCGATTCACAGCTCTCGTATCGATGTCAGGCCGTATCTTGTCGCATTCTTCTTTGAGATTAGAAATTGAGCTTCAAATCGTGAATCATCCAGGATTCAATCCGTAGACTCCGTGATGGCAGGTCAAGAGACACGTGTAACGATACCAATGGACGTTTCTTGAGTTGGTACGGGACGGTTCGAGCCACACTTGAGGTCTTTCAACCTTCTCCCCTCGCATCCCGACCGAGTCTCCGGTACAAAACGCCGCAAGAGGAACGGTCCGCTAGAGATTGCGACATTGTCCGTTTGCTGCGGCTGTGGTCCCCGGGTCGTGGTGTGCATGTCAGTGCAGGAATCATAACACGCGTGCTATAGACCGGATGATCTTGTCTGAATTGAGAGATGTCATTCGTAGGATATCATTTATCATTGTTGGTGTTTGTTGGAATCCGACGCAATTGAAGCTTTTCATTCGTACCATGATTTGATTGTCGATTACCTGCACCATCACCAGCTGCACCTCTCGACATCCGTTGGAACGTTCTCTCTTGGGACAACGCAGAGTCTGATAGCGAGATGAATTGGTGGGTTTGATTTGCTGGATGCAGAGCACGCCGAGGGGAAGAGGGGCCGACTCGTTCTACGTGAAGTATCATTTAGGAATGCGACTCGAGGAAAGGCGAGACGAATGAACCTAGGGGTGCTGCAGAATTGAGGTTATACCTGCCATACCTTCTGATACATATGCGGTGTTAGGCAGGGTGATGAATGTATAATGGAAATGCTATGATGGAGGTTGAGTTGAGCAGCCCAAACTCGGATTCGAAGCATCGTCTACCAACGACCATACAACCGGATCTCGGTGGTCAGAATCAGAAATGGCCATTACGAATCATGTCAACCCCAGGTCTTACCGTATAGCCGCAGAGAACAGCCGACTCTTCTGAATAATCCGTACATGCGCCAGCGGCGTCTGGATTGGGAACAGGATTAATATTCCAGAGACTTCTCATTACCGCTGCTGCGTAGAAGGGATGCAATGCAACCAGCAGGCACACAACTCACTGCTGCACACGCGGTCCTGACACCTGCCACAGCCGCTGGGAACCTATCGGTAGGGCCGTTGAGATGGATTCATTTATCTGCATGTATTTACACGGTTGGCGGTGCGAAGGTGCGGGTTTGAGGAGGAACGGTGATTTGTCTCTGCGGTTGCCACGCGGGCTGGTGGGTGATGTACACGGGGCGTTGGATGTTGGTATTCCGATGCAGCTGGATTTTTCGAGGCATGGCGAGAGATGATCAGAATCAGGATTCTTCCATGGAAACGGAGATGATATTGAAGAAATGTAACCGAGGTGTCTGATATTATATATCAACAATCCCACATATCCAACCAACAAGGTGAGGCCCGCCATTCGACGGAGATCACATGTCTGTGCTCAGAATCAGATTCTCCCCCTGCTCGTCCACCCGCTCCATCGGCAGCTTCAACGTTCGGCACCGCACACGGCCTTTCTGGAGATATCCCTTCCATCCCGGACGTCTGTCCTTGTCCCAAGATACAGGTACATGAAGGAATACATGCGCATGTACATGAGTGAGCCGCTCTCTATGGACGTACTTCCACGCACATGTTGGTGCCCACGTCACTTGCCCAATGTGGAATGCTGGCCGACGCCAAATTGAACATCCTCCACTGTTCTTCGGGAACGAGGGGAGCTCATGGACACCTTCAATTTGGCCTTACCAGACCACTGGAACTGGGCGGACCACCTTGATGTGGGCGGGCCAGGTTCTGGATCCCGACTGCGATGTCCTCCGTATGGGTCGAGCACTACACATGCACAGGCTGGGTCCTTTGAAATTCCTCGCCCTAGGGTTGGGTTAGCTGGCGGCTGTCAAACCTCACTTTTGCTCGCGGTACTGGGAGATATCATCAGAAGGTGTGCCACCACCCAAGACCCGACACCTTGAGGTCTTGATTCAGATTCACTCTTGCACCTCACTTGGGCTCGACTCGTGATTCATAGATTGGCGTTCCCACGGATCGGCGAGCATTGAAATCTTTTTTTGTTTTGTTTGTTTCCTGAATCATCACTCACTACATGGACGGATATATATGCTGTTCCAGTCAGCTTCAATCGTCCTCACGACTAGTGGCTTTCAACTTACAACCACCACTCTGCTCATGATCAGCAACCATGGGTCCCAGTAGCACGACGAGCTCTTCGGATGCTCCCTCCACCGGAGTGTATACCGCCATCACTTCTCCTCATGCCGGCGATGCCTATGATGAATTCCCGGAACCTTCGACGCTAGATCTGATCGAGCCACTGGCCATCGTGGGCTTCTCTCTCAAATTTCCGGAAGATGCGACAGATGCCGATTCATTCTGGGACATGCTCATCAATGGACGAAATGTCTCATCAGAGTTCCCCAAAGATCGATTGAACATTGATAGTTTCAATGATCCAAAAAATGATAGACTGGGCACGGTACGTCACCTACACCATCGTTCATTTACTCGTGTAACCGGATACCCGTCTGACAACTTCTCTACAGATTTCCATGCGAGGTGGTCACTTTGTCAAGGGAGACCTGGGCGCCTTCGATGCTCCCTTCTTCTCCATCACGCCCGCCGAGGCGGCTGCCATGGACCCTCAACAACGAACCCTTCTAGAAGTAGCTTACCGGGCACTTGAAAATGGTACAACCCTCATTCTTCATATCAAAATCCTGGCTAACAACAGCAGCCGGATCTCCGATTGATGCTCTGGTTGGCTCAGATACCTCGGTTCACACAGGATGCTTCACCGCCGACTACGCAAACTTAATGGCCAAAGATCCAGATCAGGTTCACAAATACACCGCGACCGGTACAGCAGCTACCATGTTGTCTAACCGTATCAACTGGTTTTTCGACTTGAAAGGGACTAGCGTTACGCTTGACTCGGCGTGCTCCAGCAGTATTGTTGCACTAGATCTGGCGTGTCAGGGTTTATGGAATCACACAACGTCCATGGTTAGTGTTCTTCCGTCACACAGAATGCAAGACTGACAACGGGTCTAGGCTTTGGTTGCCGGTTGTAACCTAATGTACGCTCCCGATCTCAGCATCTCCTTGTCAAATATGACCTTTTTGTCTCCGGATAGTCGGTGTTACAGTTTCGATGACCGAGCAAATGGATACTCGAGAGGAGAAGGTTTCGGAGTAGTGGTGGTCAAGCGCCTCAGTGATGCACTCGCAAACAATGATACGATACGAGCGATCATCCGGAATACGGGGAGTAACCAAGACGGTCACACACCTGGTATCACACAACCATCGCAAGATTCTCAGGCAGCACTCATTCGGTCGACTTATGAACGTGCAGGCTTGGGTTTGGAAGACACTCGATTTTTCGAAGGTACGTGGTGGTGACCCAATATCATCTAGGGTGATCTGACAGAAATCTAGCGCATGGTACGGGAACCGCAATGGGCGATCCCATTGAAGCCGGTGCTATCGGTTCTGCCTTTCAAGACTCTGGTCCAAAAGATGAACCATTGTACATGTGAGTTGGTTGTACAATTTTTCTAGAATACATGCTAACCGAGACAGTGGTTCGGTCAAGGCGAACATCGGACATCTCGAAGGAGCTGCAGGTATTGCCGGACTGATCAAGACCGTCATGGTTCTGGAGAAAGGCATTATTCCTCCGATTGCCGCTTTCAAAAATCTGAACCCAAAGATTGATGCCGACTTCTTGCGTTTAAAGGTTTGCATTCCTCGCTTGAGCCCCTTTCGACCGTCCTGACACACACAGTTTCCAAGCGAACCCACACCATGGCCAAGTACTGGTCTTCGCAGAGCTTCTGTCAACTCTTTTGGTTTTGGAGGAACCAATTCCCACGTCATTCTTGACGATGCGTATAATTTTCTCCGAAGCAGAAACCTTGTCGGAAATCACCGAACCATCACGGATACTTCTCACAGCGATTATTTATTGAATGGCATAAATTCTCGTCTTATCGGTACAAATTCCCTCACTACTTTACGACCATCACGACATGATTCAAATCCCGTTCCAAAGATTTTACTTTTTTCAGCACCAGATACCCAAGCGCTTCAAAGATTAACCGAAGATTATACTCAGCATTTTCAGAAAGCGATTAATACCCCAAAGACGCAGCAGTTCCTTGATGATTTAGCGTATACTTTAGATACCAGACGAAGTTCCTTTGTTACAAATGCATTTTGTGTTGCGAATAGCGATGAGGATCTTCGCAGCTTTGGCGAGAAAATATCGAAACCGGTTCAGAGGTTGCAAGACCTGAAATTGGGTTTTGTGTTCACAGGACAAGGCGCGCAGTGGCACGCAATGGGCAGGGAGTTGCTGTCAGTTGAGTCTTTCAAGGCAAATATATTGCGGATGGAAGAATATCTCACCAGCTTGGGCTGCTCTTGGTCTCTTCTAGGTATGTACTAGACCTCTGCGCCAGATAAAAGCTAACACATGGTAGATGAACTCATGAAGTCGAAAGACGAGAGTCGTATTAATGAGCCCGAGTTGAGTCAGCCGGTCTGCACTGTAATTCAGATTACATTGGTAGATCTCTTACGTTCATTTGGTGTTTCGCCCACTGCTGTCGTAGGTCATTCTTCTGGTGAAATTGCTGCTGCGTGAGTCCCTCCCCCAAGCACTTCGTCGCAACTTCTAACAGCTTTCTAGATATTCTGTCGGTGCCATTTCGTGCGAGTCAGCACTGCGCATTGCGTATTTCCGAGGAATCTTTGCGACAGAAGTTGCTAATACGTCGCGTTCAAAGGGACGCATGATGGCGGTTGGTCTATCTGTGGCAGCCGTTCAACCATACATCGACACAGTCAAAGATCTTCCTGGGGACTTGTACCGTTTGACAGTCAGTTGCATCAACAGCCCTGGAGGTGTTACCATTTCGGGCGACGAACAATACATCGACATACTTTTGGCAAATCTTCAAGCAGACAAAGTCTTTGCTCGAAAGTTGCAAGTCACGGTTGCCTACCATTCTGCTCAAATGTTGGAAGTGGCTGAGAAATATGGTGCGAGCATTGGCACGATTGAACCTGGAGATTATGTACCAAAGCTGTCAGCAATGGTATCATCAGTCACTGGACAACGTGCTACGCATTCGGAACTTCAGCAGCCAGACTACTGGGTTCGCAACATGACATCTCCTGTCAAGTTCTCACCGGCGCTTGAGTCCATGTGCCTCCAAAAGCCTGAACCAGTTACCAAGAAGCTTGATGGCAGTCATAGAAAGATCATCATGGTTCACGACTTGTTGGAATTAGGACCTCATTCTGCCCTTCAGGGACCTATCCGAGAGATTTTGCAGAAGGTGAATCGTGCTGAAGATATGAAATACTATTCCGCACTTGTCCGAGGCCGATCCGCACTGGATACCACCTTCGAGGCTTTGGGTCAGCTTTATTGCAGAGGTTATCCCGTTGATATCGCAAAGATTAATCGACCAACAAAGTCTATCTCTCAACCCATGCTGCTCGTTGACCTACCAGAGTATCCATTTGATCACTCAAAAAGTTACTGGTTCGAGAGTCGACTGAGTAAGAGCTTTCGATTCCGCAAACATGGGTATAACCCCCTTCTTGGAACTCCCGTCTCGGATTGGAATCCTCTGGAAGGCAAATGGAGACACTTTCTTGGTGGTAGCGACTTGCCATGGGTTGAAGATCACAAGATCAACGGTGCAATCTTATACCCGGCTGCAGGAATGTGTATCATGGCTATCGAAGCTGCCCGACAAATGGCTGAAGATCGACCAATCAAAGCTTTTGAGATCAAAAATGCGACATTTCACACTGCGCTAACAATTCCTATTTCAGGCAAGATTGAGACCCAATTCTCCTTGCGACCTCTCAGAGATGCCTCGGATAAGGATAATCAATGGTCAGATTTCAGAGTTGACATTTACCAAGATGAGAAGTGGATTGAAACATCGAGAGGTAGTATCCAGGTTATTTACGAGACGGAAGAACAAGTTGTTGACCATGGACGGGAATTGAAACAAGAGCTTGCAACAATTCAAGAGCACCACCAGCACGCAGCCGCCTTTTGCGGGGAGCCTACTGATAGTGTCAAGCTTTATGAGGGTCTTCATGGTATGAGTTACCAGTATGGACCAGCTTTCAAGCCCATTACGCAGCTGCAGGTCGATAAACATGGTGTAGCCATCGGAGAAGTCGCTTTAAATCATGCTTCTATCGAGGAACGAGAAGATCCAGCTCGTCCATGTGTCATCCATCCAACAACACTTGATGGTATGCTACAGATGTCTTTGGCAGCATTAACAGAAGGAGGACAGAAAGTTGTGACTACTAGAATTCCAACAAGAATCCGCAATCTGTGGGTGGCGAACTCCGGTCTTCATGCTTCGCATAAAGACACAGCAACTACGTGGACAAAGATTATTCCAAGAGGAATGCGAGGTACAGATGCTGATATCAGTGTTCTTGACAAATCGCAGAAGAAGGTTTTGTTGAAGCTTGAGGGTTTCGAAACAACTACCATTTCCAATTCTGACACTTCTGCGCAAGAAGAGCCTGAATCGCAGAGGTTGTGTTATGGGATTCATATGAAACCTGACATTGAGCTGATTGCCGCCGACAAGCTCACAGATTACTGCGATCAGGTGGAGGTTGAGGTTGATCCCGAACAGTACTTCAAGCAATTACATCAACTCAAACTTCGGTACATGTCCGATGCATTGAAGGAACTAGTCAAACACCCAATTGCTCAGGATCAAATACCGACTCATTTCCAAAAGTACATTGCATGGATGCATTTACAACTCGCTCAAGGCGATTTTCAAGATACTGACCTTAATGTCGACGACATTGCCCAAGTCGACCATCAAAAAGCACTGATTCTTCGAACTGGCGAAAACCTTGTCCCAATTCTGCGTGGAGAGGTAGATCCACTAGCACTGTTTTTCAAAGATGATCTGATGCGCAAATTCTACAACATGGGACACGTCCGCTCTACAGGCTTTTCTAAATTCGCAAAATATCTAGATCTCCTTGCTCATAAGAATCCTACCATGAAATTTTTAGAGGTGGGCGCGGGTACGGGTGCAACGACTGAAATCATCTTGGGCAATCTTACAAAGGGGGAAAGCGTGCAATATGGGCGTTATGATTTCTCGGACATCTCGGCGGGCTTTTTTGGACCTGCTCAAGAGCTTTTTGGGGAGGCGCGAAATCTGAATTTCTTGGTGTTGGATGTGGAGAATGATATTGAAAAGCAGGGAGTTGAGGTGGGGAGTTATGATGTTGTTGTTGCTGCGCACGTAAGATCTGCATCTCCCTTGAATGAATGTCGATTGCTTACGAGATTCTAGGTTTTACATGCTACAAATAGTCTTGATCGAACATTGTCAAATATTAGAAAGACGTTAAAACCGTAAGTTATAACTCGAAAAGGAAGTATATAGCTAACTCGAACAGTGGCGGTAAATTAATTATGGTTGAGCCTACTACACCGGATAGAAATGGAGTTGGTTTTACTTTTGGTTTGCTTCCTGGGTGGTGGCTTGGTAAGTACTCTCCATCATGCTTCAATTCGTTATCTGACGTCGACAGGTTCTGAGGAGTATCGCGAAAATGGCCCAAGTGTTACGGTTGATAAGTGGGATGAACTCCTCAAAGTCCATGGTTTTTCTGGGACGGATATTGTATTCAAAGATTATGAGAGCGACGTTTGTCACGAATGGAGCATCATTATCGCAACGGCAGAGGATGGAGATGCAGCTCCGGCACTCACAACACCATCAACAGTCATTGTCGCCGACGGCGATTCGAGATATCAACAGCGACTAGCGAAAGTCTTACAATCAGAGGGTCTAGGCAGCAACTACCAGGTCTTGTCGCTGGAAAAGGTTGCTGCAATTCCTGCTCATGAACTTCCCTCCTTAGTCTTCCTTTCTGAATTAGAACGACCATTGCTGGCAAATCTGAGCGAACAAAGCTTTGGAAATCTTCAGCAGATCCTAAATTCTGCCAAAGAAGTACTCTGGGTGACGGAGGGTGGTGGTACCCCTCAGACAGCGAATTCTGGCATGTCTACTGGACTTGCTCGAGTTCTGAGTACCGAGCGAGGATCGTTGTCGATTGTCACGCTACACCTGGAATCTGGTGAAGCATGCTTGGAAACCGAATTGGCAGAACATGCTTCCAAGATCGCTTCAGTCTTCCGAAAGTCCTTTCATAATTCTGACCACCAATCATTTGAATCAGAATACACCGAGGTTGATGGACTTCTTCAAATTCCTCGTATTATCGAAGACACTGTTCTGGACAATCAAGTCGCTCAATACTGTGCACCAAGTCAACTTGAATCCATCGAGTGGAGAAAAGCGCCACCTTTGAAACTCAGCATCGGTGCTCCTGGACTCCTCGATACACTTCAATTCATTGAAGATGACACTTATGCCATTCCAATGGGACCTACCGAGGTTGAGATCCAAGTCAAAGCCGTCGGTGTCAATTTCAGAGATTGTCTTCTTGCTTTGGGAAGATTAGATACTGGAGTCTTCGGTTGCGAATGCTCTGGAATCGTCAGTCGTGTCGGTTCTGAATGCACAACTTTCAAACCAGGAGACCGTGTCACGGTGGCATACTTGAATACCTATCAAACTTTTGTTCGAGCACCACAAGAATGCGTTGCGCCAATTCCTGGATTCATGTCTTTCGTCGAAGCAGCTTCAGTACCGACGACTTTTGTCACTGTCTATCATGGTCTTGTCATTCTTGCGCAGCTGCAAAAGGGGGAATCAATCCTCATCCACGCTGCATCTGGTGGAACTGGTCAAGCAGCGATTCAAATTGCCCAGCATCTAGGTGCGACTATCTATGTCACTGTCGGAACAGAAGAAAAGAAACAACATCTGAAGGATACGTATGGTATTTCAGACGACCAAATTCTATTCTCCAGAGACATTTCTTTCGCTCAAGGTATTAAACGGCTCACAAAAGGACGTGGTGTAGATGTTGTCCTAAATTCGTTATCCGGCGAATCACTCGCAGCATCATGGGAATGCGTCGCACCATTCGGTCGCTTCATTGAAATTGGAAAGAAAGACATCCAATCCCATAACAAGATTTCCATGTCCCCATTCGAAGAGAACCGTACTTTCAGCGCTATTGATCTTGCATTGATGACACAGCAACGTCCAGATCTTGTCAAGAAGAGTTTTGGTCCTGTGATGGAGTTGATGGGGCAGAAAGTGCTGCGACCGGCTAATCCACTGGTCACCTATGGTATTGGTAACGTGGAGGGTGCGATGAGATTGATGCAGAGTGGGAAGAATATTGGAAAGATTGTGATTGAGGTTGATGATGAGGCGGAAGTTCAGGTGAGCTTGTCCCTTTTTGATTGATGATCTAGATTACTAACCATAGCAGGCTCTCATCAAGGCGAAACCAGCGTACGAGTTTACCCGAGATGCAACCTACCTCATCACCGGCGGTCTTGGTGGTCTTGGTCGAAGTATCTCCAGATGGATGGTTGCTCGCGGTGCTAGAAATCTGTTACTTCTTGGAAGATCAGGTGCAACATCTGCTGCTGCCAAATCCTTCATGCAAGATATGGAGGCTCTGGGGGTTACGGTCATGGCACCAAAGTGTGATATCGCCAATTTGACAGCACTAAAGGAGATTCTTGAGGATTGTGTTAAAATAATGCCACCACTTCAAGGCTGTATTCATGGTGCTATGGTTTTAAGGGTAAGTTCCAACTCCGATCTTCCTTCTTATATACTAACAAACCAGGATGCCGTCTTCCAAACAATGCCATACACCGACTGGACAACCTGTATCACCCCCAAAGTCCACGGCGCCTGGAACCTGCACACCCTTCTCCCTAGCAACCTCAAATTCTTCATCTCCCTCTCCTCAGTCTGCGGCACCATAGGTCAAGGTGGTCAAGCTAATTACGCAGCTGCAAACACCTACCTAGACGCTCTCACTCACCTGCGGATCTCCCAAGGCCTTGCAGCAACATCCATCGATCTAGGACCCATGCTTGAGGAGGGATTTGTAGCTGAAAACGCAGAAATAATGAGGCGTTTTGAAAGCGTGGGAACGTTGACTGCTGTGTCATTGAATCAAATGTTCGGCATCCTAGACACCTGCTGCAATCCACACATCCAACAACCAAGCCAAATCATCACGGCACTTAAACCCCCCGCCGACCTCACAGCATCAGGCATCGAAATTCCAACCTGGCTCACCCGCCCCCTCTTCACACACCTCCACACCATCCCCTCCCTAACCCTCTCCCCCACCTCCTCCACCTCCTCCACGCACTTCTCCTTCGCCACCGCCTTCACCTCCGTCACCTCCCTGTCGGAAGCCTCCGCCATCGTAACCTCCGAACTCGCAAAACGTCTCTCCAAGATCCTAAGCATCCCTGTAAGCGAGATGGACGAACACCGTCCGATTCACGGGTTCGGACTCGATAGTCTGGTTGCTGTTGAGCTGCGGAATTGGTTTGAGAGGGAGGTTAGGGCTGAGGTTGCTGTGTTTGAGATTTTGGGGGGTGGGGTGGGGGGAAGTCTGCGCGGGTTGGGTGAGAGGGGGGCGGGGAGGAGTGGGTTTAGGGGTGCTTGGTAGATTTCTTTTTCTTTGGTGTTGCGGTGGGGGAGTGAGGTGGTGGTGGGGTTGTTTCTTTCGTTGGTGGATGGTGGTGGTCATTTTCCTTATCAGAGGAGTTCAGGTGGAATGGGATGGCGGATTTGGAGTCATAAATTGCAGGCAGGGATTTTGCTTTTACTAACGACTTTATGGATCGCAATGGAAACGGATTATGGCTGGGTGGTTGGCTTCTAGACTTTACTAGATAGATGAATTATGAAATAAATTGAATTAACAAACTGTGTCTTTCGAAGTTTGAGATAATGATAGGAAATCGTGCTTCTGTAATTATATTTATGAGGTAAGCAAAGTTTAGTGGGAATTTTAAGATAACTTAACGTGCTTCTCGCAGAAACGGTAGAACTGACCCTTAATTCCATTAACTTAAGTTACAATTAAAAACTAGTAGATATCTAATCACTTAGCACATCTCAAACACAGCTCTAAAACAGCAAATAACCCAGAACTATGAGTAGACCCCTCGACACTTGTCACTTAACCCAAATGCCCCATTCTGTGCTAGGCTAGATCAGCGACAGAGACACGCCTACCCTTTACCCACTTTCATGACAACTGAAATATAAAACTGTAAACACGGTCTAAGTAAAATAAGGCAGTGATAGCAAATTGATTCGGTTGAATACTTTTACAGATGGTACAAATAGTACGGTACACAGTAATCGTCGAGTGGTGGTTTATGCTTTTAGCACCTCGAAGCAGGTAATTTTACAGTTGAGATATTGTGATAGTTGTAAAGATATAAGTATGATGGTTTTGCCGACCTTTATCAAATTAAAGCAAGCAGCTATAACCCCCCATGAGAACGGGAAGAGTCATCTCTTTTGGCCGCGAGGCCAGGAGAATTGATAGATTTCATGTTTTCAATGAATGCTACGGCGATTGGGTGGACAAGTCCTGAATACTACTTATAAAGAAGGACTTTATTGTTTTCATGGCGAGACAGAGTGGCTGATACACTCTGTGAATTTAAAGGATGAATATCAGGAGACAGAATAGGATTTGTACGTTTTGGCAGAATGTTTGCATGGTTGCTCCTCGTATATACCAGATACTATATACTATCCACACATACCAAAGACCTATAACATATCCGCTAGCGTCACGGGCCTATTCGAAGCCTCTTCCTGTGCCAAAGACCTTCCACCGGTTGAGGCACCTTTTCCTCTAGTCGAGACGATGGCGCCCGCAAAAAACGGTGTCTTCTTATACCTCTTCGACCACGAAACTTTCTTCCCCCTACTGTGGACCGCATCAACGTGCCTGACAAGGTTCCGTCTATCTGCCACAACCCGTCTCGGCTCACCCCGTCTAGCCATCCTATGAAGTTTCGCCTCCTTGTTACCATATCGAAATCTCCACGCGCGCAGCCGATTGAGCTCCAAAGAGTGCGTTCTCAAGTTCATCACCCCCGTCTCCGTGGTAATCGTGACCCACTTGTCAAGGAAGATATCCCAGTCCCGAATCATCCTTGGCATGTGGATTTCTGCCCAGTGTCCTGGTGGGTAACCATCGAATTTCATGGTGAGGATTTTGCGAACCCAATTTCGGATCAAGGCTCTGTTGTGGCGCACCTTGAGTTGACTGAGATGAAGAGTTTGGATCATATCTTCGAGCGCTGGATGTTTCGAGTCTTTCATCATTAACGATTTGATCTCGGCCTGGAGACTGTTTAATTGAGAGACTTCTTCTTTAAAGTAATATCTGCCGACTTCCATCATGTCAAGAGCTCTGACAGCAGACATATTCCTTATCATTCGCAAGATTGGGAGATTCACAAGCTCGACTGATGGCTTGACATTGTATGGTTCTGCGATCAATGTGTTCCAGAGATTCACTACTGAGTAAGCAGGCAGTGTCAAGTTACCTGTATTGTCGGATACGCTTGCATCAGAAATACCTGTCTGATATAAACCCTCATCATCAGGCTCTTCAAACTTCAACCGCTCCACGTATTTCCAAGTGCGGGGAACTGCTAACGTATAGGTCCAGTTCATCAGCTCCGTCCACACATTGTGCTCGATATCTATCGAGTATTGCCTCGATATGTAGTCTATCAATCGTAGGGCGGTCGCAATGTGGTGGTTGATGGCGTAGACGTGGGCTATTGTATAAAGAAGTTGATTCGTAGGATAAAAAGGAGAATTCGCCTCGTATCTCCTGGCTGGACGTTCATAGCCCTGTGATGCGACAACAGCGTCAACGTCTATATCCCATACCCTTTTGAGAAGTGTCCCAACATTCGACAAATCTCTCTCTCTTGCAAATCCAATCATCATACAACAAAATGTTCTCTCATCTCCCGCAAGTCCATATGTCACCATCTCCTGAAACAATTCCACGATCTTCTGCTTTATACCGCCGATGCCAACACGATGGCCTTGGAGGTCCTCTGGGGGTAAGTCCCACCGGCGAGGTGCGAAATTTCGAGGAATGACACGCAGGCTGGTATATTGTCCGATATTGGATGTCTCGGACCAACACAACACACCCATGTAACTATTATAGCAATCGAGGTCGGGCTTGATCTTTCCATTCTTCATTTCCCGCCATATAGCATTTGCTTCGTGCAACCTTCCTGTCGCGCGAGCACATTTCAAGAGGTAGGAGTAATCCGTGAGAGTCAGCGGACCAATAGCACGGCGAGCTCTGATGATTGGGGTCATTTCAGATAGGAACAAGCTGGCAAACTTATGGTAACTGTCAAACCCTCTTTGAGTCAAACTCAAAATCTCCATATGTCTAGGTTTGATGATGGTTTTATAGCGTCTCTGATATTCATCTAGGAAGTAATGAGGATCCAGACTTTTGAGTATTTCGGAAAAGGTTGTGGATGGTATTTCTGTTAAGAATGCGAATCTTTCTGTTCCAGCCATGACCAGGCGAATCAAACATCGCAGTACTGAGTGATGGGTCCCAATTCGTAAAGCATCCAAAAGGGCCTTTCGTGGAGATTTCGAAGTTTCCCACGGATGTTCTCGCTCAACGGAGCGCAGGTTGTAATTTTCTATTCCAGGCACGACATTCTTTATGTAGCCACGTTTCTCCTTTATCCTGTGCGAACGGCGGTTTCGGCCGTACAAGATGGGAAAGTGTCCATCTGTATGGTCGAGTTGTGGGAGAGGTTGCGCAAGACGAGGTAGCCGAGGAGGAGGTTGTCGAGGAGTTCCTAGGTCCTGCGGTCGATATGTCGTTGCGCCCAATTCCTCCACAGAATTTTCGAACCTTGCTTTCCATTTCTCTTCTTCTGAAGTTTCCAATTGGTCTGGTTTCAATTTCTCTTCTTCTGAAGTCTCCAATTGATCTTGTGTAAATGGAGACGAGCTAAAGGCCTTTTGTTGTCGTATTCTGTGAACAATTAAATTCGTACCCCATCTTGTTCTACAGCTCCTCCTCCCAGGACCATAGGTGACTGCGCGAGACCGCATTGCCTCCACGGCAGAAACAAGGCCACACATCGAGAAAAGATATGGTATTCATCGCATGTTGTATTGATGAATCGCGAGGATGATCCGAGCGCGACGGAGATCTTTAAGAATGCGGAGGTGGGGAGAGTCTGGGGAAGTTTGAAGCTCCCGAGCTCATCCTGGATAGCGGAAGTTTGTTGTTGAATTGGAACTTGTTTTTCCGCCCCGGGGAGTCAGCGGATTATCATATTTCCGCGCGCATGAAATGTTGTCGCGAAACTCAATTGGGGGTTGAACATTCAGTTCCTGGACGACCAAATCAATACGCAATCTCGCCGTAAATAAACTACACAACATGGCAGATGTTGATGATACAGCTTCCGGTCCGGTCTCTGAACCTCTTGATTTGGTTCGACTCTGCCTTGATGAGGTTGTTTTTGTCAAGCTGAGAGGTGACCGAGAACTCAAGGGACGATTACATGTGAGTGCTCAAGTCTCAGACCTCGTACCTGGACACTCTTTTCTAATTTCTAATTCACTCAGGCATACGACAGTCATTGTAATCTAGTCCTGGGCGATGTGCAGGAGACGGTCTACGTGGTAGAGGAGGACGACGATGGGGAGGAAACGGTCAAGGTTGGTTCCATGAGTCTATGGCTCTATTCCTGTGTTAATTGGCAACTGCAGACGATAAACAAAAAGTCGGAAATGTTATTTGTTCGGGGTATGTTTGCACAAGTCCTGCCTCTTGTTGTGCGCTAGCTGATCTCTCAACAGGCGATAGTGTTGTCCTCATCTCGCCGCAAGGCTCATTATAAGCACACCCGGGCAATTGCCCGACGTTATGAAAGCAGCAACACGAGGTTAGCAAGATACAAGGGAGGGAGCATAGCAATGGGTGCAGGAAATTGGTGGGGGTGATACTGCTGGAGATGCATGCAACTGGGCTCGAAGCACAAGGGCAATGCGGACAGGGCATTTCAGCGATGGCGGATATACCAGCAAAATGATACCATAAATACGATGCAAATGGAATTGTCGATGGGATTTCACCCAGAAGAACATATGACACTACGGGTGTTGGTTGTGGTTCTGACTCAAGTCTGCCTCGTCCGGTCATTGACCCCTCGGCTTATCGATAAAGCTCCCCATGAATTGCTCACAGCGGCTATCTAGACCGAAAGAGTCATCATCACTGTCATTCTCAAGTTCACCTACTATAATCGCCCCTAATTCATACTTCAATTACATATCATGGATACATTTCCTTTTTCCTGTTAAACTATCCGTAAGAACAAAATAATTCGGTCCTTTACTATCTTTGCGACACCATTTATACCAAAGCGGCTTCACTCGAAATGACCAGCAAAGGAAAACAGTTGCCACACGAGCGCAGGAAAGGAGAGTCGGTATGTGAACTCTGTTGAAATTATCAATCGCTAACTTCATACCAGGCCCTCAGCGAATTCGCAGATTATGTAGAAAAGCAACAAGCTCTGCGGTACCCCTCTTCATCGAATGCACCACCAGCCGGAGTCGATGACCATGCGGAGCTCGACATTCTCAACTCACTAGACCTCGCCGATAACTCTCCTACCGTCCGACTGAAAGAACTCCTCTTGAGCAAAGATGATGACCTATCAAAGTTGATCTCTCTGCTGGAATTAAGACTAGAGGAAGGGCATGGCGAGACCGTATTTGAGGTTGGGTTTGAGAATAATGGAGAAAGCATGGCATTGACGAAAGATGAATGGGATGCATCACTACAGAGGTTAAAATTGGCGGCGAGCAAACTACGGGCAGATTGTCAGGTTCTTTTGACCAAAAATGTCGGTGAAGAGGCAGAAGCAGAGTTGGAGCCCAACGCCACCAAGAAAGATACAGACTGTAGTGGCAAGATACTGATCCGACAACAACCTGCCACGGTGGAAGAAGTCATTGAAACACGAATAGCGGTTGTAGGAAATGTAGATGCCGGAAAAAGTACCATGTTGGGTGTGTTGGTTAAGGGTGGTCTTGATGATGGCAGAGGCAAAGCGAGAGTCAACCTATTCCGACATAAACATGAGATTGAGAGTGGAAGGACAAGTTCTGTTGGAATGGAGATTATGGGATTTGATACCATGGGAAAGGTTGTTGCATCCGATGTACCAGGTCGAAAGCTCTCTTGGGAAGAGATTGGTAAACGGTCTGCCAAAGTCATTTCCTTTACCGATTTGGCTGGACACGAGCGATATCTACGGACCACAGTGTTTGGACTTTTATCTTCAAGTCCAAACTACTGTTTACTGATGGTAGCTGCTAACAATGGGCTGATTGGAATGAGTAAAGAGCATTTGGGAATTGCTCTTGCTCTCAACGTCCCAGTTATGGTTGTGATAACCAAAATCGATATCTGCCCGCCTCAAATCTTGGAACAGACAATTCAGCAAATCACAAGGATATTAAAAAGTCCAGGAGCTCGGAAAATTCCAATATTCATCAAGAACCGAGAAGAATGTATCAATACTGCGACACAGTTTGTGAGTCAGCGGATATGTCCTATATTCCAGGTTTCGAATGTTACTGGAGAGTCTCTGGACCTCGTACGGACTTTTCTCAACATCCTTCCTCATCATGGCCATTATGATGCTGATGCTCCGTTCGAATTTCATGTCAATGACACTTTCTCCGTTCCTTTCGTTGGTACCGTTGTATCTGGAATCATCAAGAGTGGTGTCATTCATACAGGAGACACAGTTTTGATCGGTCCCGACTCACTTGGTCAGTTCACAACCACTACCGTCAGGTCAATAGAGCGGAAAAGAATATCTGTCCCTGCTGCTTCTGCTGGTCAATCAGCGTCTTTTGCACTGAAAAGGGTACGGCGGAAAGATGTGCGGAAAGGTATGGTCGTGTTACCGAAACTAGAACAGAATTCTCCAAAGGTCTACCGCGAATTTGTCGCTGAAGGTACATTATCGCACTCCCTACCCCTTTTCTCTCTCTAACCAACCCCAGTACTCATCCTCTCCCACGCCACAACCATCAAAACCAAATACCAAGCCATGCTTCACGTTGGCCCTGTCTCGCAAACCTGCGCGATCATAGACATAGACCGTTCCTACATCCGCACGGGTGACAGAGCAACCGTTGCTTTTCGCTTTGTGCAGCGACCTGAGTATCTCGCGCCGGGTGATCGGCTGCTGTTCAGGGAAGGCCGCACGAAAGGTCTGGGAATTGTGAAGAGTGTGGGGTATGATCCTGCGAAACCGTTGAATCCGGGTAGTGCGAAGGAGGGGGGGGATGGGAAGGGGGAAGCGGCAGCAAATGGAAAAGTTGGGGAGGGGGAGAAGGAGAAGATGCCTGCGCCTGTGATTGCTTCTTGATGGAGGGAGAGATTGATGGCCTTTATTGGGTTCGAGATAGACGTTGTTTTTGCAATTGGTATTTTGGGTTTAGCATTGCGTATTGGACTAGGAAATGGTGTTTAGCTTTGTAGAGGTAGTCAGCGTTCTTGGTTGTGACTATGTCCACCAATTCATTATCATTCCTAATACCCACATTTCCAATCCTTCATCAATTGGAATGAGTGCTAATATTACGAACTATCACAGGTTTGCCCATATCTCGGTTATATCACGCCCGTTCCAACCGAGATTTCCAGCCAGCTAGGACTCTAAGTTCCTTCGTCCAGTTTACTGGCAGCACAGAGATACATTTACCTGTAAATGAAGCACAAGTCATAAAAATAATGCACACAGTTCAGTTCACAGGTCGAACTCTCGAATTCGTTCCGTGCTGACGGTCAATCATCAAGATTCAAGTCTACTACGTTCAAGAATCTCATCTTTCATATAACCACTGGGTATCGTATATTCATCATCACACATCGTCCTATCTACCAAGTCTAAGTCTCTAAATGCGTCGAACATAGCGCCAATCGATCGCCAAGTAATTGAAGGTCAAAAGTAAAACCATGAGCATGATCAATATGTCCTTCTTCGCCGTCCTGCTGAGCTGCAAGTGCTCTCGTCTGCGCGGCTCGCAAGGGGCCTAGATATATCTCCTCAACTACAACCATCATACCTGGTGGTACGACGTTGGAGAACTGCTTGTTGGAGATGAGGTAGATGAAATTGAGGACAGCCATGTGGAATGGGAATGACTGAGCAAGTTCCTCTTCTAATTCCTTCTCGTCTGCTTCTCGGAGGGCCGATGTGTCTGGGAATAAATATGGTTGCGCAGCTGCAAGAGCGAGGGTTGTGCCAAATACATTTTCGGTTTTCCTCTCTTGTGCTGTAACCAGTTCCTCCTTTAACCATGATACGGCTGATGCTTTCAATGTTTCATAAGGACAATGCTCGAGGGTATCTGATATAAAGGTCAATCGAAGGCGGTCGACTGGATGAGCGTGAAGTATTGCGGAAGTAAGTGAGTGAGCAGCGTATCGTAGTGTTGGTGACGGCGTATTAGCTGATAAAAGAGAGAGTGATTGAAGCTGTTGCAGATAGTCTTCATCCTCCAGTGGTCCTGTCACGAATTGATTATTGTGCTCTAGCCATAATCCGATGGCTAGTATCGCATCTATCACACCTGGTTTTTCCGTACCATTAGTCCCTGGACCGCTCGTACCAATAAACTGGGCCATGAGCTTGGTGTGATCTGGAAATATTGACATTTTCGGAGGAGGCGTTTTTGAATCGAATAGGATTGACGCGAAAATTAACGATGCTATCAAGCACAGTGACCCAGGCTTTGAAAGTGGAATATCATTGGGTGATGTTGGATAATTTGATTCTGGATCATCGTCGGACTCTTCTTCGCTCTTGTAAATTGCCTCGAATAACTCAGTATAGTCGGAAAGACCTAGGTCTCTTCCCAGGGCCTAAACTCGTCAGTTTTAGCACCATAATTAGGAACTCTATTACGAGTCAAGCCTGGAAAGAGGCGTGAATGCATTGGCCAAAATAACTTACTACTAGTTGCCCCACCACTGTATCTCTCGTTTGTAGTTCTTCGACATCTCGAAATGATTGACTAAGACTCTTCTTGTTTGTAACAACTCTTTTGGGATCATACAGCTCCTGCAATCGCGCAGACCATTCCAAGGGGTTCTCGTTTACATAATCTTCTAATATATGCGTAACAAATGACTGTAATAGTTTCTTCTGTATGGCCGCTTCTCTTGGGTCTTCCTCCTCTGCTTCTGGGTCTGGTGCAGAAGATTTGGATTCTGTTCCACTGGATCTGACCGAAATACTCATACTTGAGGATCTCCCTGGAAGAGGTGGCCGCTTTTTCCCTGACACTGTATGAACAAAAGATATAACGGCCAAGGTAGCTTGATTCGAAGGTCTAAAAGCTGAGAGTATTGCCATGAGGGAGGTGGAAAGAAATCGAGAAGGATATTGCGTCTTGATTCGTGGATGTAATATTTGAAGTAAGTTGACAAGAATGCAGAACTTGTCGACCTCAGTGGGCTCAGAGCTAGGTACGACTTCATTGGGATCGTTTGAAGTTTCATCGTCTGCTGTAGTCTCCTCTGTATCCTCCTCATCCTGTTCCTCCCCTTCCTCATCTCTCGCAGCATTGTCTAGTTCGAGTATTTGCAGTGCTTCTGTAACCTTCAAAACAACCTCGCGCGGATTCCCCAATCTTGCAACCGTTTCTAGACATTTTTCACCACCTGGCAGGGGCAGAAGCAGATGTATCAAATCCCATCCAATATGCTGTGTCAATTCTTCATCTTGAAGTATGTCGTTGAGCTTCGGTAGGATGTCTGGTGATAGGTGGGACTCAAGAATAGTCAGGTAAGTTAGGTAGTCGGTGGCAGGTGGGAGGCTATCGGTGATGGCGGTAAGAGGATCGGGCGGCGCATCGTTTTGCTGAACCTCAGTACTCGGAGCTTCTTGAGGCGTTTCTTTTTGAGCAGAATCCATCGCAGGTCTTTGGCAGAGGAAGGATGAGGGGTGGTGGCAGAAAGAGGGGGTTGCTGTCAATGCGGGGCATGAGAGTTGTGGAGGGGTGAGGCTGAAATCAAGGTCAGAGCTCGACGGGAGCTGCCCCAGCCAAAAGCTTCGAGAATCAATCATAACATTACACAACATGCCAAGAGCAAAATCCACTTCTACTGCCATGAATATTGTCATCGTCGACAGTCTGATCTTTTTGCATATTTCGATGAAGTTGCAAGACTCTTAATGATGCCCTAGCTGGTGTAATATCTCTTCGCTGGTCTCTTCGAAGTTGTCTCCTGTCAGCTTCAGTTTCCCGCGATCCGTGTCCCGCAGCCTTTATTTTGGCTATTGGACTAAGGATCACCAAGGCACCAAGATAGGTATATTTCTCTGGTCTCTTCGTCTCAGACACTTTGGTATGACTTCACTTTCTCGGGCAATACCCTCTTCCTTCAAAAGAGCGGCAGTACAATCAATTCCTTGGGCGCAGAGAACAATTACCAGTATATCAGGTCGGCCGACACAGCTATCATCTTTCCTTCAAGCTTCATCTCTGCTGACAGATTATTTTAGGTCGAACAATATCGTATCGAACACCCATAAACAAGTCACTGTTTCCCTCCAAAAATCAATTGACGCCTGTCGGAGCCATCCATCGAAGCATCACCATGACTTCCTATACACCCCCAACCGAACAAGACACCATTGCCCTCCTACAAGCCATTGAAGCAAAGTTTCCACACAAGACCCTCGGCAGCGATAAATGGTATCTGGTTGCAGTGAGTCTATTGCCAGGATGGAGAGGAGTGTTCGACTGACCTCGTAGCTCTCTGCTTTGGTCTCTGTAGAACCGGAACAAATCGCAACTCTGTATACATATCTCATCAACAAACCCGAATATGCCACATCAGAGGCTCGAAAAGCACTGATCCGCCGGATTCGGGAAGCGTTGGTCAAGGGCATTGCTATACATGGTGTTTGCAAACCAATCGAGGGAATAATTTCAATAGTGCAGGTCGAACGACCAGAAGATAAAGACTATTCATGTTCGAGGTAAGAAGAGAAGACGATGATGATGGATTCTCAGTCGTTGACTTCTATAGGGAAAATTGGGTAACTGGGCCGGAAAATCTGGCTCGAGGGGAGAATTGGCTCAATCAAATCTACAAAGGCAATTTGTCCGCTTCAACCGACAATTTTCTAGCCCACAGAGACTTCGACTTCATCTCGAGACATATCACCTACGGTTTCTATCTTTCAGATCATACTATACTTGGACCAATTGAAACAGAACTTGTTGTCCTTTCCGGCATTATGATACAGAATCTGCCAAAAGAGACCGCATGGCATTTCCGAGGGATAAGAAGAGTCGGTGTCAGTCAAGAAGATGTAGAATCGGTACATCAATGCGTAAGTTTAACTATTCTCTGGTTGGCAAATACTTACACTCTCAAGGTTGAGCTTGTGGCGAAATACGGCAGGGTTAGCCTTCATAAAGTCCCTCGAATGGCTGATGTCGAGCATGAAGTGTAATTCAACGAACGATCGCTTCACGGCTTCTCGTATGCTTGATCCAATCAAAAACTGTTGGCGACTTAAATGCAAGATCGTCCTTTTTGCTGCATTCTCGTGTTACCCAGAGATCCTGGGCGATTCTACTCCCCCATGTACCACCTTCCACGTTTCGTCAGCTTACATATTTCGTGGCTTGGTAGAACTAAGAAGAACACGAGGTTCTTGATCCTTCTCCCCATCCGAAAACGGTTGGAGGCAGGTACATGAAACGCATATTACGAAAGTTCGTTGTAAGCGATGTGGGGATTCAGTCGTGCGGTCGTGGTTGATGACTGCCCAACGGATAGGACAAGGTGGCAGTCAAGAGCAATGTTTAAGAATTGACACAGTGCTTTACATCCGGTTTAATACATTAATGTTTTTTCTTATCCACTTTCGATTATTGTCATATTCAAAAGCTCTACCATATTTTATTGTGGTCACTAACGCTTGCTACTCCTCAATGTAAAATTGCGGCGAGAAATTGACGTTGAAAAGGCTCCGGAGGCTCGACCGTAATCTTGAAGATCATTCCCCTTATCACTGTATGGGTATTCGAGTGAGTACCAGAATTTCAACTTTTAGCCTGTATGGAGATCCCTTGGTATTTTCCCGACAATGATTGTCATTATGAAAACATTTATCGATAACACCAAATCATAAACAAGGCACTTGTCTTTCATGACTTGCGATACTTCGCTCTCCGTTTTGGGTGACAAGCTTCTACTCTTTGTTTTTCTCATGTCAGCCCGAGAAGCCGGTCACAGTCTTATCGAACTTGTTTCGGGATGAAGCATGTGGGGAATACACCACGAGGACAGGCTATGAATCCAAAAATATCCACGAATCTCAGATTCATCTGAGCTGCCCCTGACTTACGCAATTCAGTACCGGGCACTAACCATTCAAAGTGGGCACATGGGATGATCATTGATTTTTGCCTCTCGTCTTGGTCGATAATCTTTGTCCATTTTAATTTTTGCTGATTGGTGGCAGCACCTCTAGATGACAAGCTTACATGCCTGTGGGCGAACTGTCCAATCCTCATTGTGAGATTCGCACATTCTCGGCAGGTGGGAGGATTTGATGCTTGTAGTCTGCACGAGACCCATGCAAACATGTGGCACGGCTTTCACCAATCCAAATGGCTTCGAACGAATATCGAGACACGCCAGATACTTTATCCCACGTGTAGGTTTATCTGAGTACGAACTAAAATTGAAGCAGGTACATCTCGACTCACACAATGGAATAATTGTATTAAGATGGAGTATCGAAGACAAAATCTGCGGATTATCTAGGGACACGACCCCAATAACTCTGGATTAATCATTCTCACTGCAGGGCAGCCATGCTTACTGTCTTTCTCTCCATGCAGAGTTGTATTGAAGGATGCATGCCGGTGAGAAGACGGGATTTCCGATAAGGTGTAGAGTTGTTTTCCCATGCTGCGCCTTTCATTGCCCACCCCACAACTCAAAGAAGCATCCTCTTCCTGTCACACACTTTACATATTATCAGTCATCGCCTTACTTTCTTTGCGCATCGTCGTCACTTTCTTCTCGTCTAATGCTAGCCGGTCCGGCCATGCATTGACATGCACTCAGATCGTCGAGAACATGAACGATGCTATTCAAGCAGCTGTTAAGTCTGGAAAAATCAGCGAATTCGTAGCGGCCAGCATTATCAAGGGAGATTTCACTCTTCAATTCGCCCTCGCAAACGATAGTTATCGACTTGTCAATGCCGTTATCACTTTTGCCATCTTCGAATGTCTCTTTGTCGCCTTATTCTATTACTCGAGGTTGAAGTTTAGATCTAAACATGACTTGGATCTATGGTTGATGGTGCCGACCTTTTTGGCTTGCACTGCTAATCTTGTTATTTGTATAAGTGAGTGGAATTGTTTATCAACTCAACCTCGCTAACAGCTGTTAGTATACGTTAAGACGGGTGGAATTGGACGACATGTCCAAGTAGTTTCGTGGGAACAGATCCAGATATTTCTTAAACTCACAGTTGCGATATCATTCCTCAACCCGGCGGCCGTTGCTCTTCCTAGATTGTGCATCATTTGTCTATATCTTCGGATATTTTCAGGGAAGGTCTTTCGATATGCCTCTCATGCTATCGCTGGGCTCATCATTGCCATCTGGCTGGCGCAATTTATAGTACAATTCAGGATGTGTGTCCCATTTTCGAAACAATGGAATCCACTACAGGAGGGAACTTGTCTGAATCAGTTCAAGGTGTATATATGGTTCTGCTTGCCAATTATTCTGACGGACTTGATGATGATTATCCTGCCTTTGCCATTTATTTGGAGACTGCAAACTTCGAGGAATCAGAAGATTGGACTCACTGTTACATTTATGGCAGGTGGCATGTAAGTTGTCAGATTCTTGATAATTTACTAGACTGACATGACCTTAGCGGTATCATCACATCCATCGTTCGGATATCTATATATTTCACAAAGCTCAAGGGCTACGATCTTGATTTCACGTGGGCCGGCGTAGATATCGTTCTATGGTCAACAGTCGAACCAGGGGTCTACCTCATTGCAGCATGTCTCCCATCCCTCCGACCCCTTTTGAACACCTTTCTCAAAGACTTCGACTCCAACAAATTCCGCCATGGCATCGAAAAGTTCAAACTCAACCACAGCCGCAAAGCCGGATCTCGCGATCACCTCCCCTCGCGCGCGATAACTATTCCTCTTGCGGATCCTACGGCCTCACGAGGTGGATTTAATCGCATCAACGGTAGTCAGGAACAGTGGCCTGAGGATTACCTAGGTACGAAGCCTGGTTTGGCGACGTGTACGCGGGAGAGTTTTGATAATTCGGCTGAGGGGTCTGGGGATTTGGGCATGCGGCAGAATAGGACGTCGGAGTTTATGGGCGGGATTGTGGTACATAAGGAGTATACTATCAAGACGGAACCGATTGTGTATGATACTGGGAGGGAGTATGTTGTTAGTAGGTGACAATGTTTTATGAATTATGTTCAAGTTGTGCTTTGAAGTAACGGTCTATGGTGTGCTTGTTGATGTGCCTTAGAAGGCATGTTGGAGGTAGGGAATGATCAGGTGGTAGGCTAACGGATTTTGTGCGAGTCGTCAGTTTCGAGTATGGCTGCTGATACTCATGCATCTTCCAACGGGTCGCATAGATGTACTAGGCTCTGAGCATGCGTGCCTTCATGGCACATAATCTACAGTCAAATCAACAAGACGACTATTAACTTCAATTTGGTTCGGGTTAAGCAAGTGTTCAAGCAAGTGTCGGCTTCTCTTCCTTTTGAGTCACAGGGTATCTTCTTCTCGCCCAAAACCACTCAGACGCTTAAGAGCCTTGGTTCTACGTAAATGTGTTTAATTGTAGTTGCTTTACTTACGAGACTTTGTGACACATTCCAAGTGCGGAAAAGGATTCAAGCCACAGGATTTGTAATGTTGGACGCTCCTATTCCAGAAGCGAACAACTTCCTAGAAAAGTTTGGCATTGACTTGGGAGATTACAGAGAAATATAAATGTATGCTTTCTGATGTTTGAACGGTTTGACTCATTGGAGCAGAGTTCCAAGTATTCGTAAAGTGCCACTGAGGCGATAGCTGGCTTATTCCCGTCGGCTCAATTACGCCAAACAATTGTATGCTGGTAAGGCTGATAGAAAAGAATTGCCACTCGTGATACTCCAGATAGGATTCTGCCAGTTTAGATGTGTTGTAGCTAATAGACAGTTGTTTGTTTGCAATATTTATCTTCGGCCCGAGACTTCATATGTAGAAGGATCATTTAAAGAATACGGATACTTGATCATGTAATCCGAAATGAATCTAAAGAGACGCAGTGGAATTCAAATTAAGATCAGGAGAGACGCAAGTCGAGTAAAACCATAAGTGGCACAGTCGTTTATATCGGCACATACGATCTTGTATCATGTCAGGAATGAATCTGTTCAAAATGTACTGATGTGTCAGAGAACGAGAAGCTCTCATCACTATGCAGTACTTCTGGCTTTAGAAGTGAGTCATAAGCTGTTTTCTGGAAATTTATGCAGCGCAAAATAATGCCCAGTAAGATATATTGAGCAGACGTTACCCTCCCTCGATCGAAGCTAGGTAATCTTCATTTACGTCCTACTGTAGACAATATAAGGGGATACTCGTCCATGACCTCCAGGCGAGTCTTTGAACAGTTAGTTGATAAGTCTGATACAGTAAAAGTCCAACTCATTAAATCATATTTAACGCGCTATTTAGTTTATAGATACCGGCATTGTAATGCCTCTAATACTGTCCACCATGAGACAAATAATATAATACAGCAATATTATATCAGTGATTGGAATTTGTCGACAAGTCATAACTCTACAATGCAATATACCCATCATCCTGTCCGAAAAGTTTCTAATCAACCGCTTAGCAGATTTCCCTTCAAGGTTTTGAAGAGAAGTACATACCTTGACCCATTCCCTAAAATGGTAATTAATACTGTACGCCACAACCAAGCCCATAGCAATGAGCAAGAATCCACCAATCCCAGCACTCAGTCCGATTATCAGTCCCAAATTCGAAGACTTCTTCGCTCGCTTCGGCTTCTGCATATCGATATCGTCAAACCCATCACACCAAAAGGTCATACTATTGATTCCATCCGTCGGGAGACAAAACCCTTTCATCCGGTCATCCCATCTCGTAAATGGCTCAGCGAGTGGTTTCGAAGTGGGATCACAGCCTTTGCCTGCAAATCCAGCTACCAAAGCGTCTGACCCGTTCTTGCACAGCGCGGTGCCGGTTAATTGTAAACCCATATTTTCCTTGACATCGATGCAAACATCGGCTTCGTAATATTTAGGTTTAGGAGTTGTATTCCTGTTGCATTTCTTCTCGTTCCACTGTAACACACCACCCGGAGCCGAGTGATCCTTTCCATTCCATCCAGGGCGCTTATCGTAAACCGCGCCATCACACCAGAATGCGAAACTTCCAGCTAACGCCATGTAGGTGCAAGTGTTAAGATAATCGTTCTTGTCTTCTAAAGGGTTCATGTCGCCTTTTGCATCGCATTCTCGGTTTCGGTAGCCGAATGTTGCGAAGCGAGCATCGCTGCCGTCGGCGCAGGTGGGCCAGGGACTGACGACTTGGAGGACTTGATATTTATCGTGCTTGACGGGTATGCATTTGTCTACCTCGATGAGTTCTGTGCTGTCGAATCGACCGTCGCAGTTGATCCTGTTGTTGAAGTTGACTTTGCCTTGGGATGGGGTGTCGTATGAGAGGGATGTCGATATGAGAGAGCTCAGCACCAATGTGGTGAACGCCGTGTTTGAGAACACCATCCTGTGATACTCAAAGAATATAAAATAGATGATAGAATTGAGGCTCAAAAATGGTTTAACAGTAGCGGGGCAGTCGTCTTTTGAAGCAACACAAAACTGCGCCGCAAATAAATTATCCCAGCAATAATAAGCATGGGTGGAGCAGCCAAGTGTTGACACGAGACAGCCTTAAATATACTGGCCAATAGGTTGCTAGTAATACGAGGCAACCGCGTATGCCTGTTGAGATCTCGAACGCTGACATGGACGCATTTGGTGGATGGTGGTGGCAACATGAGCAGCAGGCGAAACTTGATTTTCCATTCGTTGTGATTGACTGAAAATGATTATTCCTCCTATCGATTTGAGCGAACAAAATGTTTCTTGACTCGGTTAAATATCTCGGATCAAGTAGAAGTACGTAGGAACTTGCAGCCATGTCAACCGCGAGAGTTGACAGTTTCAGGGAAGGCAAACCACGAGTTCTCATTGGCAAAACATGGGGACAGTACTGCATGGTTAAAAAGGCATTTATCGCTCGAGTTCTGAGTAGATGAAAACAATACGACACTTTATTTTTGGACTGCAATGAAGTGAAAAATATAGTTATAAGTTCTGCCGCAAACGAATGACGACTTTTCAAATTGTGAAGAATTGACTTCCTACATCTTCGTCAACAAAATGTATGGCTCTTTCGTTTTCACCAATTCCAGGTAGATATCAATAAAATATTAATACTTTAATTGATTAGAGACATTAACTTGCACTACATGTGGTTAATTAGAGTGTTCTAAGGTGGAAGAGCAAGTCGGTCAATTTTCTACAACTTAGCAAAAACTAAAAAGTGCCGCGAACACGACAGCGAATTAAAAAGCAAGAAAAAGACTTGCCTGCTTCTAAAATTTCTAAATTCAAGATTATTTGAAGTCAACGTAGTATATATACAGATCCACCAAGTCTTCGTTCTACTTACAAGTTACAAAGTCAAAGAAGAACACCGTTGTAGTCGCATGTTGAACCTCTTGTAGCCATCAACTTTTCGAACCATACAAAAGACCTTCTGTTTTACCACACAAGCTTGTTGAAAGCCTCATCCTGAATGGTTTCGACAGTCGGTGGCTGATAGTTCCCATACTTTTTATCGATTTGGTTGACTGATGCTTGCGTATGTGATGCTTCTGTATGTGATGCTTCTGTATGTGATGCTTCTGTATGTGATGCTTCTGTATGTGATTCCCCTGCCGTGCCGTCAACGGCCTCAGAAGAACTCTGGATACTACCACCTGAGTTTTCATCTTGCCGTATTTCTTCGAAATTACGGGTTTCTGCTCTATTCGAGCTCCTTCCCGCCTGAGATGTCTGAGAACCCCCAGAAACTTCCGGCGCCCCTTCGTCATTAAGATCCAACTCACTAATCTCACTATCCCTCTTCAAACCCAACGTCGGATGTTTCTTGTCCTCAGAATAGTCACCTACACGTCTTCGTCCCGAAAGAGGCCATTCCCTCCCAAAGCGAGAAAGTACGCGCATTACATCGCCTTGCATGGAGTCAGGGGGCACGACCTGTCCAGCACATGGTATGATGTGGTCCATGATAAACATAATCGCCGCGTGCATATGAGGGTTGAGGACATCGTCAAAAGAGGTGGGATAGGCCAGTAGATGTTTTAAGTTCTTCTCGAGGGCCGGGATATCGGTCTGGCTCAGGGAGGAGGAGAAATCATCTGGGTTGGTGTCAAGTGAAGGACGCTCAGTCGATTCGTGAAGGCAAGTACTTTCCTGGGTTTGTGGTCTGGTGCAGTTCTCCGGGGAAGCCATCATTTTTGATGAATTAACTAGTGGTAAGTTGAAAGGAAGGAATTGCCAGTGTTGGTTGAAACAAATCATTTTATACTAATAAAACTTCGTGCCATTCACACCCAGCTCTGTCGGGTGGTGATTACATTTAATTTGTTAATAATTTGCTTACACCACTGTGCACCTTCGACGGGACACCTGATGACCCAGAAATCCGCATTTGCTCAGATCGATTGAGTGTATATTTATGTTTCCTCTAATGCAGAGGCTGAATATTTCTGTTTGGAGTGAGCGTTAGGAAATCATTTTCCCACATGTTGCACTTGGAGTTATCCTGTCTGTGTTAATATACACTAGTAGTAGTAGCTAGACAGATATTTGATTGTTATAGCTTGCAGAACTAACATATTTGATTCATCGCAATTCCTAACAACAAAAAATGCTATTATCACTCGAAAGTCAACGAAACATAGCAAACATTAAGGGTAAGCGCAACGCTAATCGCCAATCAGAAGCATCGCTAATTTATCAACATAAGATATCGGAACCTGGGGTGATTGAAGAGAAGACTCTAAATCTGTGCCGAGATTTCAAAGGAAGTAGTTACCCGTCCTATCTGCTCCTCCACTAGCTCCACATGATCAGCCAATTCTTGAATTAGTATTTCGGTACATGTCTGGTCCAAAAAGTCGCTTGATCAGCAGCATGAGCCTTGTTAGCGGCATCAAGGGCAGCCTTCGCTTTATCGATTTCAAGTTTGTCAAATTTGTTGACCACATATTTGATGGTATTGTCCTTAAAACGACCAGCAGGAGCGGCAGTACCGGCGGTAAATTCGTCGACACAAGCAGTAAACTGATCAGTGTCCCGGACATTACAATTAACGCCTTGCGATTCGGAATGTTGCGTGAGAGCTGTTGCGGAAGCAAAGTACCTCAAACATCTGCGACATTGAAGCTTTTGCACGGCGTGTTTGGCTGATTTTAAATGGCTTATGAAAGAGTTCGAGGTAGGACAGCTTTTCCTAAGAGGAATCAGATCAAATCAAATCAACAGCTACAATCGACTCACCCGCAGCCAGTATGAGGACACTTATATTTTCCAAGTGGCAATATATCAGGATCAAAGAAACTGTCTGCCCGAAAGGTAGGGTTATCAGGATCAAATGGCGAAAGAACAAGCGGTTTAGGTCCGTCCCGTCTTGCTTCATTTTGGGGGGGTGTCCCAGTGTTGACGATGGTCGAAGATGGCTCGGGGAGTGGTGGATTTGCGAAACCTACAGACGGAGTGACTTTTTCGGTGGATGGGAACAAGTCTTTCTTTGTAGACCAGGCAGACTTTAGCTGGGGGTTGTTAGGACCTTTGGCCGATGATATTTGCGAGCCCGTAGAGCTGCCATAGACGCCTTTTGCTGTTCGCTGGGGAGGAACGTCCCGGGGGTCCTTCAAATTTTGAGATGTCTCATCGAAACTGATTAAATCACCTGCTTCGAATCGCGCAGACAGTCCTCTGGGTTTGGACGGTGTTGCTTCAGTCGAGGGCCTCAGCTTGGTTGGATTCGGCGTCGGATTCGGGGTTGGACGAGAAGGTTTACCATAGATAATTTCAGGAGTCGCTGCGAGAGAATTAGTCATTTTTAAGTCCTAATTTCCCATTTCTTCGAGACACATTATGTCTTACCTTTGACAGACTTGGCCTGAGCCGATTCGGGACCATCGTTGTCGAAGGTGAGCAAATCATCTTCACGGAAGTCTCCAGATGTCTGGCCGTATTCAGTACGATTACGCATATTAACGGGATCATTGTAAATGGCGGTTTTCTGTTTGACTCGGTCTCGAAACTCAGTCGGGTCTCCACCTGGTTTGCAATCTTGATATTCGATATGATGGATCAAGCCGCCGAGACGAGTGAAGCGCTGAGCACATGCTGGGCATTGCAGGTTCTGTTTCGCAGCATGATACTAAAGCCAATGAGTAAGGTGATGATATGTTAATTTGGGCCAGAGCTTTACCTGAAGCTGGTGAGCCTTGCACGCCTCGCGGGTTGCAAAATCTTTTGAACAGACTAGACAAAACAATCCAAAATGACTCTTTTTGTCGAACTTGTGCTTGTGAAACTTTTCGAATGTTGGGAAGATCTTATTGCACACTTTACAAGGCAACGGATCCTCTGGGGGGAGCATCGCATCTGATAGATCGCGGGCTCCCGACGTTGATCGGGTTTTGCGGTCCATGGTGTAATACGACGCAGAGGCCACTGATGGAAGAAGAAAGACGTATTTTGAGATATGTAATGGAAAACGTCTCAGCCTTGAGGCAAAGATTCCCACAAACAGGAAATCGATCTGTGAAGACGAGAAGTGCAGAAATTGAAAGTGCGAGAGATTTGAGCCCCATTAGTCCGCTTGGAAAACACGCTAGTGCGGTGAAGGTGAAGATGTACCCATGTAACTGCTCATGAAAAGAAGATGTAGTCGAAGGTTTAACGAGAGTGATGGTAACGCTTTGTAAAACAAACTAACTGTAAATGGACAAACTTGGGGAGGAAAGAGCTATCGAATCTTATACCCCTCTGGCTTCCGCCACGGAGTTCTTCAAAGATCATGTACCTAGATACCGTAGGTAACTTGTAGAGCTATAACAATACATTGTGAGACTGACAAGTCACTCTCTAAGTATAACAATGTTGGAAAACGAATGTCAGCACTCCTTCCTTTATATAAGTAGTTAGCCTTATACAAGGAGACAAGACTATATCTTAACTTAAGAGAATAAGATCAACGTAGGTTTTAGTGAGAAAATGTTATTATAACGTCGGTGAGTTAGGAGGAGTCACGTCAGAGCCGTAATACACTGGTGCTATAGCTTCTGAAGCGCTAGCAGGTATAGAAAGTTCTTGATGATCCCATTTGATGTGCCGGTAGACTTTGTATACCTACCGTTGCAAGTAGCCCAGCTCATCATACTAAAAGACAGTATCTATGAATAGAAGGGATGTCGTACACTCAGCATGCTCTTCGTCGGACGCATGGCAAGAGCACACATGGTCAATCGATCATCTTGGAGGAATCAATCACTGAAAAGTTTTCGAGTGGAATCAAGATAAGATGGATTCTACTCGGTCAAGACAGATTGAAGCGATCCATGAAGGTATGGTGGTTGTTGAAGGCGATGTTTGCATGAAGTGCAATGCTTACAAGTTCAGTCAGACGTCCTGTCTGGTCTTGGCGTTGGCGACGGAGCTCGGGATGACCAAACTCACTTGGCACAGCCTCCAGAACTACCATCCTCAAACACGCAACACCAGGACTCGATAATCGCGATCGCATATTAACCCCTTTCCACGACATACCGGCTATGATACGGTAGCATATCCTCGAATGCCGTACCCAAGTAATGGCGACGCTTGCAACACCACGATCTAGTCCCGCCGGATCCCCATCCAGAATGCCTCCTCGCCGCTGGGCCAGAAAATGCGAACGATATTGCTGTTTAGGGGCCACATACTTCCCCTTGTTCTTCGTGTATAGTCTCACGACCTGGGCTGTTTGGGTGGAAGCAACCATAGGTTTCCTGCCTACGAAAGGTTCATGGATAGGTCAGTTTTTCAGCTCCATAAGGATAGTTCACGCGGCTGACAATTGCTAGGGAATTGGACATCTCTGCTCGGCATAGCTCTCTATGTTATGTTAAACTGGTCATACACTCGCGCAGTGTTCACAAGCCCCGGAACGACGACGACGGCGAACAATGGCTACAGTTCCCTGCCAACGCAGGCACCCCCGAATGCGACGAATTTCACGGTCAAGTCGAATGGGGAAACAAGATACTGCAAGAAGTGCCAGGCAAGGAAACCGGATAGAGCGCATCACTGTTCGACTTGCAAGACCTGCGTCTTGAAAATGGATCATCACTGTCCTTGGCTAGCGACTTGTGTGGGATTGCGAAACTATAAATTCTTCCTTCTCTTCCTGATATATACAACAATATTCTGCTTCGTTTGCTTTGGAGTTTCGGCGACTTGGGTATATAGAGAAATATTGAATGACGGCGAGTATCAAGAGTCACTGATGCCGGTCAACTATGTCATGCTGGCTGTGATATCTGGAATTATTGGGCTGGTTCTCGCGGGGTTCACAGGATGGCATATTTTATTAGCATCGCGTGGACAGACCACGATTGAGTGCTTGGAGAAAACGAGATATCTTTCACCACTACGAAAGAACCTACGCAACCAACACGCCCCACCAGGAATAAATGGCGCTTCGGAGTATATACAACATCCTGTAGGTGAGCCTGGTGCGAATATCCCAGAAGAACCACTGGAACGTCATAATGGAGGAGATTATACCCGACAGCAATACGATGCCTATGAAAGACAAAGAGCTCGGGCTCGTTACGAAGAATATTTGGATGAACAGGATGCGGAAAAGTTGCCCAGTGCTTTTGATCTTGGTTGGAGAGCCAACCTCCTTCATCTCTTTGGACACAACCGGGCCTTGTGGGCATTTCCTATACTTACAACGACCGGAAATGGATGGAGTTGGGAGCCAAGTCCGAAATGGTTGGCTGCAAGAGAGAATTTGGCTAGAGAAAGAGATGCCCAGAGGAACCGTGAACACGCTGCAGGCTGGGGAGAACCTGTAGAGCCAATTCCTCAGAAACAAGTTGGTGCTGCTAGACACTATGTCAATTCTTATCCTACTCGACCTCAGTCCAAAGCAGACCGAATACTTGGGAGGATGCCGGAGGATTACGCAGATGCCGACGAAAGGACCAACAACGTGTCCATGCAGAATTTATCACCTCGCGGCTCGAATGGACAATTTGATGATGTTAGTGAGGATGAGGATGAGCTGGTTCAACGGACATTAGACCGAGCTGCAGCTTCAGCTTGGCCACAAAAAGTTGGTCTCGTCACTAACACAATACTTGGAAATACACTTTCAAGGCAGAAAGATGACTCGAAAGCTTGGGTACAATATGATGATGGCGTCGATTAGGTTTGAATCTGACGAGTGTTGGTTGAGCGGACTGGGGATTTGGAGTTAATTGTAAAATATTCTGGGTATAACATTTAGCTGATGACAATGGAATTCTGATACAGTCATGACTTTCTGGCACAACTGCATGCTCAGACTTGTGATTGATAACTGACACAATTTAGATGAAAGCTCAATGAATTACAGTCTTCAAGGGCTAGTCACGTGACTGGGATCTGCTTCTTATCGGATGACTGGAGCTTGAACCTCAAGGTGTTCATTCATACAACCCCACTTCATTCGTTAGCAAGCGCCAGCTTCATTGCTGCAATTCTTATAATTGATCCATCAAGTACGGCTATCTTGCTGGTGACATTCATACCTAAACTCTGCCATCATGGCAACTCCAAGATTCAACTCCAAATCTCCTACAATAAAGCGCATACGTAAGTCATTCATTCGAGCTCTTTTCGACCATCCATATTCAAATGTCCTTTGTAAGCTCTCTGTTTTCACGCCAACTGATATTTATCTAGTTCGTGAAGCTGCCGAAATATCCCATTCTCCATCTGCAGATTACCACGCTTCTCCAGCTTCCGACTCGGACCTGTTCGAGTGGCATTTCACATTACGCGGCCCGCCATCCTCAGCGTTTGCTAATGGCATATATCATGGCAGAATAGTGCTGCCTCCGACATATCCGCTTCGCCCACCATCCTTTCGCTTTCTCACTCCATCTGGTCGATTCGAAGCTAATCGTGAAATATGTCTCAGCATAAGCGGACACCACGAGGAAACGTGGCAGCCAGCTTGGGGAATCCGAACAGCTTTGGTGGCATTGAGAAGTTTTATGGAAACGGACGCAAAGGGTCAATTAGGTGGGTTGGAATGTAGTAAAGCGGAAAGAGAACGAATTGCTGAGGGCAGCGGTAACTGGAAATGCGGAATCTGCGCAAAGAACAACCGGGAGATACTTGCAGAATGCGAGGAGGCTGCAAAAGAAAAAGAGAAAGAGGGGCAACAAGCCGAAGAAGTCGCAATACCGAACGAGCTAAAGATGGGCTACAAGGACGAAATGGGTAAAGGCAAGGAAACTGCTGAAGAACCGATCGGTACCTCTGCAGCGCCAGTAGCAATTGAGGGTATTGTCAATACAACAGACGGTGCAAGTGACACAACTCCTGCAAAGCCATATCCGCCAGCGAGGCCAGGTCAGACTGCTCCACAACCTACTGGTCAGCCTCAAGCACGCATCCAACCGTTGCCAAATATACAGCAAAATCCACAAGCACAGGCACAACTTGTGCATGGCAGATCAAATGATGGTGTTCCCATGTGGATCGACAGGGCAATTGCAGGAGTTGTGGTACTTCTGGTCGCGATGGTGTTGAAAATCTTACTTGGTCTATAATCTTTGTGGTTACATACAAAGATCGCGCCTACAATTATACTGGGCAATGGAGTTTGGCGTCCTAGATGTACGGTTGCTTTTGATACCATCTATATTTTGAGTACATGGCGCTATGGGTTTTGCATACAGATGTGTTATTCAGCGAATGCTGTCATTGCTATTAGCCACAGAATCAAGTCACTACAGCCAGCGAGTGGAGCGTTATGTTTCTGATTTTTCCATTCTCATTTCTGCTTCGAGTTCTTTGGTCAGAACTTGCATTCTCCTTCTGTTTAATTTCGTGATTCCGTAATCGCTTGGCTGTTCTCCTCCCTTCTTCAACCCCCACCACTTTTTTCATTTTGCATTCATGCCTGTTGCAGAAGCGGTCGACGAAGATGCATTTGGCTGTTTGGGCGGCTTACACGACACTTTTGACCTGCTAGACCGAGAGAGTTGTGGATTGTTTTCCTTGGAAGCGAATCAACTCTGTTAATCCCTCAAATCGGTGTGCAAATTAATGCTGCACCTGCATCAGCCTCATGGTGTTATCTTTAACCTGCAGTCGTCGAATCTGGGGGTTACATCCTCCCGCAGTTACAGCCAGTAATGGCTCACTGTAGAGCACCAAGACTTTTCAGGTCGCTTCTGCATATACATCACCCACTTATTACCATGTAATCGGATCAATAGTGTCTTTTTCTGACCCTGTTTCTTTTTGCAAAAGAGGGGATCTTAGTCAGATCCTGTGATTGATGGAAAGTCGAAGCTGTCTGTATATATCTGATGAGTTTGTGAGCGACTTCAGCCAACTTCGTTCAGATAATCAGAATACCGTTCTATCAAAATCGGATCATGATGCTCAAGTTCTCCATCTGTGCCATTCTGGCGTCCTCTTTTGCCATCGCAAATCCAGTACCTGGCGGCGTTACCAATCCACCAATTCGTAATGTTTATACCTTCCCAATCAACCATTTCATTGAGAATATCGCGATCCGTTCGAACAGCAAGCTCCTTCTTACTTCACTAAGCGTTCCTTCGCTTTGGAGTATTGACCCTACAGAAGCTACACCAACTGCACCTGTTATCCATACCTTCGCCAACGTCACTGGCCTTTCTGGTATAACAGAAACAACACCAGATGTTTTTGCTCTCATCACTGGGACCTGGGATCTCCCAACAACCCGAGCAGCTCTCGGATCCTTGACGGTATGGACTGTCAATTTCAACTCGAATCCACCGGTCATCAAGAACGTGACCAGCATTGTCAATTCCACAATCTTCAACGCAATAACAACCGTTCCAGGGAAACCACACTTAATTCTCGCTGCCGACTCAGCCATTGGTGCTGTCTGGAAGGTCAATCTCATCACCCGCAGATATGATATCGCATTCTCAGATCCCCTATTCCAACGCGTCAGCGACACTCCAGGAGAGAATCTTGGAATTAACGGCATGCTCGCCAAAGGAAACTACCTCTACTTCGCCAACTCCGCCCAGAACATCTACGGCCGCGTCAAGATCAACGCATTTGGCGACAAAATCGGCGCTGCGGAATTGATCAGTACAGACCCGATCGTGGGCGGCCACTACGATGATTTTGACCTCGATGCTGGCAAGAATGCGTGGATTGCTACGCACCCGAATCATGTTGTTAAAGTGAGACCGGATGGGAGTCAGAAGCTCTTGCAAAACACGACGCTTCTGAAGAATCCAACGGCTGCGGAGTTTGGGAGGGGAAGTGCGAAGGAGAGACGGACGCTGTATGTGACGAATGGTGGGGAGTTTACTCCGACTTTTGATCTGATTAATGGAGGGGTTGTGTCTTTTGATACTGCGGGTTTTTGATCGTTGAGTGATGGTCAGTTTCCAAGACCAATAAGAAAGAGAAGTAGAATGATCCTGTCATCCCGTCTATGGCAAGCCATGATAGAAGTCTTGACATTGTCCGTACAATCAAGTGGCTGAGCACAACTTTTGCCGTATGTTCCGCTTGACTGATATCTATTTTGTTTTATTTCTGGCAATTATTGCGATGAGATTCATGTGCTAAACCCACCTGTCAGCAACGTACGCATTGGGTCGCGTAAATTACTACAAACGATGAAGTATTCCCGCCAAAACGTGCGTTTTGTCTCTTGCATAAGCCACAACCTCAGTCACAATCCAATGGCTTCTATTTCTACACTTCTGTACTTCTCGTCGGAACGAATAAATGCGCTGTAGATCTGTAGATCCTGGTGGTGGAATTATTGCGGGAAAAATCCACTCTGCCTGAGAACATTCAACGGGTTCTGTCTTCCGCAATACGTCGTGTCATGCCGAAGACCCTGAGTTTCTGAACGAATCATGTATTGTGTATTAAGTGTTGAAGCGTCAATTTAAGTATTACCGGTTGCTTAGTAACTGAACCTTTTCCTGCGTACCTGCATTTTTCCCACTCAAAAGGAGTTCGCTTACTGACCCCGAACCAAACTCCGTACATCAAAGAGACAGTCAGCGAGAGGATTGCTTCGCTCTTCGCAACCCGAACCACCGAAAAGTTACAACTTGCAACATGAAAGACACCGAACTCTCATTCCTTAGAAACAGAAACGGGCGGCTTCAAAAACTCGTATTCAATCACACGATGCTCTCCTCGCTCATTGGTTCAGCACATCTGAATCCCAGCTACGCACTGGTTACCATTATGAGACTAGCTCAAACGCACCCAGTGTTCTGGGTGTCGGAAGAACATGATATTATACGCTTCTCTTCCTCAATTCGAGGCTATCCTTCGATGCCAAGCCTTGGAATCTACAAATCTTGAGGCTTAAAACTCTAATCAAGCCAAATACGACCATGGTTTACGGTGGAAAGCTGTCAAAGTCATGTGCACCATGCAGAACGCGGAGAGCTAGGGTAGGCAATTTGACATTTCCTATAGTCTGGGTTGGTACTGATTTTGCATAGTGTGATTTACAACAACCCGGATGTGGACAATGTCAAAGAGCACAGCGAAAATGTCATGGATATCGAGATACGACGGAGTTCAGGATAAACGATTCCACCGAAAATGTGATTGAGAAATTTAAAAACAAGACTCTCAAGAATGCACAGAATGCTAGTGAGCGACGTCGGAAAAAGGAAATTGAAACGCCAAAACCACCTGTGGAATATATCGATCCGGCTCTGTTGCATTGTCCAGCACTTTCGGATCCTCTAGAAACGAGAGCATCTTGCTATTTTCGAGCCACATTTGTAGTTGGACAGTCTCGTTCTTTCAAATATCTTGAGAGTTACTACCAACAAGGAGTTATGAGCTCGCATTTGTCACTTTCTATCCAAGCGGTCGGACTGGCCTGCTTGTCAAAGGCAGTGCGGTCAACAAAATTGGAAATCCACGCGAGACGGATTTATGTACTTGCTTTGAATTCAATCAATGCTGCTCTAGCATCTCCGGTAGTTTCTAGACACGATACGACCATGTCAGCAGTACTATTACTGGATGAATTTGAGAGATTGATACCTCCTACAAACCGATCCAGCAGTGCATGGTCTAGACACCTCGAGGGAGCTGCAGCGTTGATGAAAGTTCGTGGCCCTAAGCAATACGAGACGCAGATCGGACTTGAAATGTTTGCTCAAATGAGTTCACATTTCTTTGTTACATGTATGGAACATGAGATCTCTCTTCCGGAAGATTTTCTATCGTTGCGGAGTTTTGCTGCCAATTTTGTCGATACGGAGGATCTGGTGTGGCGATTGACTGATATCACGATTCCGTATATTGCGTTCCGAGCTGCTGTGCGGAATGGAGATTTGTATGATTCTAGCGCCATAATTTCCACGGCTGCTCGACTGGATGGTGAAATGGCTACTCTGTTGAACGACTTACCGCCCGGATGGGAACACCAAACGGTGAATCTGTTATTGGCATCTAATCTAGTACTGGAATCTCACTATGATATCTATGCTGTCTCCTCGATTGCCGAGGCGTTGAATAGCATTCGTGCTGGAAGGATCGCGCTCCTCGACATCATTATCCAAGAAGGTTACAAAGTGGAAAGTACATTGGAGGACTACTTTTTTACCCTTTCGCTATCACCGGAATGCAAACTAGAGGTTGATCTCGCCAAAGAGAATCTACACCAGACTACTTCAGCAATCTGTGCTACTGTTCCTCAACTCGCTGGATATCTCCCGTACCTCGACGACCAACGAATCATGAAATCGGACACGACCGAATGCTTCGATTTCCCAAAGATTAGCACCACTACGGCATTAAGCTCTTACTCACTTCTCTGGCCATTATTTGCGTGCGCCAATTCAACGTACGCCACACCTTTAACAAGGGACTGGATAATTCGGCAATTGAGGTTTATTGGTGAGTTCTCCGATATCAGCAAAGCCATTGAGTTGGCAGATATCCTAGATAGTGGGATTCAAATGGATATTTGGAAGGCTTATGCTATGATTGGTTGTATATGTTATTATAGTTGAAACCGTCTATCACATTTCGGTTTTGTAGACATAGATGTTAGAGCTGTCCTCTTTCTGCATTTCCACGGAATATCAAACTTGAAATTAAAATTCCTTAGCTTTTCTGTCCGACATTTGTAACGTGCAGCTTGTGATGTTCAATGAATTTAGAGCAAAAACCATCATCAACTTCAAATGTCAACTTTGTCACCAGAAGTAAGCATTGGATGAATGCGAATACTTTTGTGATTCCCATTTTCGCATTTTATCGCATCACAAGCAATTGCAAATTTTTGGAATGTTTGACATAACGATAACTTACCGACTAGCTGTCTTTCGAACTGGTCAATATTAATTTCACGTAATTTAATTATGAGACCTATTCCTCTCCCATGAGCCAGGGTACTATCACAGTTGTTCCTTCGTATTCTTGGAGTGTTGAGAGACAGCATCTGCACCAAGTCGATCAATACCCCACATTTCGTAACAACAACGACAATTGCCTGTTATAGTAACTGGCGAGCCAGAGCTTCTCATTCGACGAAACCTTCCGAAGCATCAACAATTACCTAAACTAGCAAATTGCGAGACAATGCTTCTCATTCGACCACAACATTCCGAGATAAATGCGAGATCTAAGACTTGGACCCCTATTTCAGCCCTACCTATCAAATCCGTTCCACTTGTACAGTCACCACGCGCTTTTCCTGTTTGTGACGCCGCCGAGGCCATCGCGTCTTTCGGTAGCTAAAACCAAGCTTTTTGATTCCGTTGGGTCGAAAGCTTATTTTGTTTCCCAACCTGCGGGTTGATGAGTAAGGCCCACTCAGGCTTGAATGCG
This sequence comes from Glarea lozoyensis ATCC 20868, assembly GCF_000409485.1. NCBI lineage: Eukaryota > Fungi > Ascomycota > Leotiomycetes > Helotiales > Helotiaceae > Glarea > Glarea lozoyensis. The sequence continues at coordinate 69,501 of NW_007360988.1, forward strand.
GAGTATGAATTGGTAGAACAAGGTGTACTCCGCTATTCCGATGAAGCTTAAGTAACTTTGTCTGGCTAAAAAGCCGCTGTCAACTTCCGGAATTACCAGATTGGATTTTGCCGCGAAGTAGCTGCGTTTGTTGACCTCAAAATCCGAGAAACGATCAACTCTCCCTCGGCCGTCGGCCTGAGATTTTACACCGAATCGTGACTTAGATTCGTATCAGCTGCGGATGAGGCTGACTTGTGTCGCTGTGATGTTTGATTTTGAGAATGGACCCGCTTTATTGATACGCGGCGCTCGAGTAGATTTCCTATTAGGGTATACAGGATGTTGAATTCGACGGCTTCCAGGTTGTATCGTCACTTTCTACAATCAGCAGTGATTCCAAAGATGTCAGACCGAAAACCTTGCAGATGAAGAAATACATAAGATATATTTCTGGATGCTTTCCTAGCAGCTTTCAATTCCTCACAATCACTTCTCATTGTTCCGGAAATTTCCCATCCATATCTCGCTTAACTTGACCACACGGAGTTCGAATTTCAGGGGCTTTCAATCGACTAAAAGCTTTCGAAATGGCGGTTCGCGAAGCAATTGCTATCATCGAGTTGATTGTATATATTCCAACATTTCTCACAGTCCTCGTCGTCCTCTTCAAACAGGGCTTTACTAAGCAACTCGGTTGGATTTACCTCCTCATCTTCACCATCGTACGACTGGCCGGTGCAGTCTTCGAAATACTCCATAATCACAACAACTCGAATAGCACATACACAGAATGGGCTCTGATCTTACAGTCCGTGGGAATATCACCACTGCTGCTGTCAAGTTTGGGCTTGTTGAAGCGAGTGATCGACTTTACATCGACGCATGTTCGTAGCGACAGTGGAAACAATATCATGGGATTACTTGGTGCTAGAGGAGGATTGATTGCCAAGTTTGCAGCCAAAGCTTCAGCAGACGCTCGCCGAAGTCGAGTCATACAATTGTTACAACTGCCCTGCACTATCGCCCTCATTCTCTGTATCGAGGGCGGCTCCGACGAAGCCTCATCGTCATCTACACCTTCCGAAATCAAATCGGGGAAGACGGATACGAAATGGGGAATTGGCATTTTCGTGGTGATCTACGTGATACTTGTCATTTTGACTCTGTACTCGATGTTCGAAATCAACAAAACCGCACGAGGCGAGAAGCGAATACTCGTTGCTGTGGTGCTCGCACTACCTTTGATCGGCAGCAGAGTGCTATATAGTATCCTCGACACTTTCCATACCAACCACATATTCAACCTCGAGAACGGCAATGCGATTGTGCAACTCTTCATGGCCAACTTGGAGGAGGCTATTGTGGTGATTATGTATGCTGTTGTGGGATTGACCGTGCACAAGTATGGCGAAGGAGGTGTGGTGAGTGCTAAAGAAGAGAAGCTTCAGCGGAAGATGGAGAGAAGACGGGTGAGGAGGAACGAACAAGCTAGAGTGTGGGCCGAACAAGGGACGCCGATGGAGCATGTTTATGTTGAGCAAGATCAAAGACGATAAAGCTCAGGCTCTGGGACGGGTAGGCGACCTGAGTGTTGCGTGGCATAGGATTTGTTTTCGTGGGATGCTTAAGTGATTTTTTCACATGGTTCTGTTACGACTTTTACTAGAATGGAAAAACCCTTTGGTGCATGGTTAGAATGGAGTAATTGAGTTTGTTTAGATAAATGCTATTGCAATTCTAAATGATTTCAGAAGGGTTTATTCACCCTAAATTATAGACGAAATACACGATATTTTGTCACTCTCAATAAAGAACCGCATTGGATCCAGACCATGCAATTGCGGTGTGCGTAGGAATGGATTAAAGAGTTTAAGAAAGACTAAGTCAAATAAGGGAGATCAAGCACTTCAAGGTTCTAATTCCTACCCAGACTGGAAGCTTCCCTTGTTTGGATATCTCCCGCTGTCTCAAAGCTCGATGTCTATCTCAATTAACTCCAACCAAGAATAACTCTTCTTACCTCCTGGCTTAGGTCTAAACCAAGCAGTCCTGCATACTGTTGACTTCCATGAACATCGGCCTCCATGAAAGAACCCCCCGAAATCGCTTTTCCTAACCTCTTTCTCGGAATCGTCGCCTTGAATGCCATTGCCTGATCATAGAACCCGCAGTAAATGATCTCGTCCTCCCGAAGCTTATACAACTTGGCGATGGCCGAAGGGGTCAAAATGTTAGAGGTCTGCATAAGGTTATAAATACGCTTCTGCGAAAAAAGAACATCGAGTGTGATTTCGTACGGACCAGAGTTCTTGGATCGCACCACAGACGCAACATCGCAGAGCGTACGTGGGTCAGCAAGGTTGAGATAGCATGGTGGCAGCTTAGGTGCTTTCTGCACATCACGCACACCATTGAAATCTGACATGGCAATCGCTTCAGGAATTTGGGTTGCTAAGGGACCATAAGTCGGCGTTTTCGCGCAGCTGCTCATCACCATCCTTCTCCACGAGAATATCGGCGTGTGCCCGCCATCTGTGGATGCGGTGTCGACTCCCCGTATCTCTTGAGCGTGCTCTGCTCCAATCTCTAATGGCATGAGATGGTAGATGCAAAACTCCGCGCAGGGACCCATCTCAACTTCCAGCTTTCCTCCAACACCCATTGCAAAGTTACCGCCCGTGCCACGCTGTCCCGGGTAAGGGCCATGTACACAAGCAATCCTCGCGCAGCTGGCAACACTGGTTGCGAGTTCCTGAGATGACGCCAACGCTTCACCAACAAGAAAGACTTCTCGCGGTTGGTACGACGGATCACCGGGTTCGAGAGAACCCATAATCCCATCTACTCCATAGACATGCCAGTCAAGCTCCCACGTTCCTGGAGATTCTTTGTGCTGCTGCTTGACATATGCTTTGGCTCTCTCCAGGAAGCTGTCGATTCCCTTGATGAGGATTGGATCGCGGAAACCGCCCATTAAGAGGGTGCGATATCCAATTATCTTTGCTGCTTCCAATTTGACAGTGTAAGGGAGACGGTTCTGCCTGGAGAGTTTGAAAATGGCCCCAGTAACGCGGACAGAACGCCCGTCAGCCAGCTGCTCATATTTGGAAGCATCTAGGTGTAAGCTCCCACCAGGGCCTGGGAGAATATCTGGTCGTGTTTTCTCATACAAGGTGTGTGCAGCCACCGATACAGGTGAACAGTAGGAATTTGGGCTCAAGGGGACAATGTCAAAGGTGCCATCGCAATATATGGTAGCTTTCGAAGATGCACTTTTTGGAATAGAGCAAAGAGCTCCGCATTCCATGATCTTACCCATGAACGCAAAGCCTCCCAGTTGCGTCGGCTTCAGTGACTCGAACGGCAGGCCAAATTTCTTTGTCGCCAGGTCCGCACAAAACGCAATGTATGGACTTGGATCGTACGCTCGGCCGCCGATAATGATATCGTATGTCTCTGCACCCATAACATCCATAAACGGCTCTGGTCCCATCTGAGCAACTACCACCGTAGCATCTTCGACATCTTGTGTTGTCAGCGCCGGGACTGAAACCCCACAGCCGGTCACCTCATCAGCCGCGAGGGCTTTGAGAACTTTGACTTTCGTGACACCACTGTATATGCCAACAGCTTTGAATTTGTAGTTACTGGGCTTATTAACTTCCAGTTCGGGCGTGTCCTGCATCATGGAGTATAGTTACGTTTTTGGTTCTTCTTCTATGATTTCTTGAACAATAGCCAAGACCTCGTCAACGTGCTCGTTCGTCCCATCTCCTCCAGCGGAAGAAATAATGACGGGAACCTTGAACTCATGACTGAGTGCAAGGAGCTTGCGCAGATCGCGTATGTAGGCAACCCGTGGAGCTGTCATAGAACCCGTGGCAAGTTTTAATGGACCTCCATCAGTTGAGCCCGAGTCGAGAATCAACGCTGTGGGGGTTTCATTTGTTGCCAGATCCTGGAGTGCTTTATAGATCAGGCTCTCGTCGAATCCATACCCAAGCATCCCGATTGGCGTGAGTATATGACACAATGGTTCCAGTGTGCCTTCATCGGTAGATAATTCATCAGAGTGGGAGCCTCGGCTTGCTTCATCGATCAAACCCTGAGCCATTTTGCTACTTTTGCTCTCGATCCTTTCTCTTGATCTTTTTTCTTTGCTGAATCAGAAAGTGGTGGACATGAGGTGCTAGCGTGGTGAGACCTTTGGTGATATACTCGCTCTCTGATTCTAGCTATTCTTATTCGAACAACGAACGCGACAATCCGGAAAACAACCCATTTTTCGGCCGCCATCTACACGCAACCTCAAGCGTTAATGAGACTTGCCAAGCAAGGTCCTCCAATCGGAGACATGCGCTTCGCAGCGCGAGATTCGCATCAAGACGCTTACCGGGGCGTATGTAGGGGCGAATATTCCCTGCCAAATGTACGTCAAGAGGATATCTTTCAATTGCAGTGAAACATCGTATGTCAACGGTCTTCCAGTAACTTCTGTTCATCAATTTCACGACAGATTTGCAACATAATGCTAAAATGAATCAACAGCATGTGCAAGAACTGGAGGACATCAATCCATCTCGTAAGGACGCAGATATTGAGCTGAACGACAATGAGTTAGAACCTGGCACAGAACGACTTGAACGGAGAGTTAAGTGGAAACTTGATCTTTTCATCTTGCCACTCATATCATTGGTATACTTTTGTGCAACACTGGTATAATTACATTCCCGCGATAATCGCATTTCTTGGATAGGGTCCAGACGCTGAAAAGAAGTAGGGTCGAACAGACTTGGGAAATGCAAAAATCTCAGGCATGGAAGAGGAGCTCAATTTATCACCGGCGGCATACTCTCTCGCAGCCAACTGTTTCGTCATAGGATACATATTATTTCAACTCCCAGGTACTCTGCTTCTCAGGATCATTGGCCCCCAATGGCAGTTCGGAGGTGCTATGATTATGGTGAGTTAGTTACTGGGACAAAAGCATACATGTTATTATCATCACACACTGACTTATTGAATAGTGGGGAATGTTGACTGCTGTAAGCGTTAAGGTTACAAGCGCCGCGCAATTACAAGGGATGCGACTTACCATTGGAGCTGCAGAGGCATTTGTTCAGGGCTCTGTATTCTGTGAGCTTCTTATTACACATCGGCCTCCATTCAACAAACACTTGACTAACTACACGAAGACCTCTCGTTCTGGTATACGTATAGAGAACTCGCAACGCGTGGCTCAATTGTCCATGCATGTAACGCCCTTGCTGGAGCTTTCAACGGTCTCATTGCCTACGGAATCTCAAAGAACCTCGAAGGTCATAATGATTGGCACGCGTGGCGATGGATTTTCTTAATTGAGGGACTCATTCCGATCGGGGCGAGTGTCTTGGTGATGGCCTTCCTCCCAGGTACTCCACAAACTGTTCGTTTTGGGTTCAAGAAAGAAGAGATAGACTTTGCTGTACAGCGAAGCATAAATTCGCACAATGATCCAGAGGGGAAGCTAGAGATGAAGAAGATCTACCTGCCTTTAATGGATGTGCATTTTTGGCTCATGGCGGTTATGGCCTCTGCTGGACAATTCTGCACATCATCCCTCTCAAATTTTCTGCCATCCATCATCAGGGTTGGCTCCCCATTCTCCGGAACCTAGCCAGAGCTGACTGAAAGGACAGGGATTTGGATACTCAACCGTCAATTCACAGCTCATGACTGTCCTTGTCTATACATGCGCTTTTGTGGGCGTCCTATTGTTTGCCAGAATCGCAGACAGAACCAATGCTCGGGGTTTCACTCTCGCAGTATCGAGTTCAATTTCTGCAATCGGTTATGCTTTGCTGATTGGTCTGACTAACGACAAGGCTCGTCTGGCTGCTACATGTCTCGTGGCTTTTGGCGCATATCCGCATATTGTTTTGGTCTTGTCCTGGATGGCAATGAGTATCACTGGTTACACCAAAAGGTACTAGAATATTATCTCGTCTCTTGTCCAATGTGTTTAGGATTGTGCATCCGGACTAATTCATTTTGACAGAGGCGCTGCCATAGCAATGATAAATATGATCTCCACAGCATTCGCTATAGCAGGCAACACGATTTACTCAGACCCACCTTTCTGTAAGTCTTCCATCCACTCAATACCCCTAGCGTACGGGGACACTCACTAAGTCGTTGTTTCTGCTGGAAGATAAGAAGGGCAATGCCGCCGCGCTAGGTTTCGAGGTGCTCTGCGCAGTGTCTGCTATCACAACTTCCTTGTACTTCAGACGTCAAAATGTGATCAAGAGACGCGAGAAATATTCAGAGAGAGCGAATGGGTTGAGGATGAAGACCATTTATGAGATTGGAGACAAGCACCCGGGTATGAATGGATTTTTGTGTTCGATATGTTGCCTTACTAACTTCCATTTTACAGATTTCTTCTATACCTCGTGAGATTGGATTTAGAGATACCAGATTTGGACACAAATATAGCAATCATTTATACATCACAATTGCTTCCCCTAAGCTACTAATCAATATCCCACTATAGGAAAACATCGTTGAAGAAGTCCAAAATTGGGGTTTTGATATTCCCGTACTTACCCGTCATCAAGAAGAACAGATGACATTGGAAAACTGTTATATGTCGAATATTGATATACAAACTATCGCTCTAGAAAGAATCAGTACCTGGCGATGCGTCTTGAGGCTCCGAACCCAGTAAGTCAAGTTCCCACTGTCCGTTCCAACCAAAACTATTAGACCCGCCCAGCAACATATCCAAATTGTCCCACTCCGACGGCTCAGCAGCCTCGGAAAACCGCATTTGGTGATCTTCGGCAATTTGAAGATCTGAAATTTGCTGGTGAGCCGCTGAGCCTGAGCCTGAGTCTGGATTAACAAACGAATTTTCCTCCCTAATCACCTTTGCAGTACTGATAACATCTTCCATTATGCCGAGCCGCAAGCGCCCACCGGATCTAACCTCGTGGAGACGAAGCCCAGAGAGGCCTTGAGCTCCAGATAATACCTTGATCATGGTAGCTGCTCTGGAAGCCTCATCCATCGGGTGCATGGATAAAGTGGAGAGGATCTCGTGGGCGAGGTGAATGTGATTCCTTGCTATGTCGTTACCGAGCAGTGAGCTCTCCGGCGTTGAGGCAACGATTTTGAAAATGAACGTTATTGCGAAGACTAGAGTGATGAAATAGTGCTTGGGGAGAGATTTCTGAAGCTGTTCGGCGTTGACGTCTTTTGAAGACAATGTGCTTTGAGGGGACTGTTGCGGACGTGTCATTTCGGAAAAGATGTGGATGATGCGGACCGCGACCGAGAATCCGGATTGAATGAGCACCTTTCTTGAAGATTGGATGTCCGAATTTGCGAACTCTGCATGTGATTGAGCTGGAAACTGTTGGAGGTGAAATCCATATATACTGAGTTGCGCGCCCAGAAATATGACCTCGCATTCTGGACCCCATGAGACGGACGATATTCTTTTGATGTCTTCCAAGTCCTCAAGAAGTATTTGAGCGACTGGGAAAGATTCTGGGGCTTCCTTTAGGTTGCACATGAAGATTGCGGACTTGATTGACTGTCTCTGGATTTTATACTTAGTGAGAAAGTCGCTTTCCGAAGGCGTCAGAGGAGGGTCTAATGTTTGTAGTGGGCCATTCAATAGTTCGGGGGATAAAGAGTGACCGGAATACCAGACGTATCTATGTTTCGTCAGCGAAAAAATGATCCACAAATTAGCACAGGATGCAATACACACCTGGAGCTGACCTGTAGAATTGCCACCCATGTTTTAGTCCGCCTTCTCGCTTCTTTTACTAAGCACATCGGGTTATCGACTCCACACGAGGTCTTATGTAAGCCCAATTGTATTGCAGCATTGATTAACAGACCACTGTAATTCCAGCTTGGGTCTTCCTTCTGTTTGGCAACTGGAAGTGGCCATTTGCAAAGTAGAATGAGTCCTTGTATAGGCTCAATCGACAGTAATGGACCGACCAGAATTTCACCCAATAATTGGCGGTAAGGCCGAAGAAGTGATGTATGCAATTCGTTGTGAGATTCATGGCACTGGCTAGCAATGACAACGATGGTCCAGAATAGGAAAGACGAACTTTGGTACAATTCATCTATAGATAGCTCCACATTAAGGACAGGGCAATGGCGGTAATGGTGCTCCCCAAATCTGTATCATAATGAGTACTTTGTTTATATACCTAGAGTAGGACCCACTGTTTGAACAGCATTTTTACTTGACTGTTATCTATCGAGACGTTGCCAATGACAGGGGCAACCGGTGGGAAATCTATATTGCTAAGACATCTGAAGAACAATTTTTCCTGCGGGTTAGTGTAAACAGTTTCTAGTAAGTCGTTTGATATTGAGAAAGAGACGTTGGGGCGGTTTGTTGTTTCATCTGGTGGTGATAGTGACTGGTTTGAGGGCGTACCCGCAGAAGGACTCGATGTTGAAGGCAAAATACCAAGAGTCTTCTGTATAGCATTAAGCTGACTCGTAAATTCTTCTAGTCGACTAATTGAATTAGCCAGATGCTTCATATAGAAGAGGAAAATATATACTGACTGTCTCGTCCGTACTCGTTTGAACGTAGGATCCGTTTGGCAGTTGATACCATTTTGCTTACATCTCGAACAAGCTGCAGGAAATGTTTGCATACTATCGCAGCGCAACTACATTCCGGTTAGCTTATGTTAGAGAATACTTTTAGCTTATACGAACTTTGACTTGACGGCAAGCAGTGCAAGCTTTCCGACCCCGCGTGACTAGTTTTCGTTGGTCGGACATTTTTGGGCACTGACTGATGCATTGAGCAGCAAGCTTCTAACAAATCTCGTGTAGGTCGGAAGGCAAGTTAGGATTCAATTCAACTTGAGAGGCCGAGAAGTTCCTAGCGGTGTCCTCATTTCTGGGACTCAAGTATTTTCCCCGTGATACTACACCGATGGATATTTCCCATCCATCAAGTGATGATCAAGGAGTTTCATTACTTGTTTACAGCGTGCGGAGAGAAATTCGACATTGCGGGGTAATATTGGTGGAAAGAGCCAGTAGGAGTTCTGCGCTTATCGGTGCGAGATGCGCTTACGAAGTACGTATACCCCTATCTACTGCACTAGTAACTTCGAATAGGCCTCTAAGTAGGCGAGGAAAACATACGTAAAGAAAATAATAACTAATTTTTTACAGCTTAGTCTATTGTTTAGAATTAGGCTACTTAAGGGGGTGAACCGTTTACGTAAAGCTAGATTGAAAGGAAACGCTAAATCCCGATCGAAACTCAATATAGTAATAGACATAGTCTTCGGAAATTCAATCTCACATATTCAAAGAACTGTGTGCAGTGCTCACCTAACCACGTTGCCCGAAGCTTATTGGTCATTCTTCAATCGAGAAATTTCAATCTATGGACTTGCATTTTGGGCTCTGGCTCAGGAGGCCCCGAACGGATTTTCAACAGTCTTCTAATTAAACATCAAAACAGTCGTTTTTTTGATGAGAGTCACCACCTACCGGATCCATGCCTTTGCAGAATCGGTGTTTGTAACATTGTTCCAACTTGGACACGGATTGGTGAAGCCTACTAATTAGTGCTCCTGCTCCAACGATGTGGCGAGTGTACCCGATCCTTCGTTTTGGTGATTTGCATCCATTGTTTGTAAATCGAATAAGTTACGAAAGTGCCCAAGGAAGCAAAATAAACTTCGAACATAGATTGCCATGGAAAACTACTCTTGTCTCGAGGAGGACAAAATAAGTGTCAGTCACCTACCCTAATCTTGAACTGAATAATAAGTCGACTTCGAATAAGCTTCAAAATTCTGATTTACGGAAAATAATTGACAGAATAAGCTATATTGTTTCAAGTTAATCCACTAAGTATACCGCAATTCGTCAACTTAATCGAAGGAATATTGTGTTTCGACTGCCACTTATTTGTCCTCCACGAGTCCTGGGTATCATTGTCTCTTGTTCAATAAGCCAATGAAACTGCAATGGTGTCGCCAAAAGTTTCCGGAAGAGTCAATAGAGTATGATCAGAGAACCGGGATGTAGCAATTGTGTTGTAAAATTGCCCACACCTTACGTCAACATCATGTCGCTGGTTAGTATTTTTCTAGTCTCGGGTTAAAAGGACGAACGACAGGCCAATACTGATATTTAGTCGATCGAATTGACGTATTATCGTACCGTGTGTCGTTTGTTTCGAATACACAAGAAATCTTCAACCTTCATCATGAATACCATTCAGATAAGAGAGCTGAGTACTGGATGACAGAAGTGTGAACCTTAGCCAATCATATAATGTTTACTTGTGAGCGGTCATGTTATTAATCAAGGTTGGCAAGAGTAGGATTACTTTTTAAACTTTCATTACCACCCTGGAATAAGCAAAATCAAAGAATATTGAATCCAGATATTGGGGTAAGAATCCAAGACATGGTTGCATGGATTTCAGAATGAGGCTTTCTGATATTATCGAACGCGACTTATTTGTGCGGGTAATTTTATGAAGATTCTTTGCGATACTCAGCACCGGAGCACCTATGCAATGACCGAACGCCTAGGTATTTAGCAGCAAAAGAACCAGATCGTACCTATATCGTTCTATGTCAAGCACAACCAAAAGTTGCGAGATCACGTGGTACCAACGTCCTGAGAGTGCTTTAATATGTAAACATGAGTGAAACTCACTTTCAAAAACAACAACAAAAAAACTCTCAAATACACGTCCAATCGCCAAGATGGCAGATCCTACAGAGACTCCATGCTACGAGTCCAAGATCGATGAGATATCGGAAGAATTACGAGGAAGAGGGTTTGATGAAATACCAGCACCGGAGCACACAGTGGAGCGAACAGCAGAGCAGTTATCACCTCAACCAGCAAGTCATGTAGCCTCAGATTTGTCGAGCACAACACCACACCCAGCACACCCAGCACCAGAGCTTTCTGAAGAGAGTTCAGCCGCAGAGGCGGCTATCAAGCATACAGAAATTCCTCATGCCTCGAGCGTTGAGCCAGTCAATCCTCTAGCAGCATCTTCGGTCGAAATTTACATCCAGCCCGATGTCTCCACGCCAGGTCACAGGCTGGAGTCGAGTGAAAGTCAAGCAGACGAATCAGAATCGCTGCAACATCAGCCCACGCTCATACCACTACCAGCGGATTCCCAGCAAACACCAGTATTCCCATTAGTAACAAATTGCCAAGAATCACAACAGCAGTTTCTCCAACTGGAAAAGCAACTTCGGGAGCTGATGATATCATTTCAACCAGCTTCAGCCCCTCTGCCTACTTTGGTAGCATTACCAGCAGCAAGTCGGCACACGCAACTGGCTCCAGCGCCAGCGGAGCCAATAAACCAGCCAAAACTGGAGTTGGAATCAAAGTTTCGCGCAGAGAAAGAAAAGTTTCTAGAATTGCAGAAGCTTCATTCCGTGGAGTTAGCGAGGCAGCAAGAAAACAGGCTACTCCATACACTAGAGTGCGAGAGGAATGAAGAAGAAGTTAGGAGACGCATGGAGATTCTGTGGGAAGAGGGTGACTTGTTGGCATACATCGAGCTCAAGGAAGATCTAAAGCTAATGATAGCAATGCGCAAAGAAATGATGAGAGACTTCGAGCGTCGTCTTCAAGCAGAGTCAGTGAGGTATGAAGAAATGGGCAGAACTTACGATCGTTGTATAGTGCTAGCTTCCAGGTTGAGCGAAGGTCCGCAAGGATATGAAGATGACGAAATACAACCGTATGAAGAGGAGCAGCACACACTGCAACAAGAAGAAGACCGACAAACAGAGCAGCCCGCAGAAAGCCACCAGTTACAGCAGCATGAAGATGAGCACCTCCAACAGCATGAAGGAGGCTACTTGGCACAGCAGTACGAAGAGTATAGCGTACAAGATCACGAAGCAGACTACTACCAGCCACAGGAAGAGGAAGAAAACTATGAAGTACAACTGAGGGAATACGACCGGTCGCAGCACCGGGATGAATGGACACGGGGCGGGGATGAATGGACACGGGGTGTGGATGACTGGTTGCAGCTGGACGAATACTCTTGGGGACAGGGTATGGATTTCCAGGCAATGCAAAACCCTTTTGAAGTACCTATCCCAGTGGCCCCTCCCATGGGCCGACCACAGTTATCACACTGGGCCAATCGCAGCAGGAGAAGACGCACGAGAACAGTTAGCAGAGTATTTGTATCGAGAGGACGGGGAAGTTTGAGAGAAGGTCATGGATCGGCGAGACGTAGATGAGCAGCAGGATTACGAGCAGGATAGCGTCGTTCTTTGGTTGGGATGGGAATGTTTCAAGATCGGTGGTTCATTTTGGCTGGTAGGCTCTTTCTGGCTAGTAAGCTGTTCGGCTTGTAAGCCTTTACCAGCTGGGACGCTGTTTGGCTTATAAGCCCTTTCTGGCTAGCAAGCCGTTTTTTGGCTAGAAAGCCGTTCTTGACCTATAGCTCTTTTGGCTAGTAAGCCATGTTTGACCTGTAGTTCTTTTTGGCTAGCAAGCCTTTTTTGTCCAATAAGCCCGTTTGACTAGTAAGTCGAAATAAGCTTGAAAGCTTTCCAGTATTGTAATACAATAGGGGGGTGGGAATTCCGGATATACTAGTTAGCAAAGTTTTGTAATTATCGAATCAAAATCTTCGCGGATTTCACAAACTGTCTCTTATTGTAGAAACCTATTCGGATCGCGCAAATTTTGTGAAGGTACCGCGTTCCTGGAAGGCTGAATAAATGAAGGAAGCTTACATCTGTGTAATTCCGTTAGACTGGCTGCAAGCCTGCAAAGCAGTATCATAAGTCGCTTAGCCGTAGAAGATATACTTGAGCTCAAAGGATAAGCTAAGGACATAGAAATTCATTACAGCGTCGTTGAAAGAAGGTTAAGGTCCACTGTTTTAGAAGGTCTCAAAATGAAACTCCTAGGAAGCCGCCGCTTGCACAAGTGCAGGTGGCTGTGGGGTGCAGACCCCCGCTTACTAATCAATCGGGTGACGGAGATGACATTTTCACGACGACATTAATTCGAACTTACTTGTGTAGGTAGGCGATAAAGACACTGCACGTATGCTTTGAAATGTGATGTCAATTCGACGTTAAGTAAAGTCTTGTAGACAAGCTACAGCTAATCCTGTGTACAGAAAACAGCTCTTTTCCCCTTCTGACCTCCCGCGACCCGCAAACCGAACACATAAATCCGAAGCAAGACATTCACGGCTTATAATCCAGAGGTTGAATGAAGCCTCTAAGCCATCGACTCATGCCTATCGGCTCACAATGTGTCTATAGACATGTGGACCGTTCTGTTGAACGGAATTCATATCGGGCCTCTTGGCTCATTATTGGGCCTATTGGCCAAAGCATGTGCCTATTGACACATAGACTGTTCTATCCAACGAAATCATAATTCCGAGCCTATGGGCTCATATTGTGGGCTTATTAGCCATTATATGAGTCTATGGACGCGAAGGTTATTCTATTAACGTAATTTTCATCTCGAACCTATAGGCTCATTTTTGGACCTGTGGACCAACAATGTGTCTATAGACAGACAGACCGTTCTATTGAACGAAGCACATCATCTCGTACCTATTGGCAAGCAGCGAGTCCAAGAAAAACCATCCCTCCTTCCACCTCTCAACGACCACCACGATCCCACCTCTCATTCTGGTATCCACGGACGTGTTTTCCTCCGCTATTTCCCTTTTCTTGCTCCCGTCCTTTTTGCCCGTTACCACCCATATCTGAGCGCACGCTCTCTGTCTTGATGATGGAGGGAAGAGGTACGGTGTTGAGAGCTGTTCCTTCCGAGGACGAAGAGTGTGGTGCTGATCGATCGACCGTTCTCCGCTCAAGCGCTGCTCGTCTGCTTTCAACTCGTTTCATTCGTTCACTTGATCCAAAGGAACAACCAATATCATCCTCGATGCTTTCAATCTTCACTTTGACGTCGTCGCTGGCAAATGGTATGCTGTGGTTTTCCTCGCGTTTCACAACGGTCGAGGTTTCTGGTTTAACTTGGATTCTATCTTCTCTGGCATCATTGATTGCACCGTATTTGAACTGGCTGTGGCTGTCATTCCACTTGTCCAACCGAACATGCTCTGATTGCTCCTGCTTTTGCTTTTTCACGCCTCTCTGCCGCGTGTCTGCATTGGCTGGAGCTGGGCGAGGTCTCTTGTGGCTAGTGAACCCCCTTGCGATGGCTTCAGCCATTATTTCCATCAATCTGGCCTTTTCATTGCCCACAAGATCAATGGCTTTTGCAAGCACATCTAGCAACGCTTGCGAATCTTGACTTTGGACCTGTTGCTGGTGCTGGTGTGGTGCTTGCACTAAGGGAACTGGCGGCTGGTAAAGATTTGGCTCCAGGCTGTTGGCTGTTGGTTGCGACGCTGAGGCAGTGGAATCATTGGCCTATCCATGTTGGCTGACACTTTTCCTTTGTTCTGGTTTTGTTTAACTTTGTAACGGCGTGATCTGGCCGCTGATTCATCAAATCTTTGGAACGACCTTGTGAATTCTGGAACCATTGAGCCAATTGGGTACTTTGTTGCTAGTGCCGCTGGGTCGCTCCATGCTGGGTCTCTTTCTCGATGTTTGTCTTCTTCGGTAGGCAACTTTTTGCCGATGTTCCTGTTGTAAAATCCTTGCTCTATCTTCTCTTTCGTACGCTCTTCTGTGTCAGGCCTATGCTCATTCTCCCAGAAGCCAGGTTGTGTTCGGATATCGATGAGGGATTCAAATTGATAGAGTCCGTCTCGACATTCCACCATGACGTGATGCTCAGAGCTTCCTTTTGGCGGCCATGGCTTTGGGCAGTTATCTGTTATGTGGCTGCCTTCACAGTTTCCACATCCTTGGAGGTATGGTTTCCCATCCTTTGGTGGTCGGTCGCAGCGCTTGAGAGGGTGGCTGGTCTCCCCACAATTTAGGCAGGGCTTTCTTTTCTTGTTCTTGGGATTTTTCTTAGCTGTGTGGCTGCCTTGTTGCTGTTGTTGATACTGTTGATGTTGTTGATGGTGAGGTTGCTGGAAGCTACCTGGTGGGTGATATGGCTGTGGTGCAGTGTAGCCTTGCTAATGTTGTTGCTGGAATTGCTGAAATCCAACTGCTGGCTGATATGGCTGTGGCAGGTCATACCACTGTTGTTGCTGGTTTTGTTGGCTTCCGCCAAACTGCGGGTAGGGGGTTTCCCCTTGGTTGGTCGGCGGTCCCGACATCGTGGTGCCCGAACGCGGTCAAGAATTGGTATTCGAATTTGAAGCTGAAATGCACTACCACGAGGGTGGTAGTCTGTTCTTGTTGCATTACAGTACTGAGGTTGACTTCAGAACTTCGAATATCAGGATGGGTTTTCTAAGCGAGCCAAGCCTAAGGCCATCACATCTAGGCCTGACATTCAAGAAGACCGCTTCTGCTGAAGTCGGTTCAACTCTTTGCTGATGATGATAATGTTGAATTAAGACACAGACCATCCATGTTAGTGTGGCTAATGCATTTTGGTCACAAATCGATTCTATATTGTTGGCAATATGCTGTCTGATTGAATTTGCAGAATACTATCAGACATGTACCCATTTCGGTTGGGACTTAAGTTGAATCGAGGGATGGAAACATGAATTTTACCAAACATTAGACGAGATATTTCATAATGTTTCAAGATGTTTGGAAAACTATTGTTTCATCTGCCGATCGTTGGGTCAACCGCCAGGAAGCAGTCACAAATTTAGAACGATCTTATTGTCACACATCTTGTTATATGAGGGTTCTCACCAGGTCTTCTTCGAATACTCCTTCTACGATTGTATATCCAGAAACATTTGGTCAATAGAACAATTACTCCATGAAAGTAATCTAGTGACTAGAATCTAAGAGTTTATAAACGCGAAGCCTGTGTAAATCAGAACGTGTTTTCCTAGCCGGGTATTTCTTGATATCTAGCAGTTCAAGCACTATTCTGTTGTCGGCTGCCAGCCTTCTCGGCTCTTTATTCTTAAAGCCGACGATTGCCTAGCGCCCACACAATCTCGCTGTCGCCAACTTTATATCCTCGGATCGCTAGGGCTCTGAGAATAAACAAAAACAACAAATTTCGCGACGAGTGCGCCACAACCGTGAAAATCTCTCTGTGGTATCAAAGCCACCATATCAACCCATCTCAAATCATTTTCAAGCAGTCACCGCCCTCTGCCAACCCAACAATGGAGTACACCTCCGTCTACCGGTCGATGGTTCGACTGATCACCCAGCCTCGCCTCGGCGACCCAATAACCGTCTCAGGTAACCCAGCAGAGCACAATGACCCAGACTATATCAGCAGAGTTTACCAGCAACTCTTGAGGATTTTACAATCTCAGAACCCAACAGCATCACGAGCATACATGAAGTGGTTGACCGAGAGAGAAGTATGGAGACTTTACTGTAAGTCACTTTCATGAATCAAGTTTTTCATGTACGATCTAACATTATAATAGTCGGAGCAGTACCATTCATTGGTGGAGAGAGCTGGGATGTAGCACAGCAAATGTCAGCAAGTGCAGTTAGGCAATTCAACCCTCCAGCCTACCCACAAACATGCCAACCAGCACCCTCACCAGCACCAGCCCCAGCATTTTAAGAACCTCTATCAGCATACCACTCAACCCCTCCACCAGCATATCACCCAGCACCAACACCAGCCTACCAACCAGCACCAGCGTACCAGCCTACATTCACGCCCCCCCCCCAGCAACACCATCGCCAGCGCTACCAACCAGCGACCATACAGCATGCCAGAAGAAAATCGACGAGCTCACAAACCAAGGCATCATGCTTGAGAAGGTAGCAGCCGAACAGAGCAGAGCGAGCGCTCTGATAACAGGGTGGTTTTGCGGGAAGTGGAGGGAAGCATGTTCAGTAGTTCACGAAGACCCGGCGTCGGTCGAGAATTGGTTGTCCGAGCGATTTGAGCAGTTTTTGAGCGAGAAAAAAGAACAAGATCTGGCAAATAAGGGTCCAGCAGAGGGTGTAGGAGAGGAGAAAGCAGAAGGGGAGAAGGATGCTACGGCATCAGAGTGAGGTGCTTGTCTGTTTCTGTGGATTTCGTTTGGTTTTGGTTTTTTTTTGCTCTATAGAGCACTATTTTAGTTGTTTGAATCAGAAGATTCTTCATTTAGCCAGTAGGCCAATAAGAATTCGCCAATAGGCATTCGCCAGTAGGCAGTAGACCAGTAGGTCAGCATTGACACAGACACACGTCTGTAATCGGTTTGTTCGCACTTAGATGTAATTTAAATAAAAGAAGATTGTCAGCCAGAAATCTCAAAAAAAATGTGTGAGGTGTTCGTGTCAATAATACCTCGTTAGGATCTGAAGTTCCGCCACTCGCTCTGTCCAGTGAGACCGTAATATACTGCTTCCTCAAAATTTAAGTGAGCCTCACAAAAAGAGGCATTATAGCAAATTTAGTGTAACTAATTGAATAAATATAGCTATGGACAGATGTCGGCGACATAACATAATGCAAGAAGGTGCGGTGTCCGGCCAGCCTCACAACACGCGTGTAGTCCTATCCCAGGCACCCTCCCGGTGGACAAAATGAGTCGTAGCCGAAGCACGGTATTTCTTTCTTCGATGAAGTTGACGAAATATCGTTATTTAGTGGATCAACTTGGAACAATATGGCTTATTTCGTCAATTGTTTTAAGTAAACGAAATTTCTTTAGCTCTATTAAACTGACGTATATTTTGTCCTCCGCGAGGCACCTCGCCACCTCCGCGAGAATTCAGCAAAGGCCCTCCTCCAACTTCCTTACTACTACGTCCCCCCAACTAGGCAACATCTGCGCCTCGGCAACCCACTTAAGCGGAGGCCGCTTTCCCTTATATTCCGCCGGGAACTTGAGCTCATACCGCCCAAAAACCGCACATAGTGCCATTTTCAGCTCGAAATCCAGAATGAACCGCCCAGGACACGCGTGTTTGCCATGTCCGAACGCGAGATGCGTAGGTCCTGTCGATACAAACGCGTACTGCGAACTGCTATCTTTGGAAGCTTCGCGGAGGCGGGAAAAGCGGAATGGATCGAATTCGTCAGGGTTGGGAAACACGTCTGGGTCAGTCGCGGCGGGGTGACCCAGGATTGACACTTCAGCGCCTTTGGGGAGGAGGAAACCGTCTTCGGTGACGAGGTTGTCGACGTTGACTTGTCGCATGACGCCACGATTGCCGAAAGAGTTGATTCGGAGGGTTTCGCGGATGATGCTGTCGAGTTTGTACATTTTCGCAATACTGGCTTTTGTCCAGTTACCACCTTCGGCGAAGAACTCTGAGATTTCTGTGCGGATTTGAGCAATTGTGTCGTACTTGGCGTCTGATTCGAGGATATTAAAGATGGCGTTAGTGATCGCGATGCTTGACTGATGAATCGATCCGATATTTGAGATGCTAACACGTTTGACCATGTCGTTGACATTGTATTCCTGAGGACGATTCTTTCGGGCGAACTTCAGCATCATCTGAAGGTGGTCAAGAGGCTCCGGGCCCTCGCTCTGAGTTTCGAGCAGCTCCATTCTTTCCTTGATCGTCGACTTCAGCTCTCGTTTGATGAAATACTCATAGTATCGCATAGGCAAAGCGAGAGTTGATCCAAAATAATGACGCCAGCTTTTCGGAAGAATACCAATGAGGCCAGCCTCGATAACAAACCAATCCGAATACTCAATGCTATTCTTCAAGTATGCCTCGTTTCTACCTATTCAAGGTCAGCTTAGATCGATGCTTCATTTAACTTGAAACATCAATTTTCACTCACACAATGGTCTGCTGACAGTGAAGCGACTTGAAGCTTGCGCAATTATCAACTTCATACTGTCATAGAGGTGTACTGTTTTGAATTTCGTCGTGCTGTCACCAAAACGATAATCAATCGCCGCACAAGTCTCATCCCACACATCTGGAGCTACTGTTTCCAGATTGGAATTCAGATCTCGCCGCAAAACAGTGCTTTGCCAGCCATCCTCGACAAACTTCCGATGACCCACACTATGCTCAATTTGATCAATATCAAGAGCAGACTCCACGTAGCTCAGAACCGAATCCGGCTGCGAAGTGATCCATCGAATGGCTGCACCGGGTACAATCACATCAGTTTTGAAGCCTAGGCCTGGGATCAAGCAAGTTTTGCCTTTCTTCGAGTACTAAAACTTGTTAGTCTTTCCATCGCCGAAGCGATTCAATACTGACTTGTTCATAAGCATCTCGATAGAGCTTTTTCGCGTCTGTATAATATGCAAGACGCGTTCGAAGACTGAAAGTTGTCGTCCCTTTCTTTTCGCGAATACGAGGCAGACTGGCAGGATATCGCAAGCCAGTCAATCTGTTGATTAATGTACCTATTAAAATAACTGCGAGAGTGCTCCAAACTGCCGTGTGTACAGCCCCGATTTTTGCAAACAGTGCTTCTTGGGCACTGTTTGAGCTTGCATCTTCAGCCATTTTCGGATTAGGTCGACTCGAGCTTGCTGATTTCTCTGAAAGTATGAGATATTCTATTCAGAGCTTCAAAAGCGACGACGGAAGGGTCGTTTCTCAATTATCGCAATATTGCAGCTGAACTGGACCCATAATCCGAACGAACATCATTTACTGGTAGCCCAATTCATACGGACCCGAAGGGGAATCCGTAATATATAGCAGGCGAAGACTGTTAATCTTCCAAGCTTTATTTCGTAAATTTGTACATGAAATAGCCATCTCGATGTCTGCGACCGGCTAGGGCTTACCAAAACAGAGCGATTGGTGTTTCGAACCCGCTGTGCCTCAATACTATCGTTGTCCGTCAATTTTCCGTCAGTTTCATTCGATCGCTTCGCCGCCGCTTGTCCCCAACTTGGATTGAAATTTGAAAGCGGCGAATAAGGGTAAAGCTACGCCGTACAGCGATGTTTGATTGGCTGACCCGAGGGGCCCAATGAGACGCGTAACCTTACAGTGGACAAGCAATCGCTCAATATTCCGCGTGGTTTATGAGATTTCTCCTCCAACAAACCAACCAACGCGACACACTAACTTGTGCGGTTTTCGGGTTCCGTTTGATATGCCACATTGTCGACATAAATTTTTGAACATGGCAGAGATCAATGACCATTTGTTCATCAAGCCACTCCACCCGAAGTGTGTTTCATTTTCTCGAGCGAACTTCCTCTTCGTACTTGAATAATTAATGAGTCGGGTTCTGTTACCACTGAAGCCTTGCGACTGCACGAGAACCAGCACCAATCCGATGTTGGTTTTGAATGTTCCTTGTCGCCTGAGAGACCTTGTCGGCTGAGAGATTTACTCTGGGACGGATATAGGTGTTCGTAACGCGATCGAGGTTGTATGAATCTCTGGTCTTTGAAGTCTCTCTTCTGATAATCTCATGGCGTACGAAACATGTCCGCACTCATGTTTGATTGCCTTCCATCTGTATAGCTGACTCAAGTCTGCCAGGCAACAATCTCGCCGGCGAGACCGTGTTCCGCAGTAATACGGTTCCAGTAATGCTAGGTGAGCCATAAGCATTCGTGTCTGGCGATCCTGGATGACTATTCGTCCCGAATATGGCGTCCCAATGCGGTCGGAAAATATCTTCGCCTTGTGGAGTCTCGAGCCATAGGATACGTTTGATTCGAATCAGAGCTTGATCCCAGTCACCCAGTGGCACTGATGCTGCGACAACTTTTGCTCTTTCTACGAACCACTGGTGATGAGCGGTGCCAGTCGAGGACACCATTCCAACAGCAACGAGCCATACATCGAGGAAAGAGTCCTTGCCAGATGTTGGGTCAAGATATTTCAGATACTGCATAAATCGGATGATCATCGTGTTCAAAATCACCGCATGTGAGTAGTATGTTGGACCATGAATGATGAACATGTAAAGTATGATACCATATCGAACGCATTCGGTAATCGGCGACAGATGAGAGTCTCCAGCACTAGGAATTGTGAGTAGGAGTCGATGTACTACAAAACAAGTAAGGTCATGAAGCTGTGTGGTTGGGAAAGGGACTTGGTCCGCTCGCTTAAAAATATTTCGAAGACGAAAGAATACATTTCGGACTTCGTAATCAACTTCAGCACTTGTAAGTTCTGGGATATCATCTTGGGCCGTATCAAACTCCAGCTGCCATTCAGATATTGGAGGTATACCGTGTCCAAAACCGAGATCATCTTGTGTCTCGAACTGAGGATGGCCCATCACGAGCATGGATACCCTTAAGACATGTAAGCAGAATATCCTCCATGTGACTTTGTACTGACTCACCAGGGAACCATTCTCGCAGTCAGAGGACTTGTCTGCCTGACGGAACTGATACCGCCTCTCATACTTACAAGTCTTTTGACTCCATCGACATGCATTTGGCTTGTCTTAATGTTGCCTTTACCGAACTGAGGTATGTTGGTTAGCAAATTAGAAGAGGAGAGAAACTGACAGAGTATCAGATCAACTCACCTCGATAGCTGCTAAGGTAATAACTGAGTTCATGGTTCCATCCTGAACAGCTAGTGAGACGTTTTCCACTTTACGTCTCAACAGGGCCACCGAATCAGCCATCAAAATTTCGGAAGCCTGAAACCCTTTCTGGGCTAGCAGCTCGTCGTCGAGACATGCTGTTTGCAATGAGACATGAAACAAAGCTGGATCACCAAGAGCGAGTGGCCACCAGGAGACGAGAAATGGATTAGAATTTGGGCTCAAATCAAGAGGGTAATATTGAAAAGCAATTTTCTGGTGAACTAATATTCATAACTTTAGGTAAGCAAGCTTTTTTCACCTAGAACCTCGCTAATTAAAAAACAGGACAAGATCAATACGTACAGCTATGAATCAATCTCTGAATATGTTCCCTCGGAAGTCTCGTCTGCGGATACGAATCAAAAGGATCCAGAGATCCGAAAGTATAGCTTGTTCGGATTAGCTCCTGGGCAGGTCGTGCCGGGGGGGTCCACGGCTCGTTTGCATAGTTGCATTGGATCTTGCGTTTAATGCAACGAGAACAACGTGGTGTACGCAGGTCACAGCTGTGTTTCGATTTCGCGCATGCAGCACAAGATCTCCGGAGCGTTCGTCGCATCGCTTTGCAGCATATAAGGTTAAGTGAATGCAAAGGTTGTTGGAAAAATGGGCAAAGTGTTAGAAAGTGTGGATGACTTCCATGAAATGACCTTTTCCAACACACGAATCGCCCGGGCGGCTGTAAGTGAGGCAACGTGATGATTGCGAGCCTGAGGGTGTCAGGATATAAGCTTGAGGACAGTGCTGAGGCTTTGCCCGAAGAGGACTAGACCCCGCTGTCTGCCCCTGGACGATTCATAATTGCGCCAAAAGACTGTACGACATGCGGAGTCTAGTCCTAATTCGGCACCACCCTCAGCCCTATTGGTGAGACTAATACTGGAGACATTCATAGATTAATCGGATTAATCTGTTGATTTAGTTTTAGAGGATTATAAAAGTAAACTCTTGCTCTCGAACTTCAATACTTCAAAATTATTGCTGTCGTCGCGATGCAGAATTCCACAACTGCTCAGATTGAGCTGCCGCGGCCTTCCCAGCTCCAAGCTGTGTTGCCGGCTTTTATGGCTGGCTGGTCAGCATGGCAATATATCGTGAGCTTCATTATTGGAGCTATGGTTTATGATCAAGGTGAGTTTCCGGAAAAAATAATGATGTTGAAAAGGCCTTTGGAGAATTAATTCTTGGTTACAGTCATGTACATTAAGCGAAAAGGTCCTATTGCTGGACCTCCGTTCAAGATTCCATTCATGGGCCCTTTTATTCAAGCTCTGCATCCAAAGTTCGACGCGTATTTGGCACAGTGGGCGAGTGGTCCTCTCAGTTGTGTATCAGTATTCCATAAGTACGTGCTACTGTTGTTTTCATAGAAAGAACCATTCTGAACTCTGAACTTTGCTAACAACACCTTGAAAATCAGATTCGTCGTTCTAGCCTCCGACCGAGATCTTGCCCACAAAGTCTTCAAATCACCCGCATACGCCGAGCCATGTATCGTCCCTATCGCGAAAGACATTCTAGGTCACAAAGCGTGGGTGTTTCTCCAAGGAAAGGCACACGCCGAATACCGCAGAGGACTCACTCCTCTCTTCACCAACAAGGCAATGGCAACCTACCTTCCCGTCCACCACAAAGTCTTGTCCGACTATTTCGACAAATTCGTAAATGCTAGCAAAGCTGAACAAGGGAAGCCACGAGAATTCATGACCCTATTCCGCGAGATCAACTGTGCACTTTCATGCCGAACATTCTTTGGCGACTACATCTCCCAAGACGCAGTCAAAAAGATTGCAGACGATTTCTATCTCGCAACCGCTGCTCTCGAACTCGTAAACGTCCCTCTATCTCTCTATGTCCCCTTCACAAAACCATGGTACGGCAAACGAACAGCCGATGCAGTGCATCTCGAATTCGCGAAATGCGCAGCTGCATGCAAAGCGAACATGGCACTCGGCGGAACGCCAACTTGCATCGTAGACCACTGGGTACTACACATGCTGGAATCAAAGAAGTACCTCGAACGAGTCGCTGCTGGAGAGGAGAATGTAGAGAAACCATCAAACTTAATCCGCGAGTTCACGGACATGGAAATCGGAGAAACGCTATTCACCTTTCTCTTCGCATCGCAAGACGCATCCAGCAGTGCCACAACCTGGCTCTTCCAAGTCCTCGCCCAAAGACCCGACGTCCTCGACCGTCTCCGCGAAGAAAATCTCGCAGCAAGAGGCGGTGACAAGAATAAAGGATTCGACCTACCAATGCTAGAATCACTCACCTACACACAGGCCGTAATCAAAGAACTCCTCCGTCACAGACCCCCAGTCATCTTCGTCCCCTACCTCGCGACCAAAGATTTCCCGGTAACACCAGAATACACGGTTCCCAAAGGCTCCATGATTATCCCATCGTGCTACCCAGCGCTGCACGATCCGGAAGTGTATCCCCATCCAAACACCTTCGACCCAGAGCGCTGGATAACAGGCGATGCGGAGTCCAAGACCAAGAACTGGCTTGTGTTTGGCGCGGGACCACATGATTGTTTGGCGAGACGATACGTTCCGCTTACGATGGCGGGCATGATTGGGAAGGCGGCGTTGGAGTTGGATTGGAAACACCATGCTACTGAGAGGTCCGAGGAGATTAGGGTGTTTGCGACTTTGTTTCCTATGGTATGTGTTCCTAAACTTCCGGCTTTTGTTTTCTCACTAACTCTGAATTAGGATGGATGTCCTCTTGTATTCACCAAACGCACATAGAGCTACTTGTAATTAGTGATACCATACCAGCTCAGGGTTTAATAATTTAGAATAGAATAGAAAACAATACTCCATCCTCGATCATACTCACGCACGTTTACTTTTACCGGGACCCTCCGCTAATCTGTTGTAGTCTGACAGGACACCCCGTCACCTCTTACGATAGATAAACATTGTTCTGCCCAAAAAGCTATATTTGCTCAATCACTCTGAGTGGATATACAAGGTTACCTCTGTTCTTAAAGCGTAAATATGCCTGTTGACAGAAAGCGTGTTAGAGACGTTTTCTGGCATTGACGCACTAAAGGGTGTCCTGTCATTCTCACAATGCACTCACAGGTAATCGTCTAGACTTTGTCGCTGATACAACATATCCGGACAGGGCCTGTACAGACCACCCTACCACTGCCGACGATTGCACCATAAGCAAGCTCTTTCGATTTCTGAATTGCAACAACGGCACGTCATGGTGGTCAGACGAAGCGGGATGATATGAAAATGGCGGGTGAGACGGATTCATGATTACGGTACTTCCTCGCCGACTGGACGACTCGCACTGATCACAAAATCTTTTCCGTCGCATCTTTTCACCACTTTCGAGCCTGACTGCATGAATTTCTGTGGAACAATTCTGTCGAGGTAAATGTCAGATAAGAAAAGTGTGTTCCATGCCAAGCCTGCCAATCAAAAACATGCGAATAATAATAATTGCCATGTCGAAATTTCTTCAGCCGCTGACTCCGCATGTACGAGGACCCCGCACCGACGAGACAACAACACAACGTTCATCGGCCCCCAACCAACGAATCTTTTATCCAGACGCAAGCGGGACACGAATCTTGCTCTCCGACATACACAACCTCCACGTCTTCCCAGCCCACTCTTCCCTTTCCCTCACGCTAAATGGCACATCCACTTTCGGATTCAACACCGTAACGGGATCATTGAAATCGAGTTTCGGGTCCGTCTCCCAGCGACCGCTGATTGGCTGCAGATCTGCTCGTAAAGCTAGAAGCGCGACCAGGATCAGGATTTCTGTCGCCGCAAACTGCCTTGCGGGACAGAGATGTGGGGGAGCGCCCCAGGCGAGAAAATCACTGCCGCCATGTTTAACGGCCTTCCCTGATGGGACGAAGCGATAGGGATCGAATTGCTTGGCTGATGGTCCCCAGATTTGCGTGTTGTGGTGGATAGAAGCGCCGGGCATTTGCAGGTAGTTCCCTGCTTTGAGAAGGTACTTGCCGTCCAGTAGAGTGTCTTTCATTACTTTGCGGATTGCGGCGTGAATATGTCGGACTCGCTGGGTCTCTTGGAATACCGATAAGAGCAGGGGACATTTGGATTTCAGGGCTGCGAGATCGAGTGCGTATCCGTCGTCTTCTTTGGTCACCGCATTTGCGCTTAGCTCCTCTCTTACTTCTGCGAGGACCGTATCGCGAGAAAATAATTCCCAAACAGTCCAGTAAAAAGTTGGTACTGTATTACTCAACATACCGATAGGAAGCGTGGCTTGCTGCTTCACACAATCACTTTCAAAAACTCCAGATTCGCGCAAGACCCGCCATCGCTCTCTAAAAAGTAGCGATGCATCCGGTGGAATATCGTTGCAGTACTTGGTATGTGCATCAAACACTTTTTGCCGAGCCGCGTATCCAGTCCGCAAGATGTCGAAATCCAATCCCGAGATGTGAGCGGAGAGGTGGGCGTGCCATTTCCTGCACGTGTCAGCACTGCAGTTTCTCATATGTAGTGAGCTATTACAAGATATGCTACAACAGATGGCTTACCAAAATGATTTCTCAACCTCGGTGTCAAGAAATGGGTGTGAGGTTCCATAGACTCCACAGCTAGATGCCTGAACTACTGCATGCCTAGACCATTCCAAGAATCTAACGGTACCGCCTTGTGGGTCTTTACGTGAAGTGCCAAACAGCTCTTCAATGTCGACTAGCGCCCTCAGCCCCATCCTTTCGTTTTGTTCATCAAGATGCGGTCCAGGGGCGAGACTCAATTTCATCGCATGGCTGAAATCGGTTACAAGAGTCGGGCCACCGAAAATCTCATTCGTCTCGTCGCTGGCATCGCCCCATCTGCGAGCTACATGTTGGATCATAGGCCGAAAGGATAATGTCTTTGACTGCCTTTGAATGGCCGGTAAAAGTCGAGTTGAAACACTTGTGTAGAGTTTGAAGTTGAAGATGCCTAGACTGAAGATTTCCGTGTTGGGAGCAGTCCTATACCAGGTTAATTTAGAGTTATCTCTTTGCTATTCTAAGCTCAAAGTCTGGGGTCAAGTAGTCTTACTTTAATTGACTGTGATATGAAGGACCACTGGTAATGATTCCAAGTATATGCCCTATCAAAGGTACCTTTGATCGTAAACGGGGTGGCTCAGTAGAATCATCTCTTAGAGTCAAGACATATTCCACGGCGTAGGCGACTGCAACCAATGCGCCTATTCCGTATAAAAGTCCGTAGATCATTGCAAGGGAAGATGTTCTAAAACTCCTGATGCCGATATCACTCCATGTGAGGAGGGAGAAAACTCAAGTTAAGTAGCAAGAGCCACCTCGAATTTAGAGTTATAACAAAACATACAGAAAGCGGGAGAACTTCAACCACACGCCCACTATACTAGGCGAATGTAAAGACGAGGTTTGACAGCTAAATTCGAGTCATTAACGCTGTCACTAGCCAAACATCAATACGTGCAGCTCACAGTTACCCAACGTAGCTGGGGTTTCTAGTCTCCATCCTATTCGATTACGCGAGGTCGACTATCGAATCTCTGCATTCTGTATCGCATTACGCATCGCATCTGCCAGGGATATTATCTGACTGATTAAGCAGTCAGCCCGACACTACCTTGGTTAAGTGTAATGTCTGCCTGTCGATTGTAGAGGGACAAAGATGAATGGTCTGTCGTCTGAATAAAGTGGACAATGGAGTAAGCCGCCGCACAACTAGCACATGCCTTTTCGACGTTGAATTGCTAATTGGCTCATGTGGGTTTTAGGCGGTGTCGAGGCGAGCCGTTCCGTATGCGCGCCATTGATGGCTTAGAAAGACGGAGGCTCACTGTGGGGTTAAGCTATGGAAAATAATA
Source organism: Glarea lozoyensis ATCC 20868 (assembly GCF_000409485.1). Taxonomy (NCBI): domain Eukaryota; kingdom Fungi; phylum Ascomycota; class Leotiomycetes; order Helotiales; family Helotiaceae; genus Glarea; species Glarea lozoyensis. Next base: position 96,921 of record NW_007360988.1, read on the forward strand.
AGAACAAGAGGTCGAGATGATGTTGGATTTTGACGCATCACGTAAGCTACATGAAGAGGCATCCAACCATGTGTCTGGTGGCCAAAACCCTGAAGTTGAGAAGGTTGCTGGCTTCTGATTATAGGTGGGGGTAGGAGATGCCTGAGAACCCCATGGTTTAAGCTAGTCGAGCACACGGACGCATATATGGTTGTGTCTCCTCCTAGAAGATGATAGAAAAATTAGCAGATATTAACCTCGATACACAACATACCAAAGTAACCAAAGTGTAGCAGGCCTACCTTGATTCAATATGGAGTTCGTAACTTCAAACACGAGCCAGGTGCTTGGAGATGCAACTTTGATCCAGACCTCTACTCATTCACCGACCTCAACAGTCACTGCCCTCGTCGGGTTTTTGGTGTTTTCCTGGTATCTGCTGTCCCGCGGAAGCAAGAACAGACCCAATATCTATGGCAACTATGACTTCGATGCGCCAATTATCGGATACCAGAACGGTATTTTAGGAAGATGGCAGTTCTTCAGAAATGGCCCAGCGATGATTCGCGAGGGGTATGCGAAGTACAAGGACAACTTCTTCAAGGTATCTGGTAATGATCTCCTAATCGTTCCGAACAAGTACCTCCAAGAGTTGGCCAGCATGCCCCCGGAGAAGTTGAGCTTGAACACTGCCATCGTTGACGCCTTCCAACGACTTCACTCGATCACGGCGGTCATCACAGATCACAGTCTGCAGACCCGTATGATCAACACGCGTCTGACACCAAAGCTCGGTCATCACGTCCCACTTGTACAAGACCAAATTCGAAAGTACCTGCCAAAAGATGTGCCGGCCACAGAAAATGATTGGACAAGCATCAACGCTCTGGATCTTGCTCGACAACTGGTACACAGAGGAGTTGCTACGCAATTCGTTACCGAGCTTGCTGAGGACGACGAGTACCTCTCCACTGCTGTCAAGTATTCCGAAAATGGCTTCAAGCACAACTTCCTCTTGCGCGTATTTCCCGACAGAATCAAGCCAGCGGTTGCCTTTTTCTTGCCCACAAGCTGGGGTGTTGACTCCGCTTTGAGAAAGGCCAAGAGAATGATTATTCCTTTGATCCGCGAACGAAGACGACGAGAGAAGGAAGACCCTTCATACGAGAAGCCAGAGGACTTTCTGCAGTTTTTGATGGACGGTGGCGTTGAAATAAATGACGATGATGAAACTACTGTTCAGCGATTGATGGTCACATATCTCGGCTCTGGTCCATCCACCATCATCGCTGTCGCACAAGTGTTGTTCGATCTGTGTGTTCATCCGGAATATGTTGAGCCATTAAGACAGGAAGCTCTGCAAGTTCTGCGAAAGAATGGTTACACGAAGCAGGCTTTGTATGAAATGAAGCAGATGGACTCTTTCATGCGAGAATCTCAAAGATTGAGTCCTCCTACTCTACGTTAGTACCTCCTTTGTCTTGAGATATTCACTCCGTGGTCGACACAAACTTATTGACAATAAATACTAACAATGGATGTAGTCGGCTTCAACGCAATCGTTCGCACACCAGTCACTCTTCATGATGGTGTTATCCTTCCAGAAGGCGCTCACATTCAAATGGCAACATATGCTATTGGTACCGATCCAAACCGAGTTCCAGAACCTGAGAAGTTTGATGGTTTACGCCAATTCAACAACCGAAAGCGTGAGGGCGAAAGTAACTGGCATCGTAAGGATATCCAATCCCCATATCGAGAATACTTTCTAACCAAGAACAGAATTCACAACAACCAGCGAGAACAACTTGCACTTCGGTCACGGAAAGATTGTCTGTCCAGGTCGTTTCTTTGCAGATCATTCTATGAAGATGATCGTGACAAATATCCTCCTACGATACCATATTCGCTTTGCAAATGACTCACGAGTGAGACCATCAAACTCGAGCATGTATGATGTGTTGATTCCAGATCTCGGTACTTGCGTGGAGTTTAAAGTCAGGGAAGATGCTGCAGAATGTGCTTTCTAGATATACTTCTTGATCAGGCGTGGAATAAAGGCTGCGAATACCACAGGTTATTCTGAGAAGAGACCCTACTAGTGTTAGAAAACAGATTCAACATTTTCAAGATCAATAGACCCTACCAAATATCAACTTAGTCGCGAGACAAAGCTGAGTGCAAGGAAAATGCACTTTGTGTGAAAGGTTCGTCGTAGATCGACTGTTTCGGGAGCCACCTGCTTTGACTGGCTCGCTGTGGACAATATAGTGACATTCGAATTGATTTCTTTCATCTAGTTGACACAATATCGATATTTTGTCTATGATGTTCGGTAAATAGTACTTCTTCAGCCCTGTTACGAGCGAGCCTAGTCAAGTGCCATATCTTCTCTAGCAGGTTGATCAAAGAATTTTGATCGTTTCGAAAGACTTCGAGCCACTCTCAATATCCTTCATAGCCTGACCGTCCATGATGTTCTCAACGTAGCAGTCGCCTACGTTGTAGTATTCGTCCCCGGAACTTTTCGCATTCCGCAAAACCACAGGTACTTTGCATCCAGGAATAATGGCGACAATGTCCCCGGTTTCGGCGCACTGAGGTCCCATCCCAGCAATTGAATTCTCAACTACGATAATCTTCCGTTTCCCACACCACCTTATGAGTCGCCACATTGCTGATTCTGCCCGGGTTTTCACTTCCTCAGTGATGAGAGTCTCCCTATCAAAATCCGGCAGCCAAGTTTTGTCGTCAGGGAAGTAAACGGAGAACAGAATCGTGAGTTGTCGAGACAGGTTGTCATTATGGACGATAGCAAGGTCTGGAAACATCTCGCACTGCTTATAATAGTCCCCGTAGTTGACCAAGTCTGCAAATCCATGCTTGTTAAACATATCTCTCTTACCAAGGGAATGGAAAATTGACCACCAGTTGTAGAGTGGATCGAAGAATTCGAGGTAGCTCAAGTCGGGATGCTCACCAGGCATCAATTTGCCAACTTCAGTGATTTGCCTATGATGTGTGCCCTCGTGATGAGCATTCTTTTATGGATAATAGATTCTCCAACCATATTGAGACAACAAGAGCCCATGGATTGATCATGTTCATCTATTCGGTACTTGTCTGGACCTGCAGTGGCAAGCCATTCCGGAACCCAAGACGGGGAAGAAGAGTACGAATTGACCTTGTTCCCTTCCGAATCAATCGAACAGAACGTCTTGTTTTCGGATAAAATGCTTAAATCTTTTTCCTCGGTCGCGATGAAAGTAGCTACCATCTCAAAGAGAGGCTGTGTTTCTAAGCTGTAATCAATTGGGATCCTAATCTGTTTCTCTGGTGCTATCAAGCTAACAAGGCTATAGATTCTGTCTCGTGGATCTGCTGATATCTTTCGACGATGTCTTTTCAAAATCGCTCCAACTGCTGTAAGCGGCGCATCCATTTTAGTATGGTCTGAGTGATCTATGCCTATGGGCCCCTCCCGGTATAGTCCACTCAGTAAGTATCCGACATTTGCGATATTCAAAGCTCGAATCATAAGGGCACTGTCGAGCGCAGATGAAGAAGAGAAAATGTTAATGTCATGAAAGGATATTGTTTCGGGGCCGCACTGAACACCACGGATTTTGCGAATGCAATCTCTTGCACAACCCAGCACCGGGTCCAATATGACCGTGCAAATAGCTGTACAATCCCAATAATACCATGAATGACTTCTTTAGAAGGGATGAGATCATCGGGCCAGGGCCCTGAAGTTTCGTACATGCACTCGCCCACTGTCTTATTGTTGAAGTTGCGCAAAAACTTGATTGCTTCTGTCGAGTTAGAATAGTCGCCTCCAAGCCAAGCTATAACGCCGCTTGCACTCTCATAGATAGTACTCATCTTGCGTACTTGTTCGTTGACTTCGTGGACATCCACCTGGTTGATGCAAATAGCGTCAATCCACAAAGCTTTTGTCGGATCGTCGAGAAAAATAGCCCTCAGCGCAGCTTCCAAACTTCGAGTCACCGCAATCGCTTGCCCATCAATAATGACGCTTTCATCTTGATCCGTGTTGCCGGTCTCGTCAGCCCAGGTATATGACAGAGCTTCGTAAGTGGGTTCAGTGTCCAAAGATACCGCCTGCATTGTAAATTTCAAGGGTCCCGTATCCGTCGAAGAATTTCTACGCAGAATTCGAATCTGATTCTTGCTTGGTTCCAGAGGAATGTAGGGATAGCGATTCGAAGTCTTCAGAGGGATATCAAATGCGTCCTGTTGGAGGGTGCTGGGGGTTGGATTTCTCAGACTACCCAAAGGGAGCGACGGAGCTCGAACCGATGCGTTTTTCAATCGACTGAGTGCCAGTGAAAGTCCCCATGGGTCAATCGAGGCACCAGAAAGTGCCATAGAGACGCTTATGGAATTCTAGTCGTGGGACGAGTTAAAGTATTGCAAGGAAACCTGGAATCCTTCAGCGGCTCTGATAAGTGATGAGATTTGCGAGTCGACAGCGACATCGATGCAGGATGAGAAACATGTCTGCTATTGGTACGAATGATCCAAGCATCTCGTTCTTTGATAGCCAATCCCGGTCCGGTAACGCGTAAGAATGTCAAAAAGTTGATATGTGTGCTGCAAGACTCGACGGACCACTTAAGAATTTAACTTGAAGAGAACAGAAGTAGTTGAAAGAGAATTGAACTTGTTTGATGGCTCAATGTTCGTGGGATGCAAGATGAGGTGGAAAAAGGGTTAGTAACCCCAGATGAAGTACGGGATTGAGGAGGGAGCGGATTAATGTTTCACCGAGACCCGGATCGCGGACAAAACAAAGCATGACCAGTCAACTTTTTGTGGACGTCAATCATGATTTAGAATATATCGGAATAGGTGCATCGTTTACGATAAGCAATTGACGATACATGACTTGTTGCGTCTACTTGTTCGAAGAGGCATTAGATTTCGACTACAACTCGTTTCGTCCATCGCGAGTCCGGATACACCACCCACCATCTTCCAGATCTTCCCAAAGACAACAATGGTTATTCCAATACATCGCTCTTTCTGCATTACAGGATCTTCCGAAGAGACCGCTAATAGACTAGAACCACACATAACCGAGTAACAAAGGTGACCAGCCCCATCAACCACACGCCCAAACATCCCACCCCAACCTCCACATGATTTCCATCACCTCCCCGTCGCCAACCCCTCACAAACCGTAACATGATTCAACCACGTCGTCCTCGTCACCCAATACGTATGCAACGCCGCCGTGACCGTCACCTGCGGCAGATTCACGCTCACATTATCGCTCCACGTGAGACTACTAGCAGGATTCGGCGTCTCGATAATGCAATGGCAGTAATACCACATGGACTGGTCGTCTATCTCGAGCCAGTACGGGTAATCGCAGTACCCGTTTCCGCAGGGGAGAGTGTGATCGCGTTTTTGGCGAGGCGGAGCGGTGCTGAGGGAGGGAGGGGCGGTGATGGGTGGTGTTGATGTAGGTGTGATGGTTGGCTTTGATGTGGGGAGGGAGGAACAGCATTTCTAAGGAAGTCAGTTCCATAGAAGCTTTGAAAAAGTGAAGGACGTACAGGAAACAAGTATCCGCAATCCCGATCATAAAGCACACCTATTTCGCTCCTCGGTCCGCCATTACCATTCCCCGCTGTCTCATTCCACAACCTACAATCCCAAGTCCGCGTGGTGGGCAGCTCCTCGTTGATTGTGTAGCTCTTACACTTTGGATCTCTCAAGCACAGTTCCTGACACTTTGGTGGGTCATCCGTTTTGTATTCGCCGATCAGAAATTCAAAGCGTTTGCTGTCGGCTAGTCGACACCAGTATTGGGGTGAGGGTGCTGTGGGACAGAGAGCGGAGAGGGTGGATGAGGTGGAAATTTCGATGTATGTTGTGATGTAAGTTGTTGGACTGGTTGTGTATGTGCTGATTGGGAGTGTGGTGGTGCCTGTTTTCGTTACGTAGAAGTTGGTCGGAGCTAGGTAAACTGAGCACCATGAGGATGCGTCAAAGGATTGGGTGCTTGAAGTGTTAGTTCAATGTAAGTTGAGTTGAGCGAAGACGAACGGGGTGAGCATTCGGGAGAGGTCGCTTTGGTAGCCTCCGCAGGCTGTTGAACCGTCAATATGACTGACATCGTTTTGGAATAGGTAGGAACTTTCCTTCTGAGTATTCGGCTGTAGACCATCTTTTTTGAATATCTGTATCTGGCAATGCAGATGCTATTGTAAAGAGCAAAACCAACTGAAGAAATAATTTGAACATCTTGATGCTCGGACAGAAATTGCAAGGACAACTCCACAAACTCAACTTTGCAAATCTAGCATTTATGTTCTCCTTTTGATCCAAAAACCAAGACCTTCAAATTGAAACCCTTTGGAATCACACATAGTATGGCACCAATCATTCCAAGTCCCTCGTACCCTCCTCGAGAAATTCAAATACTTTCTGTTCAGGCTGATGTCCCATGTTGCACAACATCAGCGAACAAATCTCTATTGTCATGCAGCCCTAATCATCAATTGAACATCAACATGCAAGCTCGTGATTGAAGCAATGTTTGAGCTCTGAATTTCTTAGAAGGTTTCTTGGAACCGATCAGTACACCAGCGTATCACAAGACCGACGGGACACCCTTCGAGTATTAATGCTGAACCGACTTTCCAATACTCCTTTCCTAAGCAATTAAATTTCTCCTTTGCAATGGAGGCAATATGTCTATTTACTCGAAATTACTGAGTAATTGTAATTCATGGGCAAAACATCGTTGTTCCACTCTCAGGGGGTGTGCTGTCGGACTTGCAACACACTGGTGGTAGTGGCGGTTAAATGATGGGGAGTGCAGAGCTAGAGATCCATCAAAGGGAGTGCAGTCCCCTCACTTGGTGTATTTGGAATCGAAGGTAGAAAATGAAGAGAGAAATGAAAGTCATTGATCATGTTTTTGTTAGGCACTGATAATGGTAATGAAATGTGAGGCTTTTGCAATAAGAAGAATGGATCGTCAGGTTATCATAACTAATTATGGTATTACATATACGCTAATATACAACAGAAATAATCTAATGGTGCCCTGGCAACTTAGCCTTAATCTTATCCATCATACCCATCTTCTCCTCACCGTGTGCACCGTGAGCGCCTTCCTTAGAGGTAGCCTTTGGTCCTCCGTGAGCTTCATCGAGACCAACTATAAATCATTAGCTATCCTTTTAGCAAGCGAGTTTTGAGAAGCGACTTACGTTCAGCATCACTTCCTCCTGGTGGCTTTCCCTTTCCAGTCTTAATCTTCTCCAAATCCCGAGCGACGACTTCTGGCATACCACCTGGCGTTCCCTTTCCAGTAATACCAGCCGTAGATCCTGCGCGTCCGGAACCACTTGTAGCGCTTGTAGCGCTGCTCAACTTGCGATCTTGTGTGTGATCGGCACCATCCATGTGATCTCTCTTGTGCAGCGTATCGTGGGTATCTTGAGTATTCTGGAAAGCGCCGGAGCCACGGTGGGAGTGAGCGCCAGTCAATGAACCTTGACCTTCAATTGGGTGAAGGCCTCTGGAAGGTGTTGGACCAGGCTCACGGAAAGCAATACCAGTCTTGTCAGAATCTGGAACGGTCTTGTTACCACCGAATTCTGAGAATGGGCGGGTGTTTGGGGTGTTGTCGCCAACCGCATCGATTGGACCAGTGCTTGTTCTGGATTGTTGCGAAGCATCAACCACGGACTTTCCAGCAGTTGAGCCAGTTGGGCCTGGGTTGATGCTTTGAGAACCGTCTGCTGAGAGGCTAGTGTCACCTCCAGTGCTGCCGTAAGTGGACTGGTGGCCTGTGTTAGAGCCATGATGTCCTGTGGATGAGGAGTAATCTCCTGTTGATCGTGAAGAGTCGATACCGCCAATACCGGAAGTGTGGTGTGTTGTGGAAGAGGTAGTGCTAGAATCTGCAGGTCGGGAAGTGAGTGGGTTGTGGGTGGTAGCGCTATAGAAACCAGTGTTCCCGCCGCTGGTGTTACCAATTCCTGATCCGTCGCGATCTGAGTCAACTCTTGGGTCTGCCTTGTTGGCAAGGTTGGAGCTGTGAGGACCTGCGGTGGTAGATGATGAAGTAGAGCTGTAGACTCCAGTGTTGCTGCTGCTGCTAGTGTTTCCGAAGCCAGATCCGTCACGGTCAGAGTCAACTCTTGGATCTGCCTTATTGGCGAGGTTTGAGCTGTGAGGACCTGAGGTGGTAGATGATGAGCCTAAGCCAGATGATCCTCCAACAGCAGCACTTCCAGCACCGAGTGGTGTTCCCATGGTGTTGGAAGGCTCGTATGCAGTCGAACCTGCAGTTCTGGATCCATCGCGGTCGGAGTCTACCCTTGGGTCCGCCTTGTTTGCGAGATTTGAGCCGTGTGGTCCAGCATTGGACTCAGTGTGAACTCTTGGGTCAATTGTGGTTGCTGTATATGGGGTGGTGGTAGGGGAAGATTCTAAAAAGGTCAGCTTGCTGGTCATCCGTTTTGAAGGACGTTACTTGCCTACATTGCCTCTGTCATATGGCTCACCAGCACTGGTGTTACCAAGTTGACCAGAAATTGGCTCTCGGCCAGAAGTGTTTCCTGACATTGTTGGGTTTGTTGTGGTTGTGGGTGTTCCTGTAGTTTGAGATGTAGTTGTGTTTGGATTCTTCGGATCTTCTGATTGTCCCCAAATCGCATTGGAAGCAGCAGCTGTGATGTTGTTAATAGTCTCCATTATGATGACGTCTGATCTTAATTATTTGTAAATGACTCGAGAATAAATTATTGTTGATATATGTTTGGCTGAAATATGTGGGAGAAAGATGGGTTTTATCACCCCGGCCTGGGAGCAGTACACTGACGTCTTTGGGCCGAATCTTGCTCCAATGATCCACTCTACCTTATAGCTTCGCAAGCAAGTCTATTCCTACTGGTTTACAACGAGGTGAAACCAGGGATCTTGAAAACTTGGCACGGTTGCTTTTGTTTTGTTCCATTGAGGTTCTTGTGAAGTACTCTTAACTAGCTATCCTAATTGCGAGTCACCGAGCAAGCAGCTTTTTCCTCTTAACTTATTCAATATTCACCACTCCCGTATCTCTGTCAACCCTTATTCGAACTCTCCTCACACTATTCTATGCCATATCTTCCGTGACAATCCACAGCATCGTACAGAGTCTCAGACTCTCTCCATAGTAATGACGTTCCTCCCCGCCACTTGGTCGTGGCAGAACGTCATCTGCCAAGGAAAATCGCGGGGCAGCCCGCTTGGAAGCTGGAGGGGCATGAAACCCACCTTGGAATTGAGCATAGATAAAAACGATTAAAACAACAAGTTGTCCAGGTGATGTGATGAGCTGGTCCGTATGCAATTGATGATCTTCAGGTACGGGAATCTTTTTCCAAAAGATCCTAAAGAGATCGAGTGCAGCTGGTGGCGCATTTAAAACAAGCCTCAACCGGCCTAAACCCATTTCCACGTCTCGACTTCGAATAGAGCTTTAAAAAGTCTGATTTTCTCAAAATAATTGACTGAATATGTGATAGTGTTCCAAGTTAATACACTACATATACGATATTTCGTCAACGTAATAGAAGAAATATCGTGTTTCGACTGCCACTTATTTTTTTCCGCGAGCACGTTCACTAAGCGATGTCGCCGCCAAAAAAGAGGATGGGATTCAGCTTGTCCATGTTCTTATGCGATCACACTCCTCGAATAAAGCCAAGTTCAACGTCTAACATACTAATCAGGGTATCTAAGCATTTTATAACCAAAAGCAAAATAGCTTACCATAATATAATAATAGGATCCAACTCCCAACGCAACTCTTCCCTAATATCCTAGATGCCACCCAAGCATCCTGAGCGTTTCGACATCACGAATTTCTCTTCATGGTAGCCTCGCGAGTCAATCTCGTCTTACGGCTCCTGGATATTCCTCGCCTCTGAACTATCTTAACAAACCACCATTTCAGGATGTCCCGCATCAAGAAAGCCATAGTAACAAACACCACCGGGATTGCAATTATCCAAAAATAGCTCTCATCGTGCTCGATAGCTGGAAATCGTACAATGTTCATTCCGAAATATCCAGTCAAGAAAGTCAGCGGAAGGAAGATGATCGTGACAACAGTAAGTTGCTTCATGGATTCATTTTGATAGGCGGATATCGTGTTGAAAATCAAATCGATCATATTATCGCATGACCGTCTCATCTGATCAAGTGATTCGGTAATTTGTAAACAATGGTCAAGTACGTCGCCAAGGTAAGTCTGCGCCATCGGACTGATCTTCACCGCCAGCTTGTTTCCTTGTGAATTGCTCCTTATGCCGTACTGAGGCCCAAACCCACCGGTCTTGTGATCCCTGAGAGCGTCAATCAAATTGACGATTGGACTGACAAATGCACGCATCATGGAAATCTCGCTCGTAATCACGTAAAGCGTCCTCGACTGTTTGATATCGGGGTTGGTGAGTACCTCGAGCTCAAGGTCCCCAATAACATCCTGATAAGCTGCTGCCACCGGGATAGCCAAATCAATTATAGCATCGATTATTGCTTGCGTGATCATGGATGCATCACACGACCTCCTCAGGAGAGTATCCGGAGTAGCCAGACGATGGATGATAGGAAGCTCAATATCATCGGCGGAGGATTCAAAGAATGAAATGACGGTATTGTCTAAGATGAATTAGCAGCTGGTTTCAAGGAATTAGGAGATTTCGAAGCTCACCCGATGTGAGAAATATCGACACCTGTTCAGCACTAACAGCCAGGTCCTTCTCATATAACGGGGAGTGAGACTCCATAAACGCCATTCTTTCGTGATTGGGCCCTCCGTGGTATCTTTGAAGAGTTCGTAGTTTCTGCATTGGTGCACCCTTCTCCCCATCTGTGTGGCCATGCACAAATTCACTTGTCGGATTGTGGGAATTTGCAACCACCTTCGCTCTTCGCCTCTTCCCCGAATATTTATTTTGTGTTTTGGATCCAAACAACGTCTTGCTTGCCTGTCTCATAAACCCTCCCTTTTTTCGTTTCTTGCTCCTCTCCTTTTTGGCCTCCCCATCCGAATCCGAATCGCTGCTATCGCTGTCAGGGTGTATGTGAACGAGTTTTTGGAGCGTAAGAACGATATAGGTATGATCGGTATACCTGGGACAGAGTCAGCGTTGAATTGCCAGAGGGAGAGATTGACAAACCAATCCGCTTTTGTCCGATTGTTTGTATTTATCAAATCTTCAATCGCGAGTCTGTGGAGTTTCTTGTGATTACCCAGCGCTTGAATAATATCCCAACTGAGTCCATTGACATTGATCCATCGGCACTGGACCCAGTCCTCCTGGTTCTTTTCTAGAAACTCGAGGAATTCCTTGTTGGTATAAAAGTCGTACATGACCATATCATTCTCACTGAAGTCCACCACCGTTATCTGACACTCTTCGTACAGAAGTGGAGTCTGCGACCGGCCACCATTTGGAAGAGAAGTGTCCAGGCCAGGTTCCTGCCCCGGGTGCCAATTGGGTCTATGTTCCTCGATCGTATCGAATGTGCGAACAGTATTCGATCGGGTTTGACGGCGCTTCAGTATCGGTGAAGGTTGAACTCGCGTTCCAGACCGTTCGGATCGACTCGAGGAGCTCGCTTTACGATCGCTTGCAGGGCTATCGCTGGGAGGGACACCTGATTCAAGATCAAGCGGAGGAAAAGGAATCTTATGGCCACTCCCTGCATCTGGTGAGAAGTCTCTAATATCTGCCATGATTTTCTTGTACGAGTCTTCGTCTGTACGTTGCCAAGCGCTTGTGTTCTTCGTGACTCGAGACTTCGTTTGTGCTGCGCCAGCTGAATTGTTGGAACTAAAATTGGCGACAAAAGCAAACACGCTGGGGTATCATAACGAAACAGGGGAGTTATCTGTCCATGAATTGAAAGAAAAAGCCAAAATACTCAAACAGAAACCAAAAGTAAAGCAACAGTAAAGATGGGTTGGAAGGAAAAAGGAGTCTGTGTGTTGCGCAGGTGGTCAGTGATGACAGCGGAAATTCAAGCTTTCTGGTCCACATTATTTCAAAGGCGCCCCACACCCCTTTTCCTCCTCATAAACGAGGATACTTTGATGGCGACGGTTAATTCACTTCAAACAAAGTCTTACTTAATACGTCTGGCTTTCCGAGAATCATAGACCAGATACACCATGTTCTGTGAAATTTATCAAAAAATGTCGTTTTTTACTGTCACTTCCATTGTTCAGGGCGACACATTCATTCAGTCCGCCGCCGACGAGAAACGACACGCAGATAGCAAATCGCCTTGAATGTATCTCGCACCAGAACATGCTTTGGTAGACTAGATCCTTGCAATACTTAAATAAGGTAATATTTCTCTACATTTTTGAGTAGTGTAGTGGTTGCACTTGCCATATTCTCTTGTGGAGCTATATGGTTGCTTTGCACTCGGTTGCCGATGATAAACACACAGTGGACCTGCTAGGATAAAAAAAACTGTCTGGTAAATCCCTCATCCCAGCCCTCGGCTTTGCTCTCAAGATACTCTTCCTTCAGTCCAAAGCTTGACAGAGCACAGCTCACGCGCTATTCTCAGCTCCTCAGAGACGGACTGTCTTTCCGCAGTCAGCCTGTACGAAGCGGTCCTTTCGACAGCCCATCCATCCTGCAAATCGATTTGGACTTTAGGATCGTCGATTTGGCAAGATCATCAATCTGACAAGAAAGATGTTCTTGCCGGCTCATCCTCCCTGAGAATGATGTTATACATTCGAGAATCCGGAGAAAGATAACATCTAAGGCGCAAGATTGGAGTGACTATCGAGGCGCTATATCAGCTCTGATGCTTGAGGTACTCCTCGTCACAGAATCAGCTCAACCGGAAGCCAGAATTTTGTCTGAAGAATCCGAATAGAGATAAAATCCAAGGCTGCGTGTCGAATCCTTATACTTCTTCTCATACCGTGAGGTATTCGTCGTCTCCGAGTCACTTCAACTCGAAACCATATTTTTGGCTCAAAGATATTCATGGTCAAGGTCTCCTCTTCATGAATGAGCGGGAGGTTCAGGCATTGACTCGTTCCAGGCTCCCCAAGTTTGTTGATCGTAGTTGGTCACACATCTGACTTTCTCCGGCGGTTCTTTCACCCACTCAATCTTCGACAACCCATCTTCGAGAGTGAACGTCGAAGGTGTTCCTCTCAATTCTCGAACTAATTCTGCTCCCTCGTCAGAGTACTCGAGGTTGACTGTCGGGATAACAGCAATCTTGCCATATCCCAGCCACCATAACTCCTTGCAAAATATCGCTGGCTCTCCGTTGAAGCACTCTCCTTCCCGGGGAGCACGAAACTCAATCGCAGTCTTGAAAAATGGACGAGCACCAAACACCGCACCGCCATTCCAGCATGAGAACACTTGGAATGGCAGATGATCCTGGAATCGTTGTTGTGTTTTGTCGTCACTCCAGAACAGATTCCAAGCAGAATCCCAATTTCCGTCTTCTCCAACCTCAAAGAACGAATCCCCCGTCATAGTTCTGGCAATCCATACATCGTAGAATGTAGGATCTTTCCACAAGTTTTTCCAGTCCATACCACATACCATATCGGCTTCAAGCGTTATGCGTTGGTGGACTAGCTCCAGAATATCCTCCATACAAATAGCCACATCGTTGAGGAATATCACCGATGCATTCTCATATGTGGGCGACGCTCGCAATGGTTCCAGTGCATCATTTCGGAGAGCTGCTAAATTACCAATGCGATTACCAACTTCTGGATTTACATCACTGCTGTTGAAATGGTATGTTACTCCGAGTTTGCCAAGTGCAGGTGCAAGAGACTTCAGTACTTCATACGTTCCATCTACGGATCTTCCTTCGATAATGGATAGTGTGCAGCGATCAAATCCCAAGAAGCGCATCGTCTCAACTACGGATCCAAGTAATCTCGGAATGATCTGAATGCTATCGTGCAGATTAATTGCGAAATAGTACTTTTGATCGCCGGAGGCGACATTACCCAGTTTATCCTGTAAGTAATCATATCGACTGTGTGTTAAAGATGGACACTTTAGTCGTGGAAATGATTCATCCCCTGGGTCAAATATGGCCTTGTGGTATAACGGCGCCAGGGCTAGCAATGTCGCATTTTCAACTAATTATGTCAGCGGTTGTTTTTACCAAACACTCTCGCCTGATCCAAATACCTCTACTTTCGGTACTGTTTTTCTGTGTTGTTGCTATCGGAGATGACACCAGTGTTGCTCCTGTAGCGTGGCTGGATTGTGCTATTACACTTGTTGCAGCAGCGTCGATGGTATGAGATAATTGTGAACTTCGCGATTCGTGCGGTATCGAAGGAGCTTGAGGGAAACCATTCGCAAAATCATATACAGATACTTCGGTTTCTCTGTAACGATTCAATCTCAGCCAAAAGAAAAACGCAGCGGTAATAAGGCTACTCGTCAACAGGAAACGCTTGAATTGCAGCGGTCCAGCTCCGGGAAATCGTAACATAATGTCAAAGTACCAGTATCAAGGCACGGTTTTAATTTCAAAGGACATTGTTGATGCAACCAGCAGGAAAATATGACGAGAAAACGGAAGTTGGATCCAACATTCAACCAACATTCACACCATATTACGCGCGCGAGTGGTGTGCATTCGGGCCTAGAATCTTTAACCGAAGATGCAACAGTTTCAGCTACATGGGGACAGCTACATGGGGAAAGCCAATCTTGGCTTTATCATGATTTATGGGGTGAGCGATGAGCCAATGTGGTCTGCGAATTAGTCGCTTTCAAGTCCCTATTTGGACATGAATTTACGGAATGATCGGAGACGAGGACAACACCAAAAGTGCGATTGCTAGTATTAAAATAGTCAAAAAACGGCTTTTCAACGCTCCTTTTGTAGGAAGTACAATTAACCTTTCTTAAAAACGCAATATAATTAGCTCAACCGAATCGAGTGACGATGGTGTTTTGGGCAGCAGGTCGTGGCTCTGTCCAAAGGAGCCGACTTCCAACACACTTGCGCACCACAAAACACCACCTTGCTGAGTGATCTTGAATTGGTGGGAAGAAACTACTGAAATCATTATTCATGATATATAAAAGTATACTAGATTGATTAATGCATGTTATTGTCGCTGTTCAAGAAGCAAACACGGTAAGATCCTTTTCAGATTCTCGTCACGTGGTCAAGTACCAACATTCTCTTGAAGTTTTGAAATATGCACTTTTAGGTTATGATATAATTAAATCCTTACTTAGTGCGAATGAAAGATTTCGTCGTCCGCCGACCATGAGCTAAGTGGTTTAGACTCTTGTGTTATCGTCATTTTTCAGTTTTAGTCCCCACCACTCCCGTCGACTAACATTTTCTGACCCTCACCAGGTTATATATACAGCCGCATCATCCCTTTCATTCCTCCCTTGAAACCGTCTTTCTCCCAAAACTTTCATCAATCATTTACCA
This sequence comes from Glarea lozoyensis ATCC 20868, assembly GCF_000409485.1. Lineage (NCBI taxonomy): Eukaryota > Fungi > Ascomycota > Leotiomycetes > Helotiales > Helotiaceae > Glarea > Glarea lozoyensis. The sequence goes on from NW_007360988.1 coordinate 112,401, forward strand.
TCGTATTATACACAGTTATGGATTCACCATATCAATCGGTCTCCAGCATCGTAGACGAAAAAGCCGTCTCGATTCAACACCTCGAACTTCCACACGATCAAGACTCCCCCAAAGCCGCTACTCTGGAAACGCAACAGAACAACAATATCGACGATGAGTTAGAAATTCGCAAACAGTTCAAAGACTTGCTAGCTGTTCCACGGTTCATGGAGATGCGCCGCATCCATCGTAGATTGTTATGCTTAGTAGATTGCATTATGATAATGATTTTGGCTTGCTATCTCGATGAGCCGGAGGAGCAATGGTACAACGACACATTTCTCGTAATCGGCGCTCTCCTAGTGTATGTCGCGACTACTTGGGAATCGTTCGCGTTGATCAAGCCAAATTATTGGAAGGGTGCGGCGAACATTGGGTTAATGGACGACAGGAGTACTCTAAAGGAGAACTTCCGCAAAGACTTCTATTTCGGCAAAATCAACATGGTGTGGGATCCAGAAGAGAGGCGCCTTGGAGTCGTAGAGATGCGAATCCCTTTTCTCATACGATATATCGCAGATCCAGATGCCTACCTGGGGAACCCTTTTCATATGTTCTCGCCTTACTATGCTGTGGAGATTGGGGCTACAATTCATTTGGCCAAGATCGCCTTAATGTTCTTCTGTTATCAACTTCAAACCTCTTATGGACCAGTTGCTTGGAACTTCTTGGTATGCGGGGTTATTATGTTAATTGGAAGATTTTATGAAAATGTGATCTTCGAAGGAATAGGTTTTGTTTCAGGCTACGGCGAATTTGCAAGAGCTATTCGGCGGGAATGCTGGGTTAAGTCTGTGGAGGCTGATTGCGAGAAGGGGGAGTACGTCAGAGCGCCGAAGAGCATCTGGCAAAGTGGATGGAGTTCTTGATGGTGGACGAGAAGGATCCGGAACACGTTCAACGACGGTCGAAAGTGGGCTTGAAGTTGATTCTGGAGGATTTAAAGGCACCAACTGCAGAAGAGGTATCTTGCGAAGATGAGGATTAATGATGTTGAACTGATCAAAGTTATATAAGACCTTACAACCATGTAATTTTTGGGGAAAAGGAGGAACACAATTTCTAATAGTAGGAAAAAATCAGACACGATAACCTGTAAACGGCCTGATTTCCTTTCTATGTTTAGCTTGTTCCGAGGGGATATAAGACCGACCGTAGATCATCGTAATAGACCTTGCGGTGGACAAATAATTAGGCATTCGAAACGTGATATTTAGTCGATCATGTCGACAAAACATTGGATATTTTGTATATCATCCTCAGTGAAAGAAAATCTTTAACCCACCCCACGTGTAGCCTAGTGTCAGTAAAAGAGCTATCACAACCTCAAGACTAACTAAAGCTAATAGCCCACTTGTGCGGAAGGAATGCAGTATGGACAGTTCATATGTCCATTTGCATAGAGTTCACAACATATGTGTGGTGAGACATATCGGCCAAGCTCGCACGAGATCTGCACGTGGCGGTAAAAGTAGAACATGAAACTCGACAATTGCCTAATTAGTATGGTTCTGGGGAAATACTTGAGACAATACGGGTTGAGATGAGCTGGTGTCATGCGGTGACTTGTGCTGGGTAATGCTCATTCGATGTGGGTTGTCTCGCGGAGGACAAAATAAGTGTCAGTCACATACCCCCTAATCTTAGACTAAATAAGTCGACTTCGAATAGAGCGTAAGAAGTCTTATTTACTTAAAATAATACACGAAATATCTTATATTGTCCTAAATTAATCCACTAAATAACGATATTTTGTCAACTTAATCCAAGAAATACCGTGTTTTGACTGCCACTTATTTTGTCCACCGCGAGGTTGTCACAGCGCTGTTGTAGCTTCCTGGGTAAGAGGCTGCCTCGTAGCGCTCAAAATGTGTGGCGGCAACCTGAATGGCCTATGATACCAAGTATGAACTAGAAATCCGATACGTAAATCATGGCAAACAAGTATCGGCTTTTGAAGGCCGGGAGTAGTGCTTGAAGTTCTAAACAGCGTGTTACGAAAGAAATGTTGAGGAAGTCGTCTGGTTCTCTGCATTTCATGGCGCAGCTTTGTTCTACCACACTTGATCAAAAAGCCAGAGATAGGGGCGAATTTCTTCATCCTCATATACCCTTGATGCAAGATGGCACCGACAGTGAAAAATATTCAGAGTATGCTCTGAAGAAAACTTGCAAGTGCTTGCTTGCACAGTATGGACTCTCCAACATCAGAACAAGCGCTCATTGGCATATTATATGCTTTGTACAGCATCAAGAGTTTGCTAAGACAGCAACAGCAACAGCCAACACCCCAAATACAGCATAAACAAAAAGCAATACTGCAAGACGACGATGGACAGTCCACCGACGCTAGCAAAACGGTCAAGAGAGGGTTACCACTCGTGCGCACACATAGCAGCGATAGAATCGCTACGCTCGGTCATCGACAGGATCATCCGCTCATCCACATTGAAGAAATCCCCGAACCAGAAATCAACGGCGTAATTTCCACCGACGTCAAGAATCTACAGCGGTACAAGAACGTTGTCGCTGGCGGCATGCGAATCCGGCCAGATGGACGACTTCCACTTCCTTTCTCGCAAAGCTATCTTGAAAAGCTTCCACTTGACGAAGTGACCACTATTTTGGACGCCATAGAGAAGCAGACAGTCAGGATTTCCAAGGTCAATCGTGCATACGGGGATGGTTGTTTGGGAGTGCCAGTTGTTTTTGATATTCTCGATTATTCTTTGAGTCCAATACATGATCCTACGGTCGATGTAACACCGAGACGTGAGTCAATCAAGCCTTCGATATATTTCAAACTGACCCCTCTGCTCGAGAAATATCATCCAGCGAAGGAAAATCATGCTCGATATCATACTTCCAAGACCCGCGACTCTCTGGTCAGCCCACGATAGTCCTCCCATGGGCAAGAGTAATGTCCGTACTCGATCCTCGTCTCCGCATCGCACTAACCAACCTCAGTGTCTGCGAGGGATTCTCGCACCTCGAATGGGCCGACAACAAAATAGAAGCAGAAAAGCTATGTCCCATCCTCTTCGCCGACTTTCACAACCAGAAAACCACCGAAAAACTCGTCGATCATACTTTCAGACCAACTGGACAAGTGCGAGATATGTTGGTTCAACATATGACGTGTGCAAGACAAGATCAACTAGGTCGTATTAATCAGGATGTTACTAGGAGTTTCCAGCCTCTGTTTCATGCGACGATGTTTAAGCCTACGCTGAAGGTTGAGGAAGATTGGAAACAGAGAATTGGCCCCAGTGGAACTTTTGATAGTAGTAAGAAGCGGTTCAGACTTAAAAGTGTTACTGTAAGCACACAATCCCGCGCTGGACAATAAAAGTGTCGATGGCCTGTCGACCTCTATGCCATACTCTCAGCTCAGATTCAGTAAGTCTTAAAGAGTCATTGCATTTCATATTTACTGAAAATCATAGGCAGATTCACGTAAACTAGATTGAAACGACACCGGGTCTCGACTGCTACTTATATTGGCCACCATAACAGCGGGATTGAAATGCGAAGCTAACAGCTTTACCAGGTCCTGATATCCGAAAACTCCTCGGCGACATCCAATCAAGAAGAATCAGATTTCACTTTCCTAATCCTTGCCCCTTCAAACTTCTACGAGTACGCGACCTTCTTGGGAGACGGCTCTCGCTTCAGTCCGATCCAGTACGCGAGCTCCAGACACGCCCCATTCAACGACGTCCAAGACGCAAAGATCCAGATCGTACTCCAAATATATGAAACGATCGAAAAGCAGAGCCTGCAACTGCGAGATTATGTGCTACGACAGTGTAATAATGACGACGACATAAGCTTTCTGGAAAGCGACGAGTATGTGGATTTATTGTATGACGATGAGGCATTTCGAAAGCCTAGTATCTACGCATGGGCTGTCGTTTGCCTGGGCTCGTTGGAGCAGAATCTAGGAGACCTTCTTTCTGAATTGTTCTTGTTCCGGAGCGAGGTTTCGGCTAATAACAATGATCTTGAGCGTCGAATCCGGCAGTACTATGAGGCGACAATGAGAACCTCGCCGTTCGTGTCGTATGCTAAATTTATCGAAACAAGAGGAGACGAGGCACGACTGAAGCTATGCGCTGCGCGACGACTCAGGGTCAAGGGCTGGATGGAGCGATTCAACGTCTGAGAGTAGTCCAGGCTCTGGTCCAGCAGAAACGCGACGAATTCAAGGCATTGAGAGATGGAGTGAGTGTAATGACCCTTTCTCAAACCTTGTCTGACCAAGTGAACAGTTATTCTCCGCAAACAGTGTGATTGAGGCGCGGCGGTCTCGCATTTTGGCAGAACATGTCAGACTTCTGACATTCGTCAGCATATTCTTTGCACCTCTCGCTTTCTGCGTAGTAAGTTCCTCATGTCGAGTGAGAAATTGTTTTGTTAACTTCGATAGTCCCTTTGGAGTCTCCCTGTCATCGCGGACAGACATCGTGACTTCGCAACACCTCTAGGTGTGACGGTGGTTGTCAGCTTGGTGACCTACTTCATAGTATTAATCTGAAGCTAGTGATATCGACCTGTCAGCCAATATTCGATAGCTTGAGAGCCAAAATCCTATGTTTAATGGCTAATGAGGAGTTGAAACTGGACGGATTGGCGAATGATTCGGAGACAACCGATTCTGAGAATACCAATAGACCAAAGATAAAGTCTTCAGGAGTTAACTGGCAAAAGAAGGCAAAAGAGCTTGAAGTGTTTCCGAGAAGAGATCTTAATCCACAACCATCGGAATGGTGGTTCATTGCTTATGCGCTCATGTTGGTATGGAGAGGCACCATACGACTTGGCCGCCGCTCCAAGGAACTCACAAGCAAAACGATGCGACTTCGAATTAGAAGGCAGGCATTTGATGAGGGTGTTGATATAGAACAGGTAGCTTTCTTCGTTTGTGGCATCTCGGTCATTACTGATATTAGAGCAGAACGGTAACATCGAACAAAGCGCAAAAAATAAGCAAGAGGTTGCTCTCGAAGTTGACAAGACACAGATCAAGGTGACAACTATAGGTTGATCTCTGAATCATCCAAGAAAGACTTCGGGATCGAGATAGAATGTGGGTGATCGAGCTTGAAGTAAGAATGGAGAGATGGTTATACAAGATTAGCGAAATTAAAGACGACCTGTCGGCGCCTGTCTTTGCTCTATATCGAGTTTTATTTAAATCACTCTGTGACAGCTTCCCACGAGGCCGTGCATGACGGTAACGCACATTATTTTTCGCCACGTGGGGAATGCGTCGGGTGATGCTCGCGGTGGACAAAATAAGTGGCAGTCGAAACGCGATATTTCTTCGATTAGGTTGACGAAATATCGTAATTTAGTGCATCAATTTAGAACATTATGACATATTCCGTCAATTATTATGAGTAAACAAGGTTTTTTAAACTCTACTGGATGTCGACTTATTTCGTCTAATATTAGTGGGTTAGTGACTGACATCTATTTTGACCTCCGCGAGTGATGGTACATTAATAGTACATGCCTTCCATATCGATACAAAATGGTTTCCAATCTTTTTCTTCGTCGGCCAGTTGCTGTGCTAGTAGACGGCAGTCGTTCCGTCTTCCAGAATGAATTACTGCGACCGATGGCGTTCATTTGTCCTGGTTCAACTGTATTATGCCTTTCTCCCGGCGGCCTTTCCATTTTACACCTCTGTCGTGACGCACCTCTTTGCATTTATTAAAGCTCAATATCACTGTTTCTTCTCCCTCTCATGATCTTTTGCCTCTCTCACAACCTCCTCGTCCTTCTCCTTCAGCTCCTCTGCCTGCCCTCTGCCCCAATTCCACACTTCCCAGATTTGTTCCGTTATCAGATCCCCGTAGCCCTTTCCTTCTTCCGCGGCTTCTATTTCTCTCTTATCTCGTTCTTGCTTCCATTCCGGTTTCTGAGACGTTCCCGTGGCTGCTTTCTGTTTTTGTAATTCATCAAGGATACCGTGTTTATTCCTCTCGATTGGTAGAGGATTCGTTGTTTTTAATTGAGCCCCATCCGTACCTAGCCAGGGAGTTTCCTTTCTTATTACATTCTCCGCCTTGCCACTGCTAGGCCACCGCGCAGGTATTTCTTGTACACGCTGAACGATGCTCCGACCTGTATATTCTCTCGCGAGTTGGTTTCCTCCTACAAACGTCCCCGAGACGAGTAATATGCTGTAGACATCGAGTTTCCGCGGCGGAAGAGCGAGAATTACGGGGCAAAGTACGACGGATATCAGAGATACTGTGTGGATTAATTGAGCTTGTGCTGCGATTGAGGAGGGTGGTGATGTAGTGGTGGTCTGAGAAGAAATTTCTGGTGGAGAGGGCGAGGACGGCATCGTGGGATGCTGGTGTGTCGGCAAACTAAATTGATACGAAAAAATCAATGGGACTCTCCCGTTAAAGTATCAAAAATGCACCGTTGATTGCCTTTACAATTTAAGGTGAGCATCAATTCTAGTGTTGGCTTGAAGCTTCAATGACAGCTTGACAAGGACCCGAATCTCTGCCGATGTGATTGCTTGTTGTGGGGCCGTACGTGTTTTGCGCTAGATATGATTATATAACTCAAAATTTGCTTATCCAATCAGGTAAAATGTCGCGATGCCAGAGTGGTTAATGGGTATGACTCGAAATGCTTCCTTACCGAAGCAGATAAGATATCATATGGTTTCGGCCGCGTAGGTTCAAATCCTGCTCGCGACGACCGACAAACTTTTTTATTTGAATCTTTTTTATTTGAATTCTTTTTA
>NW_007360988.1:120994-167041 GCF_000409485.1 Glarea lozoyensis ATCC 20868
TTTGTAANCTTTTTTATTTTGAACTTTTTTATTTGAACTTTTTTATTTGAACTTTTTTCTCAGCGGCCTACTTCTTGATCTAGCGCAGCTTAGATAATCCGCCTGTTTTTCCCGGTCCAGCAACTTACAGAGCAAGAATGTTGAAGCTCCCAAGCTCCATCATAAACTCAACAATTTTGCAACTTCCATCGAACGTACGCTTCCACTTATTCTCATTCGATCCAGGCCACACTTGTGATGCTAATTTTCCACGACATCCGCATCCCGATTACGCTGCTTAGATGGTGTCAAAAGAATTAGTTCCGAATCTGAGTGACATATCCTCGTGCTGCCTCCATGGAACCTCTTCGACTCGTACTGCCGGCGTGAAAGCTCTTCTCTTCCCAATTCCTTGGCTTGACCGCTCTTCAACATGAAGAACACGAAATGTAACTTCATGTTGGCGTCTGTAAGATTGGCAGACTGCGAGCCAAGACGTGCATACTGACACGTAAGTACCTAGGTAGTCATCTATCTATCTCTTCAACTCCAAGAGATGCTTCAAAAAGCCAAAGTAAGATGGCCGCTGAAGTAAGCTCTTAAATTCCTAGTTCCACAGTGTCACCCATCATGAGCCATGGAGCAACCTCCGAGAATACTCTCATCGAGCGATTACCATCCAAGTCCTGATAAGCTTCCAGATGGCGCTCAAACGGGGGATAGGAATGGTTTCCTGCCACGTCCTGGAAACATCGCGTCCGGAGTACGGCAATCTCCCTCGGACTATCTCCCTTGTGATAGTCAGAGCTCTCACAGGATGCTAGATGTGATTGAAGATAGTCTAAACTCGGTTTGCCGCTTCTAGCCAAGACTTCCAAGCGTCAATCTGTGAAAAAGTTGAGCCGAACGCAAAAAGGTCGTTGATGTATTTGCCGAAGTACATGTACGTTTCCATGTTCCAAGACGCTTGTCCTTATTCGATGTAGATCAGTCATGATGTGGGAGACGGCCACCATTCTGTGTCGCTGGAACCGATCCAGCAGACGGCAGCCTACGCATCTGTTACAATCAAGTCGGCAATTTTCACGTTCACAATAGGTACGATATTTTGAAATCCGTTTACAAGTTCTCCTGTAGCCATAGCATTATGGCGTGGTGTGGAAATACGATCAGTCTCGTACCACAAGCCAGGCTGATACAACGAGCGAACACCAACTCTTGTCAGGTACCTAGTACAAACTCACCTCATTGAGACATCTCACTTGGGTACTAGTTTGGATATTCAAAGCACAAGTCGATTTCGAATCTTACTTGACAGGTACCACCCAGTGTATCCTGCCACGGTCAGATGAAGTTCCCAGCTTTCAAGGAAGGATTCCACTTCTTTCGGTGACCACACCGTCAGTGAGATTATGTTCGAAAATTCGCTCATGCAAACAACTTTATAAAGCTCCAAAACAGATGAAGAACGAAATCCTCCTTCTGGGATTGAGACTCAGAACACAGCCAAGATGAAATTCCCCTCACCAACAAAACTCTGGCGAGTTCTGGTACACCAGATATCGAGTCACATGTCAGCCCCTTCATTTCTCCTACTTCATCATTTGTATTTTCTGTCAATCATTTTTGTCTGTTCTATTGCCTTTTGGCTATTTTCTCGACCTCATGACAGCGTTCCATTCATCGACTGTTTGTTTGTCGTTATCTCATCACTTACGTCGACCGGCCTGACCACTCGGAATTTGAGCACCTTCAATACTGCCCAGCAGGCTTTGATATGGCTGTTGATAGTATTCGGAAGCCCAACGTTTATCAGCGTGTCTGTCGTTTGGATTAGAAGGCGTGCCTTTGAGTCCAAGTTCGCGACCGTTATTCATGGCAAGCAACATAGAGAAGATCCCGTTCAATATAACCCAGCGCCAGCCCCCTCGCCTGCTACCACTAGCATTCAAGAATTCATTTCTATCCCATACTCTGACCCTATCGTAAAAGAGGAGGCAAAAGAGTGTATAATATGTTAACTTTCTTCTCTATTCTAAATAACACGACTGACTCGTTTTAGCATCGACTACAATCGGCCACGACTCGTCTGCTGAGCTGAAAAGTCAGCATGCTCCTAACGTCGTGTCGAATCCGCTTCCGGGGAATTTTGTCTTGGAATATTCGGATTTTAACAGTGGTTCACCGACTTTAAAATCAAAGGCCTCTACAGGCTCCTTTCTTGGCGTCGTCAAAGTCTTTGGGAATGCCATGGTAGGACGAAACTCACAATTCTACGGCTTGACTCGCGAAGAACGAGAACAGCTTGGCTGTATCGAATACAAAGCCCTAAAGTTACTGAGCTATCTAGTTCCTGCATATTTACTTACCTTCCAAGTGGTTGGATCGATTGTATTGGGGTCGTTCATCTCAGTTCATCAAAGTAGTCTCGCTTACGACAATGGTTCGACACCTTGGTAAGTGTTGCCCACCTAAACGGAAGTTCTAGTTTACCAATTATACTAGGTGGCTTGGTGTGTTTCTCGGAGTGTCCGCCTTCAATAACACTGGAATGTCTCTACTAGATCTTTCTATGGTGAGAGAAATCCGTAGTGTCGAAAGCGAGAAAGATGTTAACAGATTCCTAGATTCCATTTGGAACATCTTATTACGTTCTTTTGACTGTCGCTTTCCTAACCCTCGCAGGCAATACAGCGTGAGTCATGACAACAAAATCCAGATACACCTCTAAGTGTAAACAGATATCCCCTATTCCTCCGTCTAATCCTCTGGATAATGCTTCATCTAACCCCCAAAACCGGCTCCTTCCAAGAATGGCACGAAATCATGGCCTTCATCCTAAAATACCCTCGCAGAGTATACACCCATCTCTCTTCCCCTCAACGCCAACCTGGTATCTCCTCCTCGTCCTCCTAATCCTCAACGGCATAGACTTCATCTCCTTCGAAGCCCTCAACCACAGCAACCCAACCTTCAACGCCCTCTCCCCGGCGCACCGCAACCTCGACGGCCTCGTCCAAACCATCTTCATCCGCTCCGCCGGCTTCACCGTAATCTCCATCTCTTCACTCCGCATCGGCCTACAAGCCCTCTACGTCCCCATGATGTTCATCTCCGCCTTCCCCGTCGCAATAACCATGCGCTCCTCCAACGTCTACGAAGAGCGCAGTCTCGGCATCTACGCATCCCAACTGCGCGCCCAAGCCCCTAACACAACCGAATCAGCCAGTCTGCTCTCCCGCTCCTCCCGTACCCGTCTCTACTTCCTCCGCCAACAGCTCGCCCACCAGCTCTCCCACGACTTCTGGTTCGTAGTCATCTGCGCCATCGCCGTGATCTGGATCGAAACTGCATCCTACGAACGCGACCCGCTCACGTTCTCCGTCTTCAATATTCTATTCGAAGTCATCAGTGCGTACGCGTGCGTCGGACTCAGTATAGGACTACCTGACCAGAATTACGCGTTAAGTGGCGCGTTTCATACGAGTAGCAAGGTTATTCTCTGCTTTTTGATGTTTAGGGGCAGACATAGGGATTTGCCGGTTGCGATTGATAGAGCGGTGCAGTTGCCTGATAGTATTTTGGGGACACGGGGTGAGGAGGAGGGCGCGGAGGTGGGGAGGGTTTAGGGAGAGGATGGATCGTCAAGGGGTGAGAAATGGGAATTTGAGCTTTCTTTTGACATGTGGCTTAATGCCAGGAGTTTGGGTTTGATTTCGCTTTGGGTGTGTGGCTTGATGCCAGGAGTTTGAATTTAGTCGAAGCGAGCATGTTGTTGATGTGCTTTTTGGCAGACGTTGCGAAATGAATTTACAATGTATCTGCCCTATCATAACGACTAAGCGGTTTTACAATTCTTCCAATGAAGCAATATCTTGTAAAAATAGGAAACGGCTCACAAATGTGCCACTCACCAGAATAGGAAACACCGCGTACTCAGTCAAAATTTCCACATACAAAATATTATCATAAAGGTATCCCTAACACATGCTCACACACCTCTTGCCATCCCACCGGAACTCCAAATCATAACAGCATTAACACCATACCCACGTTCACAAATCCGAGCCTGCCTACCTACCAAGCAGCAGAATCCTTATCAAACCTAACCAACTCCTTCCCCGCATCCTCAACATCCTTCTTCGCCTTCATCCGCATATAAAAAATCGGACAATCCTTACTACTACAAATAACCTCACAATGCACACTCCCCTGACATCGTTGACACTGCGTCCACAGTCTACTGAACCGCACCTCGAGATCCGAGACTTTATTCAGCGTTTTCGTGTATAGCTCTCCAATACGCGGCGCGCAATCTGAACACACCGCGCCTCCTGCTTCTTCTTTGCGGGTGAGGGGTTTCTTGCAGCCCATGCATGTGAATGTCTTCTTGGTAAATTTCATGAGGCCGCCGACGGTGGAGGCGGCGATGGCGACGGAGCGAGTGTGATCACCTGTAAGGAGGGAGTTTGCTCGCGTTTCGCCGAAGATGGGCTCGAAGATTCTTCCTAGAGGTTTGGCAAGTTGGTTGTCAAGGTAGTATTTTGTGTCGACGGGTATGTTGTTTTCGAGTACGTAGATTGGATCTTCTGAACGTTCAAAGTTTTTGGCGCCAGCTGATCCTTTAATGATAACGTACGCTACACGGTCACCTAGTCCAGGAGCGGAACCAGCATCACGTTTCTTCATCCGCGCAGCGAGTTCGACGTGAGCTTGTTTACCAACGTAGTCATCCTTAGAAAGTGCTTTGGTGATGACCAACTTCGACATGTCGATTTTGTTCTGCAGTAAGTCGGAAATTGTATCTTTTACATAACTGTTGAAACGTCAGCGAGGCCTTGGGAATTCAAAGAAGAGTCTTACCTTTCTGCACCAGGAACATCTCTATCGATCAAAATCATCCTCAAAACAGTCTCAATGACATTCTGAACCAATCGACAATTATCTCGCCGAACAGTTTCAATGCCCTTGGTATCCATCTTGTCGTACTTGTCTGGATTTGTCCAATACAATCCAGCATATCGCTTCTTGTTGATCAACAAATATGGATAGTAAACCTTCTCGAACTCCAGCTTAATGGGCTTCTCAAACTTCTTTGACACAAATTGTGCAGCCTTCTCACCCAACTCCATCGCACCGGCTAGATCCTGCACGCCAAATTTGACCATGACAGAATCAGTATCACCATAAATGACCTTGGCATCATGACTGTAGCCATTCGCAATTGTGTACTCTGCCTCCACCTCCGCCTTGGTCTTTTCAATCATTTTTCGTCCATAGGCTGTGGTACTACTGGCAATTTGCAAACAAGGCATCTTACCAACAGCCGCACCAGTAAGACCGTACACACTGTTGGCACTGACCTTCAACGCCAATTGTCGACCATTCAACACAGCCTTCTTGAAAGGATCAGTCTCTTGTGCCAACTCCCTCTTAGCTTGTTTTCTCGCTCCGAGCAACTCTTCAAGAATTTGAGAGAGCAGTCCTTTTCTTCGTGCAGCAGTACAAAACATTTCTTTGGTGGGTGTGACAATGTAATCCTCGCCTTCTTTCAGATCCAGGGTCTTGACAGCTTCCTTCGTAAGTAGTGTTGTATAACAGAGATTGTGCGCTTGAATGATACTGGGGTATAGCGATGCGAAATCCAGTGTTGCAATTGGCACGTCGTAATATCCTCTTGTTGGATCAATGACTGTGGCACCATCATAGTCCTGTTCCGCTCCCGAAGTCTTGAGATTAGGCACGACGAGTTTCTGTTCTCGTGCTTTTCTGAAAACTTGACTGACGAACTTGACTTGTTGACCACGGGAAAGAAGCATATTGAATGGAACACCTGTGACCCTAGCCATTTCTGTAAGATTTTCGAGACATGACAATTTGTCCATCAGTCTTTGTGGGAGATATGCATCTTTCAGACAATAAACCGCTAGACGTCGCCTCGTCTCTGGCGTTCCATTGAAAAGTTCTGTAATCATTGTATGGTGTACATCTTCCTTCTGCTCGCCGAGAAATTGTGCGCAGACCGAATTGAGGGTGTAACTTCGCAGTTGGTGGTCTCTCTGTATCAATTGAAGCAGATCTAGTTGTAATCGACCCTCAATATTCGTCGCTTGCGATTCTCGATTCCCCATCTGTTTGCTTGAAAATCTCGCTGCTGTCGCCTCTGATCGTTTATTCTTGTGACGAGTCCACAACGAAAAGTCTTGGACTTTGAGATGATTAGCCCGCTTCAGCAAATAAGGAAAGTCGAAATTGCAAATATTGTATCCGATTATGATATCAGGATCAACATCTTCTAGAAAGTCTCGCCACCTCGCAAGCAGCTCCTCTTCTCGTTTGAATGTGAGCACCTGAGTGTTGACTATCACACTCGTAGCGTCCAAGCAGAAGACATTTCGAACGAATGGCTTCTTCTCTCCGTATCGAGTAACAACGTTCGCTATCTGAATGACGGGATCTATTTCGGCTTCTGGAAAGATACCTTTGCGACCAGCGCACTCAATGTCGAAAGAAAGTGTTCGCAGTGGCGCCATTTTCGCCCATTCGCCAACCGGCTTATGAGTGATGAGATCTCGATATTCGATTTCTGCTTCTATCTGGCAGTTGGACTGTCTTTCATGTTTTGGTGTCATTGTATAGGATTTAGGAGGTGCTTCGACCCAAGACATTCCGGCAATCTGATAATGTTAGCCCATTTCAACCTAACTCGAAATAAAACAACTAACATCGCAATCAATCATAAACCGCGTAAGATAATCCACCATATCATACGTCTGGATATGCCCTTTCCCTTCATTATCCAACACCGGTTTCCACATTCTCTGATAATTGGCTTGACATCGCTCGATTGTTCCTCGGACGGTCGCAACATAATTGGGAGAGGTGACCGTAATCTTGATGTAAGCAAACTGCTGGTTTCCCTTGTAGTAATATAAACTTTCTCTCTTGACCAGATTTACTGAGTGTATCGCAGGACCGCTCTGGGCAACTTGGGAATCGAGGAACGTTTTGAATTTCTCACAGTCCGACACCTTGAATCCAACCGGAGCTTCAACGTATAGGTAGTGTAAGAATCCAGTGACGTGAAGTAAGACGGAGTGACCATTCTACTGCAGCATTAGATACGTCCGAACAGAACACCAATGCAACACATACCTCAGTAACTCCATACAACTTCGCCGTCGCCCTACCTCCCCTCAAAGTTCCCTGCTCGATTTCAATCTGCTGAAAAGACAGCATCTCCGTCTGCGGATCAAACTCCCCCAGTTCAGGCCGTTTCCACTGCTGATCCTTCTCCGAATTATGCTTCTTCAATCCCGCCATATCCTGCGTCATCTTCTCCAAAACCTCCGTCTCGAAATGACTGGGCTGACTCGAAGCTAACTTCCCCTTTGGTCCATTCTGGGAGTTCTTGAATCGTGCCGCGGGGGAGGAGGCGATAGGTTCGAGTTTCCTCTTTTTCGAGGATGTGGGTGTGGATGGGACATTGTTTCGAGCGTTCGTTGCATCGGCGAGTATTCGCTTTTGGGGTACTCGTGAGGGTGCCATTTTGGTTATGGCTGGAAATGGTGTTTGTGAATATAGAGGGAGGAAGTAAATAATGCAGGCCGTGGTGAACAAACGTTCGCGACCCCCTGCAACTTGATAGCTTCTCGCGTGGATTTCGCGTCATGGCGGACGCGATTTCAATTAAACCGGAGATGTGGCGCTATAGTGCACGTGATGTAGCCCCCTATCTACCCGGCGGAGTTGTTACTGTGACTTGCGATTTAATCCGCTTCTATTGTGTAAAGTAAACACCTAAGTAGGCATAGAGCAATCCGGTGTATTCGATAGAAGAAGACTACTAAGTTAGATATCTAGAAAATAATTACCATATCTCTTGTTTCTATCTATTCATCTTTCACATGTTGCAACTTACGAACTAGAAGCCATGGACTTTCTGTCTACTAGGCTTGTGAAGGACAAAATACATCCTAGAACCTCCTCGCTATTGCATAAGTTTATAGTATACGTTAGACCGGGTAAGTAGTCTAATTTAGAATATAATCCAAATTATTCTATTTACTAAAAACAATTAATGAAATATGTAATAATATCGTAAGATAATCTAATAACTACATAGTATTTCGTTAATTGTTTAAAATGGATATTATACTACGATTGCTACTTATCCTGGCTATTGCGAGTTAGGGTAGTAGGTTAAATTCTTGATGATTTCTGTACGGACTAGAATTATCTCTGTAACACCTATTAACTGGTCTGTATAGCCCCAAGTGCAACCAGTTATAAAATGTCGGAAATGCAGAATCTGCCCATCTCATTTCCTTCCAAAGCCTAACTATTAAATACCGAAGAAGTATTGGTATCACCACCCCAGACGCGCCTAACACCAACCATTCTCAAACCATCTAATGCACAAACTACCCAAACGTTAGCACATCCCATCATCAAAATCTCATTCAAAACTCACAACCCTATGAATCCGATACCACATCGCCCCCACAAACTTAAACCCACTCAAACCCGCCACACTCCACAAAATAACCATCAAATAAGTCTTCTCAATATTCGCCTCATGATTCTGTCCCTTATCAATGCTCAAGCGATTCAAACCGCCTACATTCAATACCACGGCCACCAAGCCGGCATTACAGAACATCCAGACCAGCACGACGTAGCTTCGGAATGCCTTGTTGTAGCCTTCTTCGACGTCGCGAGCGCTGGGTTTGGATTCGACTTTGACCTCGAGAGCGGAGAATTCAGTGAGTGCGGATGTGTAAAGGATGTCGAGGTCGGTGTTGTCGAGTCCTGGCTCTTCTGTTTTTTCACCGGTTTTGGTGTTGACTTTGGCGTTGGCAAGGGGAGGTGGTTTGTCGTCGCCTTTGGTACCCCAGGTTACGTCGTGAGTGTTGCAGAATGCGTAGACGTTGATTACGTTTGTGTAGGTGGGTGTGAGGAGCATGTATTGAAGTGACTATTGCTTCGTTAGTATGGGCTCCGGAGGACAAAATGAACATATGTCAGCAACCTGCCCATAGTCTTGGACTGAACAAGTCGACTTCGAGCAGAGCTTTAAGATTCTCATTTACTTGAAATAATGGACGAATTATGTGATAATGTGCCAAGTTAATACACTAAATGACAATATTTCGTCCACTACTCTGAGTAAATATGGTTTTTCGACTGCCACTTGTTTTCTCTACCGCGACATGGGCTAGAGATCATAGTCAAGAAATATGTGGCAATGTGCCAAGTTAATACACTAATTAACGATATTTCGTCCACTACACTAAGTAAATGTAGTGTTTCGACTGCCACTATTTTGTCTACCGCGTGATGGGCTAGGAATTGTAGTGAAGAGAGACTTACTGATGTGACAATGTGCCAAGGGTCTAGGAAGACTATGGAAATGAAGATCCAGAGTACGTAAGTAGATAACAAGGAAACTATGAGTGTGAAGAAGATGGAATTCTGGACGAGGTCTGATAGCTTGAATGGCGTGGGATCTGCTGGATCGAGTTCTGCCTGAATCGACCGAACTGTGATGAAGACGGATGCAAAGAGCAAGTACCTATCAAGATTAGCTGAGTTATTCAGTTGTGGAGAGGTATTGTACAGCATTATTACACCCCAAGTGTACACCATAGTCATATAAAACCTCCTCGATCCATCAGGTGTATTCCCAAGTGAAAGCACAAAACATGTTACAAGGGAGCCCAAATAAACCCACTCCGTAATAATTGATAAATAAGACCCTGCCTTTCCAAGGAGATTGTCCGCGGAAAGAGCGACCGTGAGAATCCGAAACACAAGAAAGAAATTGCCCACTGCAAACCATGAGAAGAGCATACTAATGGCTTGATAAGCGAACTCGATTAGGAACATCATCTTTCGAAGCATCGAGTGAGAACTCCTGAATATCTGGTAGAAATGGACAAGAGCGTAAACAGCAGCAAAAAATGATCCGTTTAGCCAGCGACGACGTTGTTTGATAAGCTCTACCATCTGCTCAGGAACGTCAGTCTCGCCAGTGGCCGACGAGACGTAGGTAAGCACCCAGGAAGAGTTCCGCTTGGCGACCAATTCGAAGCACAAAATTCTGTCTTCGGCCAGGTACATGTTTTTCGTGAAAATTCCAGCGTCCAGGTGATGTTTTTCACCGTCGAAGTACTTCTCCAGTGGACCTTCCCCTTTCTTGTCATTTTGAAGGGCAATAAATCGGTAGGCTGAAAAGGCTCCAGGAAGTACAGAAATGAAGCCAAAGGCTGATTCCATAGGCTTATCCAAGATATTGCTCATTTTGTACTCAAAATTCTGTGTTGCAACCAGAGGGTTCAGCAATTTCTTGCCTCCATCGAGCATAGCTTTGATTTCCCCACATGCTCCGGCACATTTAGGGTTCAACTCAAATGCTCGCCAGAGCTGATAAATCGAATCCTTTCCTGGTCTAGTCCCGGCATCAAGCAAGCATACCACACTTGGCTGAAGAGCTTCTCCAAAGGCTTGAATGGCCCATCTGTGGGAATTGATCTTCTTCTGGTTTTCTTCCTTCAGACAGAATAGCAACTGTACTGGTACTTCCATACCAGGCCTAGTTTCTACGACCCCTCTCTTGATTTGAATACCCACTTTAGTAGTGTATTCGTAAATATGTGCCGTAACCTTCTTGTCGTTGACCTTTTGTCTGGCAACTCCATGCTGGTACGCTCCTAGAGCTGTCAGAACCGCACGAGTTCTAGGGTTTATCTTGGCACGTCCGTCACTTATAACGCACACCACGATATTTTTCCACCCATCTTTGCCCCATAATCCATTGTGCTGGCCCTTCATAGAACACATATATTCGATATTCTGGAAGACTCCTGACATGGTTCTTGCAAAAAGGTCGTCCTCCTCATTGTACATTGTTACTACAATTAGCAACTCGGTCCTTCTTGGCTTGCCAAACAATTGCTGCCGGAGTGTAAACCTTTCGCCCGTGAAATCTGCGGGATCGCATGTTGCAGCGGTATACCGCATATGTGTAAATTCATCACGTCCTCCAGATGCGATATGCTTGCACCCTGAGAGTAATTTTGGGGGCACAGGACAATCGTAAACCAAATTTCCAACCTTCGCTTGCGGTATTTGATCTGTAGATACATTCCCGGACAACCCGGAAACTCCAGAAGCAAGACTCAGTCCAGTACTGTGTCCAACCAGGCTCGGTCGGGTATGAAGTGCAGCTGAGCTGTCGTTCCCGCCCGGGTGATCGTATAGCGGTTGTGGACTATGCCTCTCGAGAAGTGGAATATCTTGTGGAGCGGTTTGATATGGTTCGTGGTACGAAATTCGAGCATGTTCCTCGGGATCGAACGCATACCCATCGTGATGGGGTTGATCGTATGGATCGTGTGGTCTATCATATGGTAGATTGCCAATTGGATCATATGGCTGATGTTCATCATAGTCGTATTCCGGACCATGTGGCCCATCGCCGTAAGTATCGTGAACGTCTGGATCGCTCGGGGGATGGTAAGGCTGGTGTATATTAGGATTAGGGATGTATGGCATCTAGTTTGTGTCAAAACGAAACCAACAACTTTCCAACTTGCAGCTTCCTATTCAATTCTTACCCGCACGTTTCTTGCACCTAAGCTTCCCGCAGAGGGAGATCTCTCATGCTCCGGGGCGCCATATCCAGGATTCATAGTCGCGCACGACGCTTTCGCAGAATGATTGTAGAAGTAAGAAAGATGACAAGATAACAAAATCAAACAATTCCGCAAAAGGTTCACGAAATAACTGGTGAATCGCGGGTATAAGGAATAATCCGCCAAGGTAACAAACCGATTCCAACAGAAACTTGGCGCAAAATCTCACTCGACACGAAAACATATGCGGCCGACATATTTATCGATTTCGGACAGGCCCATACGAGAGACTCCTTTTTGCGTACAAGCGTTGCGGCTGAAGTGAGGCGTGAATTCTGACTGGACTCAGCACAGTCTGCCAGCGCCATAATCACCTCCAGCCGTGATCAGAAAAGGAAAACAAAGCCCTCCCACTTGGCAGCTGCATCGCTGAAACTCGTTCTAGACGCAGATGCAGGCTATGCTGGGGCTGCTCTCCCATGCGAGGGTTCGGATGTGGAAGCCACGAAGAGCCGTGCCACATGGGGTGAACATTCAAAGATGTTTAATGTTTGATGTTGGAAACTCGCCAGAGGATGAAGAGGATTTAATGTTGCCAAGAAGAGTTAGCTTTGTTGGAATTGATTGGCAAAGATAGGAGGGCTATCATGTGACTGTGGGGGCGTACGGACTCCGTGGGGCTCAAGCGACTGGGAAGAGGTCAGAGGAGAGGATCCAATATTTCGAGGACGTCCGAGTATTTACAGAGGGGCACGAGGGGCTTAAGTTCGCTGGGCTTAGAAGACTTGGGTTATTGTTGTCGACAGGCAGATTCTAGTTCGTACAATTCTGATTGGGCGACTTGTACATCGCGGGGTAAATAAAGTTCAAAACTCGACTGTTGGCGAGCAACTGAGTCCGATTAAGTTGTATTTCAGATACCTACATATCTGGCGATGTCAGCGGAATCACACCTATTTATTTAGAAGAAATTGTAATGCGATTGAGAATAAGTCAAACACTTTTGAAGTACCGTAGAAGCAAGCACATGCGACTTCAAATCATAGGGAATGGAATGTACTAAAATTGATCAATACCGAAGTAGCGCCAACCTATTTAGCTTCGACAAAAACGGGAAACGGGAGCTGTATTTGCTGTCTTTCACGGCTTTCCGTTTGCTTGAGGTTTTCCCGGTGGTCCTCCGGCCGGTACACTAGCTTTCTTCCAGCTCTCCCTAGCCTGAAGGCTGTCGAACCACTTCTTGACCGAAGGATACTTCTCAAAGACCGATCCAAAACCAACGCTTTGGATTAGTGTGCCATAGGGCAAGTGAAATAGATCGGCGAGAGTAACCTCGTTTCCTCCAAGATATCCCTGTTTTGAGAGTATCTTCTCGTACACGGCAAATGCAGACTCGAGATCGGCGACGTATTCTGCAACCTTGGCCTCATCTGCAGGACCAGCACCTTTGTGTCTGAATGATTGTCAGGATATACGATTTCATCGAATACGCCGATGATTAACTTACTGCTTGAACACCTTCTCCCATCCAATCTTTGAAGCTGGTCCATCGAAATAGCTGTGCTCGATTGAGCATCCCTAAAACTGGTTAGCTGTTGAAATTTGTAATATAGCAGCACAAACTGACCTGTTCGAAAACCCCAAATGCCTTCAGATCACTTGTGCTTGGCATCACTTGTGTCCCCTGGTCAGCGTACTTCGCAGCGATATATTTGCAAATAGCACGACTCTCATAGACGAAAAAGCCGTCATCTTCGAGAACTGGAATCTTGGCAAATGGTTGCATGGAGACGAAAGGTTCACGTCTGTGTTCACCAGCTGGCAAGTTGATTGAGACAATCTCGAAGTCTGTAACTCCTTTCTCGGCCAAGACTGTGAGTACTCTTTGAGTGCAAGTCGAAAACTTGGAGCCGTGGAGTTTCAAACCCATATTTGCTGTTGATTGATGGTGGAATAGACTTATGGGTTCAAGGTATAATGGTTGTAGATGTTTTACAAAGCGTGCTTGGGGAATTTCAATCGATGAAGACTTTTATACTTCTGGGAACGTCAATGTAATATAAGCTGGCGGCTAGCTTACTATATCAAGAATACGTTCTTGCCATTCTGAAACAGTAACATTCACCCACCGCTTAAGGTTTACGGACTTCCCCACCGGTCACCAGCATCCTTCTGTTGTGAAGTTGATTTTAAGCGGGTCTGAGTACAAATTGGGCATTGTGATAACCTCCTGCGTCAACGCCCGCATTTGAAAGCTTGTAAATCCTCAAGGCTGGACCCTTTTCTTGGCAGAATTCATCTGCAGCCATTAGTAAAAGAAGCTTCGGCCGTCAAAATTGACAGGTGACGTTTGCTAACCTGTTGTTCAATCGCCTGTTCGGCGCCATTCCGACGGGTGGCGGTGGGAGGTGGCCCGGGTGGGATAATTTGGTTGCCTGGTTGCCTCCAAATGCCCAGACCCACCAACAACAATATTGAGAACAAACGAAAATGCCTGTGCTCGTGCAATTAAGCTCGTATAGGCAGTCCGGCTCCAACAGTGATCCCAAGCCCCGACTGCACAACGTCAGCACATAATTGCAAGTCCGCCAACGAAGAAGTCCACCAGTGCGTAGCAAGACTGGCAGGACGCCCTCCAAGTAATGAAGTAATATGAGAAAACGAAATTCTGAGACTCCTTCCTTGACGAGCATCTTTAGCCTGACTTGGCTAAGTGCGAGAGTGGTATATACTCAATTCTTCGAGTAGATGTAGTTTATTGGGCAAAAATCACCGTCCTTCCACTACAAGGAAGTATGCCGTCAGTCTCGCTACAAGCTTGGTTGAAAATCGAGAAATCATTCTCGACTTACCATTCTCAAGGCAAATCTATGCGTCTGATCTACGACCGTGGGGAAACCTGGATCCGGATATCCTCACTCGGCTCTCCAATCCGCAAATTCCAGCTCCAGATGCTCCTTCAACCTCGCGAATTTATTCCCAAAAGTCTCTCCACACCTCCAACACTTCAGATCCGCATTTAAATACCCCTCTTTCCCCGGATGCCGCCTCTTGTCGTCCTCAGCCAAAGGAAAATCGTCCAGCGGCACAAAAAACCCTGTAGCAAAACTATTATAATGTTTTCGATGTTTAACGCAATCTGAAAACCGGTCTACACTTATAACATGAATATGTAGATGATTCATCGATGGCACAGCGTGCAGTCCGACCATGATTTCCTTTTCCCAATCCCTACCTGCTGGGATTTCTTGACCATCCTCTAATTCCACATCACCATTGAGAACAGCTTGCCGCGGCGCATCAAGGGCGGAGTATCGACCATGTCGTCTCTGCAACTCCTTCGCTACTATTTTCTTCAATCGTGCTGCTTGTTCGCGACATTGTGCAAGGAACTTGGTGTCTTCGAGGGCGTCGAAAGGGTGAAGTAGCGTATGCTTTTCGGAGCGCGGGAGCAGCAGCATGTGTACTGAGCTTTTCGGATAGAGATCATGGATCGCGACGAAGTCTGGGTTATGGAAGATTACGACGGTGGGTGGGTAGGATTCGGGGTGGGAGGTGTAGGCGGAAAGGCCATCGCGACGGGAGGATGAGAAGTGTAATTTGCGCGACTTTCTTGGGGGAGAATCAGGGTGTTTTCGCTTCGAGGTCATCAAGGTTGTGACTATCTCTCGTCAGTCTCGGTGCTGAGTAGGGAATGGAAGGAATGGACAAATACATGCGTTGCGGATCGGGGACCGTGAAGATGATGGATCTGCTGGACCAGCCTGACTGAGCTCATCTTGAGTCATTGCTTCCTCTGGCTTTTCTGTTGACATAATGAGGACGCGGAAGAGCAATTGAGGAGCTTTTTGATAGAAAAGATGGGGCGGTCAACTTCATCAGTTCGAAGATTCACAGTCTAGACCGGGGAAGCTTCCCAGTTTGTGAGCTTCAGCCCTATGGGACGATGTCTTGGCGTTCGGACCCGCTAACCTATCATTTAAATGTCCCCGTCTAGAAGAACTTTTTGCAACATCGAGATAAAAATGTGTGAGGGTTAATTGACTCTACTATCCCGAAGTCGTCATCGCCACATTAAATTCACATGTTTATCTAGATGTTGCAAAGAATTCACCTAGATTGAGCTGACTCCAAGATTAAGTGATAGTCAAACGCCCGACGAGTTCTTCGATTTAAGTTGACGAAATATCGTATTAAAACCTGTCAAACTCTATTCGAACTCGACTTGTTTATTCTAAAGATTAGTGGGCAGGTAACTGGCATCTATTTTATCCTCCGCGATCTCGTCAAGCTCCCGTCGCCCACATGATGTTGATTTGGGACGAGTTAATACGTTAGCATACTAACATCTCATGTATACTATATAAGTCCGGTCTCGAATAACATGTGATATTCAACCCCGTCTAACACCAACAATGCTTCTACTACTTTCTCAAAGAAACATACTTTTTATCGTTAAGATGATAGTTTTCTTCCAAAGCCTCCCAGTCAACGACTGCTTCTGGCCTCTCTTCTACAGTTGGTCTGACCCAGGAATCATCATGTACATAATCCGACCAATTGAAGTTATGAACTTGAGTTGTGCGAACATCATCATCATCAGATAACCGAGCCTCTTGTAGGAATGACAGAGTCTGAGCAGTATGCGATGTGATAACTTGCTCCAGATCGTGCCATTTAATTATGCCGGATGTTCCACTTGGTATTGTCACATTCAAACCTTCTACCTTTCGACCATCAGACACACGAATTAGACGCGTTGTTGATACTTCAAACTTGCCAAGCTTGGTCGCAAAGCCTCCACGAGCGTAACTGAGCCATTTTGTAAGATGGGGTTCAATTTTCCAAGTCTTGCCGAGTGGAGAGAGTAACTCAATACCCAGTATTCCCTGGCTTAGCACGGTGGTAGGTCCGGCCGACCAGCCATGGGCGTGCGAGTTTCTGGCAGCGGACCAATATGCGGGATAATGAACGTAACCATCAATGCGATACCCCTCGATCAATGTCGAGTTGGTCATACCAGGCCCATCAAGCATATATCCCCACATCAGCTCCATAAGCTCAACTGCTGCATCGTGATTCCCAGCCGAAGCATGGCCAAGGAGTTCGAACGATGAAGCAAAGGGGGATATGACGTTGGGGAACTCGACAGCAGGAGCTCCGTACTTAATCCAACGTTTCCTAAGGCTTTCCGAGACATTGTGTGCTTGTACACCTGTAGTAGCTTTCGAGATTAGCGCCCAGCTGTTTCCGTCTTGCGGTGTAACCTTTCCAGGTGCTGTGCATGAGCGCTCTTCTATGTTGTCCGAAAAGAGAGTATCAGCAGGGCAATACATCGTGGCAATCCCTTTAGCTAGCCTCGTTTTTGTAGCCGCCCACTGCTCTCCACTTGTCTCCGTCTTCTTGTCGCCCACCCATTCTGCCAATTTGATACTATTTCCAAGTACCTCATACAGGATAGATGATGCCTCCACGTTGTGTCCGCCCATTCCTGGGCGAATCCAATCAAATATTGAGGTGACATGCAGCAGGTTGAGATTATCAACCTTTGCAATGCTAATATCGAGAGCTAGTTTATACCAGGACCACCTCTCCTTAAGCCAGGCAAGATCACCACTGTAGAGGACGTACTCGTACGTTCCAATCAATGTATGTAGATGATAGGTATCGCTAAACTCGTGAAGCGCACCCATCGGAGGACCTGCGTATGGCATACCACCATCACTATACTGATGATCATAAATAGTGTTTAGCGCATTACGTATTGCAAGCATGTCGTATGTTGTTACAGCTATGCCTGGAACCGCAATTGTCATATCACCAGGCCAGACCATGCGATCTCGCTTCGCTCCATCGGTTGTGACTACAGAGCCATTAGCTATGGTATAATTCGAGTACCACGCTCCTACTGGTGCAGTGTTATGGTCGAACCGCCGATTAAACTCAATGATGGATCCGCCTTCTTGTGGATCCAGGGTCGAAAGTTGCAAAGTCCATGCACCTGCATACCAGACGCGGTTCAGAAGAGTCGATGAGCTATCGAAATAACCAGTATATGCCCTGCCATTTGGGTGAGATGGAAAGGCGGTACAGTTGACCCACACTGCTGAAATGGAAACTTCTATTTGAGATTTATTCTTCGAGTCCAACACTGGCTCCTGCCAGTTTAAAATTTTCTGACCAATTGAGGAGTACCATGGCTCTGTCTTCTTTTCCAATGCTCTCGTTGGAATCTTCAATCCTTCATGCCAGAAGCCACCCTCGGTCGGGATATCATTTTCGGGAACATATACGGTCAAGTATTTATAGCCACCTCTATTATATCCAGGCGCAACGCAGTTCACTCCAGTATGTGTTATAGGAAATAGTAATGGTAGGTCTCGAGCTAGCTGATCATTCGTAGCATCCGGTTCTCTGCCCGCAAAGAAGGGAGATTCAGAATAAGCAAGGACAAGGTAGGGATCATTCTTTACTGAATCGACGTCGAAGCACACACTGTATGCAGTCAGTTCAATTTTGCTGATATAACGCTTGAATATACCGTCCAGAAATATTCTCCTCGAACTCAAAGGTAATAAGTCCACCAGTGCGAATTACCCACGAAATCCCACTTGCAGCATCCGCATCTTGCAGAATACTCTCCTGACCTGAGACAGCACCTTCAAAGTTGAAGATCTTTGAAGGGACAATATGGGATTTGTTCAATGGTGCTCGAATGTTGCTTTCCCATGGACCAGGAAAGATGGTGTCGGAAGGTAAGGCGTCGTAATCAACAACTTGTTGCGACGCGACTGGAATGGAACAGTAGATCAGTGCAAAGAGCAAAGAAATAGACCCAATGAAAAACATTGCGAATGGAAATGACTATAGAGACGACTAAGATATCATAACAAGACGACGCCCTTCATGCTTGACAAGACAATATAAGGTAGTGAAGCAAGCAACCATCGAACGAAGAATGGTTGTTTGAGGGGCACAGTGGATACGTCAAAGCTCCCACTCCCCTAAGTTCAGGGGTCCTCCGTGGTGGCTTGCGAGCACGAAATAACTGGCAGACGCAAATAACACTTCTTCGACAAGATGACAAAATATGGTATAATAATTGGATTAAATTAGAACATCACCATTATTCCATCTATTATTTTGAGTAAATAGAGACTTTTTAAGCTCTATTCGAAGTCGACTTGTATTCCTCCGAGGGTGGGTGCACATTTCAGCCTTAGGCCGCCAATACCAGAATAGACGTGTATCCGCGAGACTCATCCAAACCATTTTGCAGAGAAAGACTGTGTCGAAGATTTTCAACGGTAGGAAACCAGATGAGGTAAGAATTGTATCATTTCTCTTGGATTCATTCATTGATCTCAAATTCTTCGCCTAACAACAATTGCAATCTATCTCTACCTATTGAATCACAGCTGGGCGTTTCGGTGATGACGAGCGTCCCACAAAAACTTTTTGTAGCCACGAGTTTGGCGGTTGGTCTTCCTTTGCTGCAGATTGAGAGCAATAAACGCGTGGGTTTCACTTAACCAGCAGTACCTCCGAGGCAAGGGACATAGCCAAATTCAAACGAAGAATAAAATGGTCAAGAAAGGACAGTCGAAAGGTGGGAAACCTGGTGGGGGCGGAGGCGCAAAGAAACCATCTCCAGCAACCACAACCGGCGACGATAGCTTCATTGTTTTCTCGAACTCCGATAAGGATCCGAAACCGAAAAGACCTGCGACCGCATCTGCCGGACCTTCAAATCTCGATGGTCCCGATATCTTAGGCGAAGCTCCAAAACGACCCGATGTCAAGAAGATTATTGGAGGGGCATCATGGACAGGAAAATTGCCGGTGAACATGCTGTCAGAGCACTGCCAAAAGCAGAGATGGGAAAAGCCAGAATATACCATGGTATGTACGGTGCCGCTGATCTTGGGGAGTGCTAAGTATATCTAGAGCAAAACACCAGAAGGATATTCCTCGATGGTTATTCTCAAGGCTAAGAACCCTAAAACACAAGAGCTCGTTCAACTAGCTCCTTTCAAATTGCCTCCTAGTCATAAGCATCTTGCAGCGAAACCCACAGCCCTCGAGGCTCGACACTTTGCGGCTACCTATGGACTCTTTCGAGTGTGCAGTATGCGAAATATACACATGATGCTTCCTCCCGACTACAGAGACTTGTGGAAGGGCGAATTCGAAGTTCTTAAAAAGGAGGATATCAAGGATGGCCGCGGGTGGCAATATGAGGCAGACCCCTTCCAAGCCTTGAGAGAACGAGAGGAAGCCAAAGCCTTGATGGAGAAGAGGCGCGCGGAGCAGAATAAAGCGAAGGAGAAGGCTCTCAACACACCGGGTGGTCCAGGAGGCGTCGGGTTGGCACTTCGCAACGGAGGGTCTGGTGGTGTAAATTCGGGATCTCATAACATCCAAAGAGGTTGGACTCGAGTACCCAAGATCGAAATGGGCAAACGAGCGCGCACAAATGTCGAAAATCTCATACGGAAATACGCAATATGGAATCCCAATGGTGTTCGGATGTCCGATTTTCAGAAGCATTCTATTATTAATGAGTTCAAAAATCTACAATTCAGAGAAAGCCATGTTGAAGAAGCAGTTCAGGAATGCAAAGATCGCGAGGAAACTCTGGAGTGGTTGCTTATACACGTTCCTGAGGATGATTTGCCACGTTGGTCTTTACCCGAGGGTTATACTGCGGGTATCAGTATGGGAAGCAGTGATTTAAAGAGAGAAGGTGCAATTAAGCGTCTTGCAGAGGCTGGGTATTCGATAGATCTGGCCAAACAGATTTTTGACAGGACAGGGGACGAAAGTACAGCTGCGGAAGCTCTGCAGAAGATTCTTCTGTCCAGTGGGCAAGAAGATGACGCCGTACCCGATGAAGCTGAAAGCTGGGCCGCCGAAGATGCGAAAGAAAGTTCTTTGACCATTTGGGACGAAGAACTGACGAGTCTACAATCTGTCTTTGGCGACCAATTTTCTCGTCCCTCGAAAGACATATGTCGTGTCACAATAAAACCTTCAAATAGAGGGCGAAACGCGGAGATTCAGCCAGTGCTGCAATTTAGAAGATCGTCTGAGTACCCACAAAAGCTTCCTGTCATTTCAGTACACGCTGCGCTCCCTTCATACATTCGTCTTAGTGTTATGAAGCAAGCTCTGAATCACGCTGCTGACAACCTCCTGGGAGAACAAATGCTATTTTTTCTTATCGATTGGGTGGAGCAGAATCTGTACAGCATCGTCGAACGGCCGGGCAAGCTGCGGGATATTGCAGCTGCAGCTTCCAGCACGAGTGAAGTGCGGCCGATTCATAGAAAAAGACAAAAGATATCACGACATCCTAGACCGATTAACTGGACGCCAGACCCACGAAGTAAAGAAGAATGGGCTAGCAGGCAAACTAATCTTAAGCTTCAATCGAGAATTCAACAGCGGAAAACTCTTCCTGCTTGGGAGATGAGAGAAATAATCATTGATACAGTTGAATCTCATCAGGTTACAATCATCTCTGGAGAAACTGGTTCGGGTAAATCTACTCAATCAGCACAGTTCGTTCTTGACGATTTGTACCAGAGAGCACTGGGTGGGACTGCCAAGATAATGTAGGTAAATTCACAATCTGAATGATATATGATGCTAACAAATTTCCAGCTGTACTCAACCTCGAAGGATTTCGGCTCTTGGTCTCGCGGATCGTGTGAGTGATGAACGCTGCTCTACGGTTGGACAAGAAGTTGGCTATATCATTCGTGGCGAATCAAAGGTTACACCAAACACTAAAATAACTTTCGTGACTACAGGTGTACTTCTCAGAAGACTTCAAACTAGTGGAGGAAGCAGTGACGACGTCGTTGCGAGTTTAGCAGATATCAGTCATGTAATAATCGATGAGGTTCACGAACGGAGTTTGGACACCGACTTTTTACTTGTATTACTTCGAGATGTCTTAAAACAGAGGAAAGACTTAAAACTCATACTGATGAGTGCCACCCTTGATGCTGGTGTTTTTGAAGACTATTTCAAGAGCAATGGCAAAGTAGGCAGAGTTGAGATTAGTGGCAGAACGTATCCTGTTGAGGATTATTACCTTGACGACGTCATTCAGATGACAGGTTTCAATTCTGGCCGTGGTGGAAGACGAGATGAAGAAGATGCGGAAACGTCTGGCATGGATGCCGATGTTGCTGCTGCGATCCAAAGCATTGGAATGCGAATTAATTACGACTTGATCGCGCAGACCGTCAGAGAAATCGATGCGGATCTGACCTACCAAAAGCAGGACGGCGGTATACTTATTTTCATGCCAGGTCTGATGGAGATCAGTCGTACGATCGATGCTCTTCGATCAATACCGAACCTCCATGCTCTACCGCTTCATGCTTCACTTCAATCATCAGAACAAAGACGGGTATTCCCTCACGCTCCGCAAGGCAAGCGAAAGGTTATCGTCGCCACAAACGTTGCTGAAACATCCATCACCATCGATGATATTGTTGCAGTAATAGATACTGGACGTGTCAAAGAAACGAGTTACGATCCACAGAACAACATGCGTAAGCTCGAAGAAGTCTGGGCTTCGCGTGCAGCCTGTAAGCAGAGACGAGGTCGAGCAGGGCGTGTTCAAGCTGGCAAATGTTATAAGCTGTATACACGCAATGCCGAGATGAACAAAATGGCCGAACGGCCAGAGCCTGAGATCAGGCGAGTTCCGCTTGAACAACTTTGCCTTTCTGTCCGCGCTATGGGTATCAAGGCTGTTGGGAAATTTCTTGCAAGTGCTCTTACGCCGCCAGAAAGTCTAGCGGTTGATGGAGCGATGGACCTATTGGGTAGAATGGGAGCATTGGATGGAGATGATCTGACTGCTCTGGGACGACATCTGTCCATGATTCCAGCTGATCTACGATGTGGAAAGCTTATGGTTTATGGCGCTATGTTTGGGTGTCTTAATGCATGCGTCACTATTGCTGCAATACTTACCGTGAAGTCACCGTTCGTCTCGCCGCAGGATAAAAGGGATGAAGCGAAGGTAGCTCGAGCGCGGTTCGCTAAGAATCAAGGTGATCTTATTGGAGACCTAAAAGCTTACGAGCAGTGGGATGAGATGGTCAACAATCGAAGGTATGTCTCGTTTTCAACTTTCTGCCGTCTTACTAACAGTCTGTAGTATTCGACAGGGTGAGATTCGAAATTGGTGCTCTGAAAACTTTCTTTCTTATCAAACACTAAACGATATCTCTTCCAATCGCACGCAATACTTAACATCCCTTCGCGAACTATCGTTCATTCCGTCATCCCCAGACGCCTATCAATCCTTAAACAAGAATAACGACAGCACCACTCTCCTACGATCCCTGTGTGCCGGTGCCTTCAACCCCCAACTCGCGCGTATCGACTTCCCAGACAAGAAGTTCGCGCAATCCGTCTCTGGTGCCGTTGAACTCGACCCTGAAGCCAAGACCATCAAGTACTTCAACCAGGAAAACGGACGAGTCTTTGTCCATCCAAGCTCTACCGTTTTCGACGCGCAAACCTTTCCGGGTAACAGTGTCTACATGAGCTACTTCAACAAAATGGCCACTAGCAAGGTTTTCATACGAGACCTAACGCGTAAGTCACCACCCCATCCCATCTTATTATAAACGCTAACAACTCCACAGCTTTCAACGCCTACACCGCACTTCTCTTCTCCGGCCCTATCACCCTCGACACTCTTGGTCGCGGTCTCGTCGTAGATGGCTGGCTACGACTACGTGGTTGGGCTAGGATAGGAGTCTTGGTGAGTAGACTGAGAGGTATGCTTGATGATGTATTGGCGAGAAAGATCGATGAGCCGGAGCTTAATTTGGCGGGTAATGAGGTTGTAGATGCGGTTATGAGACTTGTTGAGCTGGATGGTTTGGATCAGTGAGAAGTCTTCAGTAATAGAGCCTCGTAGCACGTTCTCGCACGCGGGCGATTCATAGAAACCACCACTTCTTCCTCTTCTTCTGTCCCTCGATCGGTATCTCCTTTGCTCGCTGGAGCGGGCCGGTGTATCTTCGTTCATTCGTCACTAGATCGTATACTGGAAACGGCCGGGAGACAACACCCTGGATATTCTTATGTCGATCCGTAATAATCCTTATATCGCCTTTCTTTTTATATGCCCTGTCACCAGGACACTCTGGCAGTATTTCACCCTTCGTGTTTTGGTATTTGTAAGGATAGGGTTTAGAGGGAAACTCGTAGAAACTTCCGACTGGGAATAAGTTGTTTTCGTCGTGAAATTTGCGAGGATATTTGGGTCCTCTATAACCGACTTTGACAGGGGGCGCTGAGCGAATGTGTCTCTCGATACTGGAACGCCGGTGATATTCATGTGTAAAGTGGAGCCCAGGTTCGTGATTATGATTGTTCTATTGTTTTTTCTCAGTGTTGTAAATTGGAAAGGCTGGAAAGTTCTTTATCGGCGTGTTAGTCCGTTATACGTACACCAAGAGGGTTCGTTAGTCTCTCTGACTTTGCTCTGGGGAAACACATCATTATGTCTTTCGAAAAAAGTGCTCCAGAAGTGAGATTATCTTGGTTGAGAAATTCGGAACAGCGAAGAATATGACAGGATATGTCTGGCCGGTCATTGACGTGAGAATTTAAGTACTGAGATAAAATACAATTCGTACGGGAAGCATATGTCTTTATGTTGCGCTGAATAATATCATGTGTCCCAAATTCCATACTGACGGCTAAGCATCGCAAACATGATTGGTCCAAAAACCAACCTCGCTAAGAGGCCGTCATGAAACCATTCGATGATAGATCTACTCAACAATACCACAGAGGTCACCTATTTGGCCGTGCCTGGCATACGACTGCGGTAAATAAAGCAGTCCCAAAATACTCTTCGGCGCCTAACTTATGGATGGAAGTCGTCATCTGTTGTTGAGTCTGGCTTAACGGCCGTGTTTTGGGTGCCGGGTTAACCTCCAACTACGCCTGGCGTCGAGTTGGAAGCCCACCGCGCGGTAATAGTGGCGGTTCGTAATGTACACATTTTCCTGCGGTTGATAAAGGCCAACCTGAAACGTTTACACCGATGGGTTGCCCATATAACCTGTTACCGCCCAGGTCAATCGTGGTACGGTGGGTTGACTTGAACCTGGCCCTGGTGGCGCCTGGCCTCGGCCTCTTTATTTGAGCATTCCTGGGTACCTAGGTAGTTAGATATATTCTCATTGTTCGTCTTCAATTCGTGTTTAATATGAGGACATTTATCTCACACACAAATTTATTCCCAGACCTCGCTGATCACCACACTCTTCTCAGTGCTACTCGCGGGCACTTGTCCAGACTCAACCCACAGTCGCGTTATCTCTGCACGCCATTTCAAGCAACATCATGTCAGTGCCGCTCATATTGATGATTGAACGGCTTGAGCATGATCAAATATGCCATGACAACACTGGGCCACATAAGGTTGAGTCAAGCAAACCGAAATCGTGGTCAGGCATTCTTTCCTCTTTCAAACCGAAGCCAATCACGAAAGACCCTCCCAACTTCATTTCAGTCCCGTTGACTTACAATGAGGATGACTACCTAAATTGGCTTATTGTGCAGGATTTTGTCCAGCCCACCAGCACGATGTCTGTTCAAGAAGCTGTTAGTCGCATGATAGAAACATTTGCGAATTATGGACACAATATCCGCTCGGTTGGTACTTTCATAATCACGATGGCCGAACAAATTCCCTACTGGCACCCATCGCAACTTAAGCTAGCGAGGCTGTTATGGACACTGGGAAGAAGTGAAGAACGCCTCAGAAAGATTAAACCAGTTGTATGTTAGACGCTTTGCGATCAATCTCTTTCCAGAACACGTTGCAACATGTGCTAATAATTTTAAATTTACAGCACTGTCCGGAACAGACAATCGACCAATTCTATCAAGATCTCAAGGAAGATATGACAGAAAATGAAGCGGACCCTGGATCTGAATCAGAGGCAGATCAAGTGATTTACGTGAACTATCAAGCATTTCTAGCGAACGTTCATGCGCTGGAGGTCTGGGAGGCCAGTCCTGAGCCAGCGATTTGGGCTATGAAAAGAGCATTCAAACCAAAGCTTGAACCGTGGGAACTGGACATGGCTGACTATTATGTTATGGGCGCCGCACAGTGGGTTGTGTGGAATGGACAAGGACTATTCAAAATGATCTTGCAACATGACGCTGATGCCAGCACCTGGACAGCAACATCCTTCGATGAAAAGTCTCCCCCAGAAATTCAGCAACTCACTCTTGAGCTGTGGGAATCATGGAAAAATGAATTTGACAAGGCTGGTGACGATGAAAAGGTTGGAGCGGAAGCTAGAAATCTTGCAATGAGAGCCGCGGCGACCATGCAAGGTCTCCAAAGGACGATGCAATTCTAGTGGATGTAATAACTTGTGGTGTTGAATCTGTTTCTTGTTATTCTTTCTTGATGCTTCTCAGCTTCTCGGGGACTGTCACGGTTGATAGTGTCATTAGATTTCAGATGTCGTATTTTTGTTTTGTTATATACCCGCGGCCCTACAACAAATTGTTATCACTTTTAAAAACTTCAACAGTACCGCTTGAAATTTATTCTCCCTATCTTATTTATGGCTCAAGCATACAAATCTGCGTCAAATGACTCAATCCCCCCCGCAACTCTGGAGCACATAAAAATAAGTCATTACCATGGAATTTTTGGCAAGCCCGTCAAAAGGAGAAGAGAAGCAGCGATTATCAAATTCACCACTGGACAGCTAGAAGGTGATTGCCTGTAGATGAGTGGACTATTCTGCCGAAAAACGCTGGGGTTTATGAACTTGAATCCCTTTGAAAGCTAGCTCGGCAAGTCACCACTCATTATCAAGTGTCAAGTCAGGAGGAAGGAACAATCGAGGACTTTCAGTTCCTTGCATGCATGTTCAGCACTGATACCAATTGCTCGCATGGCTTTCATTCCCTTGAGGTCAGTGGCAGATCCATGCTCAACTTCTCGTCGAACTTGGTAACTATATTGATACAGGTAGGTCCACGCATTTCTATCACGTACCCGTCACACTTACCACACCGTCATTCTGCACCTCAAATCCAAATATCACACCACCCACAATATCTTGGTTGAAGCTTCTAAACCTGAAAAGTCATTTATCTCCATTTGAATGGTAGCATTTCACTAGGCTGACTATGCCACCAGTGGTGTAGCCTCATCAGGGGGTTCAAGAGGTCTGGCTGGAATCTGGTAGTGCATTGCATGAGGGCGTGCATCATGCCTCCAGTTTTTAGGACCAAAAGACATATAGTCTATCACTCCCTCCGTCTCCTTTTCGATGAAATTTGTACTTCTCACCGCAAATATCTCACCCGTTCGCACAAAGCCTCGTCGATATTCCGCCTCGCTTAGCACCTCTGCATCTCGCTTCACGCCCTCAACGCCCTCAACATGCAAGACGATTATCACGGAACTGCTGGTTCCAATCAGGAAGACTCTGGTCTCAGGTTGAATCTCTACGGAGATGTGGCTGAGACTGGGTGAGTTTTTTTTTTTGATCTTGCTGATCGCCATTTAGCCAAGCATTGCGGCTCTTCGAGGGCCGTCCGAGAACCGAATTCGTTTTACCTTGTTCGCCCTGCTCATCCACTCACGTGGGTTCTTCAGCCATACAAGAAAGAATAATCAGTTCTATTTGTTTTTCCCAAGGCCTACGTAATTATGACAGTTTCCCTTGCGATTCTTCAGACGGCACTCGGGGCCTGTTTCCAGCTTCGGATTTCCTCAACTCTACGCATCAGTCAAACAACTTGGTCAACAATGGCTTTGCAAGCTTTCCAGTCTATCAATCGAATATGGAGGATGTGCAAGCTTTTGTTCTCGATGTAGAGGGAACTCCGAATGAATATGGAATGTGTGTTCAAGCTAGAAGGGGTTGGTTTGCGGCACAAGATCACATCAACCACCGCGAGCATGACGACTTTTCCGGACTTTCAACCACTGATCTTTCAGCCCAAAAGGAATTGGGGCACTCAAGCACTTCAACAAGGCAGCCCGCATTTAAACACCAGCATCGCTGCCAACGTCCCAGCTCAAAGCATGGCAGTACAAACAACTGTCCCAACCACTTCGGTTCCTCAACGCAGAATCCCGTGTACCAACGTGTATTGCAGCAAAGCTTCACTAGACACACTGATCATCTCCGCCACGAAAGAAGGTTCCACTCAGGACACAACACCTCATTTTTCTGCACCGTACCAGGTTGCTGCAAAGTCCACGGAACTGGATTTCACGGATACAGCCGACGTGACAAGCTGACTGAGCATATGTGGAAACAACACCAAGATCTAGGATACTTCAAGCGCTCGTGACCTTTAACAGCTAGTAGAGGGATATGAGAGAGTGAAAGCAGTTCAACTTTTGTAAAGTAGTTCTTGACTTCGATCGGCCGGGTTTTGAAGGGGAACTACTGATGTTATCCAGCGAGATTTTCTTTTTTCCTTTCCAAAAATTTCCCGTTCTGTATGAGATAAGGTTCGACATGTTGTCGCTGAAGTTAGGCCAGTGCCCAGGCTTGAGGAGGTTGAGGAGAACATACTAGGTAGCTCGGTATTCAACATATTCGAGATGATGGATCGTTCAGGAAATTCAAGTATTTACTTCAACTTACCATTCAACTATCATGACATATTACAGGTCGTTCGAGTATTGTTTGTGATGGAGTTTTATTCATCATACAAGTCCTTCCTCATGTCGCCAGACTTGCCGTTAAGCGAGGAGGCTCGCGGAGGATAAAATAAGTGTCAGTCACCTGCCCACCAATCCTTATATTGAATGTAAGTCGACTTCAAATAGAGTCAGAATCAGAGTGAAAATTTGAAGGCTATCCTCTAATCAGATGCAACGGAAGTCGCCTCGCTTGTGTTACAACAGACCACTGCACCCTAAGAGTGCTTGTCATACCCAATAATGTTTCAGCTCGAGCTTACCCCGCAAAAGGCAACAGAGCTGGCGTACAAGATAAACTTGAGAGCTCAAACAGACCTCTCGAAATTTACGAACCGTTTCAAGTGTCAGAAAGTTTTCTTACCAATATACCAACTCAGGTAGAGCTAATTGGGCCGTTCCCAAAAATGTCTTCAACGACGCAATACTGGCTGGTTCCAGATGATTTAAATATTTGATGTCGTGGTGATGAAGATGATATTCTGTCGAACACCCAAGTGTTCGAGGGGTCAAGCATCTAGCATCCGTTACACTGCATCAAGTTCATGTAGCTATCCGGAGCTGCAAACACAAAATCATACGAGTCACAACTTATTAAATGTAAGAGTTGAACCTCGAGTTCGAGTTGATAAGATCGTGTTGATCAGTTCCAATATCAAATTAATTCAGACTCTTATAGGCTTTGCGAACGGAGGATCTTCTGAAAACCACATCAGAACTCAATTTCATCAAGCGGCTCTGGAGATGAAGATCTACACGAACTCCATTTTCAATGCACTAGTTTTCACAGGGTTGGCCATCGCTCATCCCACAACTCCTACACCAACCTTTCAAACCCCTCCTCCACCAGGCCAGAGTTCGTATCCGCTTCCTAAAGACACTTCACTCCTAACGCAACAATTCTGACAATTCCCAGCATACGTAACCGGCTTCCCAATCTGCAACGTCGGCGGCTATACAGTGGTGCCAGGAAACTACACGCAAACGACGCATCAACAATCCGGAGCCACACTCCATTCCTGCTATACCGAATGTCGAAAGAACAGAGACGTGTGCAAGAGCCTGGCTTTTCATGCAAGATATACACTGTGTCTGTGGTATGATAAGATTGTACAGGAGACGCAATTGTATGCTGATCCCACGAGCGAGTTTGTGCATTGGGATTTGCAGTGTCATGTCAAATAGAGGTGGCTAAGCTCGCGGAGGATGAAGAAAGTGGTATCGAAACAAGATGTTTTCTTATTAACTGGCGAACGATCGTATATTTAGTGATTAAAATTGGCACAGTTTCACATATGCCGTCTATCATTTTAAGTAAATGACACCTCCTTGGGCTCTATTCGAAATTATCTTGTTTAGTCTTGAGATCTGTGGGCACTGAAAGTTAGTTTGTCCACCGCGAGCCCGGTATCACAAACGAAAGGTGTGCGCACAGTTGTACCTTCCTTGACATAATTGGTGTAGCACACTTGGGAAGTCCAACCAAGATAATAGTCTGTGGTCAAATTAATCCGGTGGAACAATGCCAATTCTATATCAATTCGACATATTTGCCTTGAATCGTTCAATCGGTAGTGCCCTCAATCACAGCCATAATCAATCGTAGACTCCTAGTATCAAATCGCCATGGGCATTTACACCACTTCCATCTTCTTCATTCTGGTATTTTTGGGCTTTGGCACAGCACACCCAACGACCTCAGCCTCGACAACTCAACGCACAACACCTCCCAGCTCAAGTCCGTAGCTTTCCCCTCCAATCACCCCCAATATCTCTTGTACTCTGGCTAACTTAAGTTCAGCACCTGAGAAAGGCTATCCAATCTGCGGCGTCCCAGGCTTTACCGACCGAACTCAAAAACGACCCTGACAGTCCATAAACAATCCGGAGCTACTCTCTCGTCATGCTACAATGAATGTCGAAAAAACAGACATATCTGCCGGAGTATAGCTTTTGCTGAGAAATACACGCAGTGCTTGTGGTATAATGGAACTGTGGAGAAAACGCTGTTATACTTTAATGCGGAAAGTTACTTTGTGCATTACGACTTGAGGTGCCATATTAAGTGAGGAACTTCGGGTCAGGAAAAAAAGGTGGCCAGAAAAACATCGATGGAACTCAGCTGGGATTGATTGAGAGACTTGGGATTAGAAATTGTTTCAGACAAAGAGACTCGTTACTTCCTATCACCAAATGACCAGATTCGTTTCCTAGAACACTTCTTATTGTCTCCAAACGTGATTCATCTCCGCACGGCAGAGCATGGCAACCACAATCTAGAATAAAAAGTTAGCGAATTTGCTTCAAAAGAATAGTTCTTTGTACATACCAAACCAAGATCAATACCTCCCGCAATTCTAGCTTGCCAAACCGTCCTATCCTTCCCCGTCAAATCAATAACGTCATTATCCTCCACAATTCTAATTTCCGCAATCGCGACCTCCCCAACTCTAACGACAGTCGTAAGCGCACTCGCATCTTTCGGTTGAATCTTAACCATGACCTCAGCTCCGATATCAGATTCATTGAACACAGTCATGTCAAGCGCACTTCTGGCCTTTCCGAGAAACTCCACGTGTTTCAAAGAGCAGAGATCGCGACCGCTGGGTCTCTTGACAGTCCAGAGATTCTTCATACCCCAGTTTGGGTGACGGAGGTCGAAGAGTGCGACGCCATCGGTGCCTCTGATGGTGCGTTGCCAGCTGATGGAGCCGGAACCTTTGCCGTCGACGGTGAATAGAGGTCTGTTGTCAGAGGTGAGAATGGTGACGGTTTTGAAGGTTCGGTCGTGACATTTCATTATGATTGTTGTTTCTCCTTGGGTGATGTAGCCATCGAGGATTGTGACTGGAGATGGGAGAGATTGGAGTTGGGTATCCATTTTGGTGGTGTTTTGGCTTTAAGGTCGATGGTGTTGTAAGATGGAAGTGTGAAGAAGTGGTTGAGATGATTTGAGGGCTAATAGCTACAACTGAATGAGGCTGAGCGGGGGTTTGCTTTTGGTGAATTGTTGGTTTGTGAATGGAATATGTCTCTGTTCGTATATTGTATTGAGAGGGTGAAAGTCTGAACGACAAAATCGACTATTTCGATATCGAGCTCTGGCGTTAGTAGTTCAAACTTGATACATCTGAATCCTTATTCAAATCTTCAAACGAGCATTATTTGATCAGTGTTGAAGTCGAGAGTTTCAACTCTATGGACACATCACAAAATCAACAAACAGTAACCACGGAGTAGATGGCTTGGAAAGTGGGGCTGCAGCCAATGAATGGCTCCTCTCACACGATAGCCCAATTATAACCCCCTAGTGACCCAACAACTTACGTGAAACATATAGGCTCTATGCAAAACTTTGAACTCGTCACCAAATTCCTTGACTTTCTTTTTCTTGGAAAATCCGTGTCTTGTTTGCAGGTAGGATTGTCTGAATAGAGAGTCAAGTGCTGACGCCCCTGGAGCTAAAAACCACACGGCAGTATCAAACCTTAGCTCTCAATCCTCTCTCACACAGTACATACCCGGAAGGCAAATGGCGGGCCGAAAACGTGTGCGACCAAATTTGTGTTGAAATGGTGGAGGCGCTTCGCCCTTGGATTCCGTTGGTCGATGTTACATCGCTTGGTACGATCAGCCGGCATATGCGTGACAGCTCAATTGTTCCATCCAGCCCGCAAAGTGCTGAGTAACCCGACTAATATTGCTTGAAGCTGGAGTGGTACGGTGACACCGGAGGATTTGAAGCAATGCGTAGATCTGAATAAGGTTACTAAAGTTAAACTTCCTTCCAGAAGAGTTTAAAACCCACGCCTGTCAGTTTGGCAAGCGAAATGCAAATGCGATGTCATTGAAGTGCGAGACGAGGGAGTTTGTAACGCATAGATTGAGTCTTTGACGTATTTCGGGCAATACAACATACATCGAAGATATGAGAAGTTTGTTGTTCGACGTCTGAAAAATCTACCGGTAGCAATAAACCACAGACATTATTCCTCCTTGGTTAGTGGGTCTCAAATAAGCTTAAGCTCGCACGACCCCGACATGATCTTCCATCAGAATTAACGAGCAGACATGGATGGTGATCCATTCTCCCCACTGAGCCGCAGTTGAGACGGATCCTTGTGCTGCTCGATCGCACAGGCAAGACAGGGGCGCAAACATGCCTAAGCGAGACCTTCCTTCTACAAACCGCTATGCATTGGAAACCTATTCTAGAATACCAATTTCCACGTGGGAAATAGTCTTCTTTCATGATCGCCAGGAACTCTGGAAGCATAGCAAAAAACAACGGTCACGAAAATTACTCAACGATGTCTTCTCCAACAACAAACACAATCCGCACGATCCTGACAAAGACGATTCCTCTCCTTTTAACACTTTGTACGCCATTCATGTTTTGGAAAGGACTATCTGCTATAACACTTTCGCCCACACCAATTGTGTGTGTTATTTCAGAATCTATGGCACCGGCTTTTCATCGAGGCGATATACTTTTTCTATGGAACAGGCCATCTTGTGTAGAAATAGGCGAGGTGCCTGTGGTTTGGTTCAAAGGAAATCCATTGCCAATGGTGCATCGTGCTTTCCGAACTCATAATATTGATTGTAATGCAAAAGATGCGTCTAAAAGGTCAGTCAATATGTAATAAAAGATAAGACGAAGCTCATTCGATAACAGGCAAATGATTTTGACAAAGGGAGACAATAATCAATATGACGATATTAGTCTCTATCCGCCAGGCAGGGAGTATGTATCAAGGGATGAGGTTTATGGGGTAGTAAGAGGGTATATTCCGTATCTTGGATGGGCTGTAATTGCGTTGCAAGAAGTCTATTGGATCAAGTACTTAATTTTCGCTGGTTTTGCTGTCATGAGTTTGTTAGAACGTTGAACGAGCTTCAGAAGATTTCACACAATACTGCCGATACTGATTTCAATGTAACAAATCCAAAGTGATCAAATCAATGCTCTACAAATCCAAGGAGCGTATTGTGCCAAACCCATCAAACCCCCGGTTGCATACATGTGTTGATCTCCATACCCGAATCCTACCCCAAAGATGACGAACACACGTGTTTCCCCGGAATAAGTGTGAAGGATCCTGCCCAGTCTTTACAAATGCCTATGCATCGGTCCCCACAATAGTAATCCAGGCTTATACGGGGCAGGCTTACAGGAGCAGCGGATCTCACATGTTTGATCGTACCTGGCGTTGTAGTAGGCGACCCGAACTAGTAGGAATCTTCATTGGGAACTGCAACTCTACACTAATCCGTTGCATGTAGCTCATACAATTTGCGGCTCGCACTACAACGCCCTTTCACTCCGCCCCCGAATTGTGAGAATGAACTTCCGAATTAGTGACTGCTCGTCACGCAGTTGTGGATAGCGGGCTGGAAATCCTTTGTTTCACGGGTTCTCCAGACAGTTCTGGAAGTTTGGAAAACTCATTCAGTCAGCGATATGCTGGTAAGCTGCTTCAGGTAGGCAAGAGATTGCTGATGACATGAGAGTATCGGTATCAACACGAAAATAGTGCACTG
This sequence comes from Glarea lozoyensis ATCC 20868, assembly GCF_000409485.1. Lineage (NCBI taxonomy): Eukaryota > Fungi > Ascomycota > Leotiomycetes > Helotiales > Helotiaceae > Glarea > Glarea lozoyensis. Next base: position 154,892 of record NW_007360988.1, read on the forward strand.
CCAGGATGACGTGACACGGAATTTCCGAGCATCAACATCTTCACAACCGAACTGATACCACTTTCCTAGAAGTCGAAAAATGTACTTATACCACCTCCATCACCACCCAATATTCTTTTTCTTTCCTCATCAGCATCTTCATCTTCATCTTTCAGCAATTACCTTCAGCATTCTCTTCAATCTTCTTTCTCAGCATCTTTGATAGATACTCCATTCATTCAACTCACTCCTTCACTCAATCTTTTCAAAACAATCTTTACTTTCCACCCTTTTTCACCCCAACCCAAACAATCTTTCAAAATGGTTTCCTCCAGCAAAGTCATCGTCCAGGCCGTTGCCCTCGTCGTCTTGGTCCAATACTGCCCAGCACCTTTCCTCGCTGCCATTCCTGCTGCTGTCGCAGCTGGTATTGGCGCTGCTTCTGCAGCTGTCAGTGCCGCTGCCGCGGTCGCTGGTGTCGTGGTTGATGCAGTCAAGAACCGTGATCTTGAGGAAGTCAATGCTCCTCGCACTTTCATCAGCCGCGTCAAGCGTGCTCCTCAAGGTTTCGACATCTCCACCATCGGTTTCGGTACCGCTTTCGAGGACTGCAAGACCCAGCTCAATGGCGCCTCGGTCACTTTCTCTGGTCCAGCACCAGGAAGTAAGTACCTCCTCTCCTCTACCACTAGACATCACTAACACGTTTTCTTTAGCTGTTCTCGTAGTTGGTATTCCTCCAGCTTGCATGACCCTCTCCGGTGTCCTCGCCGGTGGTGACTTCAACGAGGGAAAGCCAGTCCCAGTAAGTTCCTCGCATCACTTCTACATTTCTCCATACTAACCACCTCTCAGATGGGCGTTGACTCTCTTCAATTCACCGACCTCTCCAACGAATCCATCTTGGAGATTCAAGCCGCTCTCGATGCTCACCCAGCCAAGAAGAACTAAGTGTAGCCAGCCTACCTAGTTTTGCCGCTGTAGAACTAAAAACGCATCAATTAATTCGCTAATTGGTCACGGAAAATGTGTGTGTGGATCCTATTTGAAAGTACCGTGTGGAGGATATGCTTTGGGAATTATAGATTTGAATAGGTGTCTGGGGTAATTTGTTGGGGGATGGGGAACTGGTCACTGGTTGGACAGGAAGATGCTTTTCATTGTTTGTTGTATTTTTGCATTAGAAAAAAAATTCATTGGCCATGAAGAAAAAACAAGGTTTCTTTTGCATTGTGAGACCTGCTTGAAATGAGTTCTTCTCCACAAACTTTAGACATCTCAACAATTATCGACTCAACGAGTTCAAGTTTCAACTTCCTCATCCGAGAAGGAGAATAATACGAGAAGAATCTGAACTCAACTATAGCTCTGATGCACTCTTACCCCCGAATATCACATTAGTCTACAATTCATTAAGGCGGAAGCTTATAGAATTTTCTCTTTAGCACTGAGAAAATACGATTGTAGGATGTAGTACTGTTGGAGGAATTGGAGTAGTAAAAGCTCACAAAAATAACCCAGTTAATTATCATTTTTGAAATCTTACCTTCGAAATTCTTTGCATTCAATTTTTAATTGTTTACTTGTGGTCAATCTGGTTTAGATCTTTGCTTCCTTCCCACATCAAACTTCCACCCTCCGATCTTTTACCCTCCCTCACCAAATCATACCTCAAAAATCTTCTCTCCCTCCACCCCCTCCAAAACAAACCAAACCCCCATAACGCGCAAAACCAACAATCTATCACAAGTCTTCCGTCACACAGCCTTCCGCCCGCCATATGCCTCGCTGCAACCCAAAACAGCATCTCACAAAGAGGCACAGTAAGCCACATCCCCCACAACTCTAAATCCGTCACCGCATTTCCCATCCTTCGTTTCAATCTTCGTGTGCGAGTGCGACGAAACAAATTAACGAGCATTAGGATTTGGTGCTGACTGTTCAGGGGTTACAGGTTATATGTTGAAACTGGTGCGGGTATTTGAGGATTGAAAGGGATGAGTGTGAGATTTAATGATGAGATATATTGCTGATGTGTTGTTTGCACTTGTTTAATTGTTCATTCAATATTTACTTTCGTCCTTCTTTTGCTGAGCAAATTTTAATATTTCATTCATCAAAATGCCGTTACTAAAAACCATATCCAAGCACCTCGCTCTCCTCTTCGTCCCATTAATCTACCTCGCACTCTCAGACATCGCATTCTACCACTCCCTCCAATCGCTGACTCAAAAAAGACGACTTTACTTCCTACCGCCTTTTCTCTTGTTTTCTGCACTCTCGTTCTCGGCGTCAAAATACTTCTGGTTCCTCCCTGGCGTGACATCTCTCTGGTGTCTCGCCGTCACGCTCAAGGTTCTACATACCATCTCCGTACTGCATATTGAGAAATGGCCGACTCCCCAGACTCCGCCAGGATTGACGCAAAAGGAGAACTTTGTCTTCAATTTCAGAGCTGCGTATCGGATTTGGGGGAACCCGCAATTGCTCAACACGACACCAGGACCTGAAAACGAGAAGAAATCTCAGCAAAGTCTATCAGTATTCCTATTCCTACGCCTCATCAAACTACCAATATACTACTACATCCACGTCCGCATCATCCCCGCCGCCTTCGCCGAAACCCTCGTAGAATTCATCCCCCAAGACCTCTCGCCCGAAGAGCAAATACTCTTTCGTCGGCTCTTCTACGTCTGGTCTGAAGTCACGGCGCGTGAGCTCGTGATTAGGAGTTACATGGCCGTTTATTGGATCTGGGAAAGTCTCGTATATCTCGACGGCGCGAACTCAATTCTAGCTTGTTTCTTCGTGTTAATTGGGCTTGATGAGCCGAGGGATTGGCCGTCGTTGTTTGGGAATCCGGCGGATGTTACGGGGTTGAGGACGTTTTGGTCCAGGTTTTGGCATAGAGTTGCTGTGAGGCCGTATATGAACTACGGAAAGGTTGCGGCTTCGAGTTTGGGGTTGGGTGCAGCAGAGTCTAAATTAGTGGTTGCTTTCGTTGTGTTTGCACTTTCCGGAGTCTCTCATTCGGCCGTTAGTTGGCAGCTTGGTCAGAAGGAGTGGTGGTTGGATATTTGGTGGTTCTTGATGAACTTTCTGGGGTGTACTGGAGAGCTTGTGTTTTTAATGGGTGTTAGGAGTCTTGCTAAGAGATTGGGATGGTCACAGGAGTTGAAAATGATTGAAGAGAGTTGGTTCGGGAGGCTCTTTGGGTATGCTTGGGTGTTTGGATTCTTCTTTTGGAGTGTTCCAAAGTGGAAATATCCCGCGATGTATCAAACAGCTGTGGTGACGGCAAGGTGGAATGAGATTTGGTCGAAGATGAGAATCGTTACGTAGGAATTAAAATATTAGTTAGAGTATATCAGATAAAATAGATTGATGGATGTTAAATGGCAAGAATGAAGAGAGAAATGTTTTCGTCTATATTTAGAGCATCAACATCACGTGATCGGGTCATCCGTGAGAGTGAAGAAAGCGGGGTCGACGCTGACGTAGCCCTAATTGGTCAGGAGCCGATCCCACCAAACTCCAGCATAACAGTGCGACATTTTACATTCCACTTCTTCTCCTTGTCATCATCGCCGCTCGGCCACGACAATACTCATCTCGCGATGCAGTTTTGCGCCTGGCTGGGACGGATGTATGATGGGGGTGGGGATGATCGTGTGGGATAGGGGCAAGGGAGAAATGATCGTGGTGGTGCGGGTAAGTTGAGATCTTCAATAAGTACTTCAGACGTAAGCTAATGCAGCTTTAGTTGAGGAGGGGTTCGAAGTATGCATGTTGTGCATTGCGAAGAAACGTTGGCGTGCCTTGGTACGTACCAGTCTTTCACAGATTTTCATTCTGGAAAATTCTATCTAGATATGGTTGAGAACTACAGCTAACGTCTTGCCCCAGATGCGGAAACCTTGGAACGAAATGACTACGACATAGCAAATATCATAAACGAAACGAACCAGGCAAACTCTACACCCGACCACTGCTCACAAGGTCGGCGTCATGAGCCCTATACACATCCTAAAAAAGGATCATGTTTTCCCGGCTGAAGAAAAACTTCGGCCGAAAAACGAGGAGGAGCTCCTTCTTGAGCTGCCCGATTTGCGCGGTTCAAAAGGGCTTCCTATGGAGCAAGGCGGTGTGCCCTTTTAAAATCAGGAATACGCATACATAAAGCGATAATGGACTTTATGTGGGACCTCGGATCTTTTCTCGTTTTCCACGCTGTTCTGGTGTGAGAAAACGCAAACGAGATGACAGTGTGGGAAGCAATAACCTTTTGGTGAGAATCGACTACGATATCACCAAAACAACCGAAATAATTATACCAACACAATGGCCTCATAATTAAAAGAACCTTGCGTGTCTAGGATACGGGGATAAAAGAGTCAATGAAGCTATCATTGACTTATTAAAAGTCGGAACACTCTGCGTGGAAAATGCCTTCTTCAGGACACCCGTGGGGGAAAACTTGCCCAAAACCTTATCGAAGGTACGGGAGGAAAGATGGACAAAGTCTTTTTGACTGGCTCGGTTCTGAGGCCGATATTACCTTGTGAGAAAATTGAAGAGTCCCTAGATTCTAGTAGCAACTAAACTAACGGAAGCAGCCTATGCCTAGATGGACGGAAAGTGTCGCCGAGTTCAATGAAGATCAGGTCGCCATGGATTTTGACATCGAGTCGGGACATCTCTACGAAGCTCTTGTCGGAGAGGGGCAGGCTGAGCAGGCGTTGGCCCATTTACAGAAGGAAATCGCAGCAACACTTTAGGAGCTCTACCGATTTCGGAAGAAATCGGTCGAAAGAAGAGTAGTAAATCGTCCTGGAGAAGGAGACTGGAAGATACGTACACAGAAAACAAGGTGCACGGATTTCACCCGTAATCCGGAGGCGCACTTGACGAGCTACAGACCTCTGGTGGGAGTTTGACTCTTCACCTCGGATACCACTCTGCGAGGAAATGGGGAGTCACTGGAACCCTGCGGTAATCCCTCCGACAAACCACGAATCTCGCACAATGCCTAGTCGAAACCGCACGGCATGTAGACCTACAAGAGTTTCCGCCACCGTACCCGTCGCCCTGCCCCTGTACGAGTTTAGATACCTCTTCCCAGATCACGATACCGTTACTTTTACCGACCTCTGTAGAGAGTCCTGAAAATATTACAAGAGAAAACGAGCAAAGAAAACGCGAAGGATTGAAAGGGCGAGGGTGGGGCTTAAGATGCTATTCTTTCAAACGAGTGATTTTCGGGCTTGGTGGTTCGGATGCCCTAGTCGTAAGCTATCCAGCTTCATGTTCGTCTCGCTCGGCCAGTTCGTCTGGGGTTCTCGATGTGGGCGGAGCATCGTTTTGTGGACCTTATTTACCTTTGCGAGCGTTAGAGTGGTCCAAGTGCTGGGAGACTGGCTGCTGGGAACCATAGTGGGAAGTTACTTGGGCGTTGAAGTTGGATTTGGAGTTGGAGTTGGATTATATTTGAAGTTCATGGCGCAGATGGGAAATTTGTTCTTGACTTTCGAGGGTTTTGGTGCTGGCGGTCCTCAAACGGAAGAGCGAACCGTGCAAATTTTGATAAGGGAAAACTGGTTGCTGATGGCGTATGATCTGGTTATGGCGTATAATCTGGTCAAAGGTTATGAAAAGGGCGTTACATTTGATTTGCCTTCATTTTTGTTGTACCGCATTGTGATTGTAGCTGTTGAAAGTTGTTCTGGTTGTAAGGTGTAATATGTCAAGATAGTAGAGTTAAAAACAACTCACATTGTTTTATACATCTTATCTCTTATCATCCCTTCCAAAAAGTCTATTCTATCTCATCTCGCCATCAACTTATCCTTCTTAAGAGTCATTCTTCAATAACAAATTCGCAAATTCTAGTCTTCTATTAAAGAAAAAACAGGGTGCGTTAGAGAGAAGGTAATCTTTGTTTTCTAGTAGTAATCTCATTTTCTAGAATCCACGATTATTCCATCATCCAAAATTTATATCGCAACGCACTTCCTCGTTTCCATCAGCTCCCGTGACTTCATTACCACGATCTCACCCAGTACAACGCCAAGCCTCACACATCCCATCTTCCCCGCTCCGCCCCGCTCCTCTCACCTCCATCCCTCAAAAACCGCCGACCCGCCCGCAACTCCACCCGTCCACCCCCCCACCCAACCAGAAACGTCACCCTCCCCACCCATGCGTCACTTTCGTACTCACCCCCACTTTCCTATCCGCACCCCTGCCCCGCTCCCATTCAGCCAATGATAAACGGTGGAACCATCCAGGTGCCTGTGACAGAGGGCATTCTGGGATGGGATGACACGAAAGGGGACTAGCGCAACACTCAACTCAACGACGTAAGCGTTAGTGGTATTTAAGGTACCCCTCCTTCAGCCTTGCGGTTTTACACTTATTTACATTCTAACTTACATACATATATACGTCGTCCCGAATAAATGTATCTTAATAAATTATTATTTGGTAATAAAACATCACCTCATCACAATATCTCTGAAATCAACAGTGTTACTTATTTATAGCCCCCCCCCCAAAAAGCGCGCGCTTCCTTATAACCCAAAGGGCGAAAAACGCGGGGTACGAAAAACCGCGGGAGCCGAACGAGTGGCTGTGGACGCTTTTTAATCTCGATTTCTCTAACACTTCAATCATTTCAAACATGACATTTTCACCATAGAAGTCGGTGTTATATTTATATATCGCTGAATGATGATTTCAAGAGTTTATGTATACCAGGTTCTGCATTTGATCGTGGGATGCATCGTGTTATAGATTGTTTCGAATCTAGTGTTTCGTGTTCGCAACGACGGGAAATACCCACTCTCCCAACTTGCAAGATATCGGATCTTTCTGAGTTGATCTTTTATTTATAGGATCGATAGAAAAGAGAGAATGAGACGAGCACCTAGATTGTAAGTTTATAGATTCTTCCTCATTGATATATATAGCTCTACTCACACACCCTTTTTATCACATCGACGGATCTTTTCACTTGAATATTAAAAACCTGGTTCTCAAATAAACCAAGCCACAAAAAAGGTCGACACCCCTATTTTTTATAATGTATCAACATTCTCAATTGATCTCTGTATATCAACTTAATTCCAATTTTTCATAATCCATCCGTCCATCCCCTTTGATCCACACAAAAACGAAAAAAAAAGGACACAAGAGAAGAAAACAAAAACAAAAGTTATATCCCCATACAGCGCCCCCCCAATTTCCCATTGTCCATCCCAATCTCCCATATTTTATCAATCAGAACCCCGTCTCATGATATGAGAAACCCAATAGCCCAGCCAGTCCCCTACAGCCCCCCAACCCCGTGATCCAGATCCCTCAAAGTGTCCACAGAAATCATTCCTCCGTTCCGCTCAACAACACTCTCCTTCTCTCCCACCATCTTCTCTCTCAGAAAAACAACAAAACAAACAAATTTCAAATTAAAAAAGCAGCAGAAGCAGTGCAACAGCCAAGAAAAGCGCGCGAAAATAAAACCAAAATTCAAATCGACCATCAGGGCGAGCAAAATCTGACGCGATGAACAACAACAACAGAAAGCCAAAGAAAATCGTCTAGTATCATCCATGCGTCGTAATAAGGAGTGTGCTGCTTTTCCGCCCCTCCACCAGGTCCAGTATGCTTCAACGAGGTCAAATATACCCAAGGACATTACCATCGAGACCAAGTACAATAAAGAGATACTTAACAAAGAGTTGCCACGAAACATTAGACGCCTCGAAAGTATGAGTTCAGAAATAAACATTCCGTAAACGCCAAAGAAGTAGAGATTCGATGTGGTAAAGGTCAGTCAATGTGAGTTTACCGAATGAGCACTTTTGTTGACGAGCACCGGGAGGTGAAGAAATGTATTGATGCCGTCGTGAACAACACCATGGACTACCGCTTTCTCTTCTTGCTCTTATCTGGGCTACCTTGACCACCAGCCATCAAGGTAGGGAGAATAGGAGTCTCAGCCAACATATCGTCCTTCTTGACTGGAACACCCATATGACGTCCATATCGACCTTTACGACCATTGTTCTCGTCTTCGCTAACGCATTGATCTGCACTGAGGCCGGCATCTTTGCAACGTTGGCATGGCCTTTGACGATCACAACCCTTCTTGCTCTTTCGGCAACGCTGGCAACGAGGTTTGGATGATAAATCTTCCTCATCCTCACCAAGTTGATGTTGAAAGTTCAACGCCGATGCATTTGAAGTCTTGCGGGATTGAGGAGGTAAAGATGTTGGCGAGATTGGTTTGGTGCTTCCAGATACACTGGCCGACTTCTTTGACTTGACAACCTGGCCAGGTCGGGGAATCTTGGATTTACTGGTCTTGTTGACCTTGGCCCCCGACGCGCTCGTCTTAGGCTTACCCATGATGATCGATGGCATACTTCTGGCCTTTGGCATCTTTGGTTTCTGGTCGAGACCTTCTGCGGAGGCATCGTTGTGGCCCGGGTTGAATTCATAATCCGCCTCATCCCCACTTGGCTCACTGCTATCTTGACTTGGTAAAATATCATCAAGATGGGGACGGATTCTCTTCATGGCGCCAGGTGGAAGGATAGGACTAGCTTCCCGCTTTTGGCGGCGAGCTGGAGGGAGTTCGGGCTCGCTTTCACTCTCCTCGTCACTGGTTGCGCCAGTGGATGACGCCGCATCGGCCCTACCACTGAAGGTGTCATCAAGCGTGGAAGCAGATGTGCGACCGTGAGAAATATTTGACATCTCTCCAAGACGAATCAATTGCATGGCAACATCCTTATCTTCTTCCGACATGCAACTACCCACTGTAGGATCTGGTGTAGGAAGTATTCCAGAGCTGTCACCAACTGGAGTTGAGCCAATTGATTGACGAGGTGGGTATGCCGCTCCTCCACGAGTCCGACGGGACCCAGGAGCAGGTGTAGAGAATGTCCCCGGCTGACCAAACCCATTGCTGAAGCTTTGTGGGGATTGCAACGTCTGCGGGTTGGTGAACGGATTCGAGCCTGGATGTGTAAAGGGGAGAGAAGCCCGATGGTGCTCCATTCGTCGTGCGGGTGAGACCGAGGAATTGGAGGTTGCCGCTGGCATTTGAGGTGGTGCGAATAATGGTAATTCCTATAAACAAAATATTAGAATATGTTTTGGTATTGTGGGATTAGAGCACTTACCGAGCTTTCAAACTTCGCCCTCTTGCGACGTCCACCCTCAACAATGTTGTCCAAACTGATTTCTGTATTTCCAATGTGTTCGCTCTTGGTTCTGCTCGAAACAGATCCGGGAGCTCCGTCACCACTGCTATAGCCATTCATGCCATCGCTGTGGCAGTCTGCAAAACTTCCGTGGGCGCTAGACCCGCGACTCTTGAATCCCGAGCGAGATCGACTCTTCTTTGGTAGTGGTGGATTGGTGCTCACAGATGTGCTGCGGCGGCCACGTCCGTTATTGGGAGAGACACTTCGCTTGCGAGATGTTCTCGAATTTGGTCGAGACAATGGTTGCCCGTAATTGAGCGCCTGTGCCGGCTGCGGCGGTGGCATCTGTTGACCATCCCCAGGATAGTATGGTTGTGATATGGCTGGTGATCCCAAGTGATAGGAAGCTGGTGTTGGCTCTTCGATCACTCGAACATACACAATCATGTTGTTTCGCAGATTTTCGTAGCGGGCGATTAGCGTATTGCCTTGGTCATCCTCAAAACTAACACCCTTTGCACCACCAGGGCCAGCATACAACCCGTAAAAGTTTTTAACAGTTGTAATGATGGAGTCTGTGGTGTCGTGTGGGAATATTTGCACCCTCATGGGCAGTCGCGCACGATACTGAGGGGATTCGGGGAAGAGGAGCTCGAATGCGACACTCTTTGGAGTAGGACTGCCAAAAGGAGACACGCTGAGCGTATGCGGAGTATTGGCATTGGACTGGCCTCCAACATACGATGCTGGTGGTGTAGCCATTCTCTGGGCTCCAGTGCGCGTATCCATTGCAGCAGTGTGATGGGGTTGGGCACGATGGTGCGCTGAGGGGGTGTAGGAGGCACAATCGATTTTGTGGGTTTTCGAGGATATGAATTCAAATGATGTTGATCAAGTGAGGCAGGTTATGTTGGAACAAATCTGATCTGACCGATCGTGGTGCGAATAGAAAATGGTTGCTGGTTGAGGATGGGTTGAGAACCTGAAGGAAGAACCGCTGTCGCAAGCTGGCGGATGGACAAGGACAGAACGAGGGTTGAGGAGACTGTCGATCTGGATGATTATAGCAGTTAGTATGGATAGTAATACACCAAATGATGATGATAGGAGGCAGTTTGATGAAAGAAAGGAGGTGTTGATGGGATTGTGGTGATTTCGGAAGTATCGTGGGCGCTTGACGGATGATGAAGACAGCCACAATGCACCGCAGACACAGGAGAGAATGGGGAAGAAAACGATCTTTCTGCTTGGTCGCATAGATAATAGGAAACTGTCCAACTTACAGTTGATCAAAAATGATGCCGTTGAGAGTCCTATCGAGACATTTGGCGTTGTCGTGGGTGGGAAATGGCGGCCAAAGTCCTGCGCCGGGAGCAAGTCAATATGCGATGCGTCTTGGGGAATTTGAAGCCAGCGATGGCTGGATATGATCTGCGAGATGCAAGAGATGGAATTCAAACTGACCTGCTGTTTTCCGGGTTGTCGTAATGCTCCTTGGGAGTCGATTGTGTGATGGGAGAGGAGAAAGGACGAGAGTCGGCGAGCGGAGGTCTCTCTTGAGGTTTGGCTTGTCCTGGTTTATCCCCGTTTTCACAACTCACGCACAACTCGACATAACTACATATCTCAACTTCATATGACGGCGGAAAATAGACTTTTGAAACATTCCTAAGAGAAATTATATTTGTCAATTATGTTACATGACTGGATACAGGATCAGCGGCAAACCTCTGCTTCTCCTCCAGTGATTCTGTTCTACGTCCATGGCCTGATTTTGGGTTTCTGTGGCCTCAATGTACAATTTTATATTCTCCAACAGCAATCGAATATTTTATATTTATAACTATCCAATTTTTATAACTCTATAAATCATGTGCGTTTTCGATTAATTGACCTAGATCTGTCCACTCTACAGGCGTCGTCCTCGATGTCTGTCGCTACCCGCTTCCCAGACTGCAAGTTCTCTGTGTCCATATCGAGATGCGCGCAGCTGGGACGAAGGCAAGATCGCATGTGTGGTAGCTATCGAACGAGATCTCAGCATTTCCCAGCATGTGTAAGGGCGTCTCTGCGTGTGTGAAGTTCTGCTGCTTTAGTTCAATCGTTTCCCGCTCAGCCCGTTTTCGGAATCTGGATTAGGATTGATGCTGCCAAAGTATCTAATCGCCTGTAGTTCCAGCCTTCCAGGTTCTCAACAGATGAATCACAGGATCCAACCATCAAGGTCCATCATGGGCAGCAGATACACACAGCAGGAGAGCCCAAGCGAATCCTGCACATGCCCCTAATAACAGTACAAACCGATTGAATTCCCTGAGCGCATGCGAATGGGAGGCATCGAACCAGACTTCGTCGGTCTCTGAGGTGGTCGAGACAACGGACAGCTCCTCCAGTCAGTGGCCAAGTGCTTAATCGAGTGACAACCAGCCAATGACGGGTGCACCAGAGTTCGTGGCAGGGATCTCAGGGAGGATGGTCGTGGATGTTACCATTTAAGTTTTCTGTTCGACACTTGGAAACATCTCTAAATCTCTCTAAATCCTAGACGCACATTGTGAGAATGATAGGCGATAGTCGAGTACGAAATACACAGGAGGTTGCAAGAGTCCAGCCGCGGGGTCTGTGTATATTCCGTGGGGTGTGCAAAGTGGCAACATGATGTAGGAAGTGAGGAAGAATAACTAGTTCGGTGCTATTAAGAAATCAATTCAAGGATGACGGTATGCGCTGGCTCGCAGTTTCAAGTACTGTAAAGTTCATGCTCGAATAATGGCACTTGTCGCGGAGGCGGTATGATACCACAATTCCCAGTCTGCCCAATTGACGGTCAATGGCGCACATGGGTCGGTCTTGATCGCGAGCATGTAGATGAATCTTCTGCTTGTGGGCTCATCTGATAGTGCTGGCTATCAATGGTGCCTCGTCAGACTGGATGGATCTACACCTCTGCAGCAGCGCATCT